>NC_052058.2:101775230-102075230 GCF_903992535.2 Arvicola amphibius | reverse complement strand
ACCCAGCTAACCTACCTAGGGTATTTCCTCATAGTACTAAAAATCCAGACCAGTACCGAAACCTACTTTGCTGATATGTGCTAACGAATCCAAAACATTGCTTATGTTCATCCAGCTGTTAAAGACAGAGGCTGGGCCTTAGCAGCCCTAAAATGTCCTGGAAGCCCTAACAGGCCAATTAAATAGGCAAGGAAGGGTGGGAAACAGAGAAAGGAGATTTATTCCATGTGGTCACACAGGGAAGGGAAGCGATTAAGAGGTCTAATGGTCCCCAGGTCCCACCATGGTGAGAACTGGGCATAATTGGGCAGTCCTGGTCAAGGCGTGGTCCTGCCCGTCACTGACCCATCATTATCTCAGCTCCTGTCTCTTCTGCAAGGTGCTCTGGCAGGTTGTCAAGAACTATTTGAAATCTCTTCCTAGGAGACAAGTTCCCCCTCCGGCTGGTACTAGGACTTCAGCTTTTGGCTTCCTTCAGTTTGATTCCTGGAAAAATGCCAATTTCTTGGGGTCTCCTCTCTCAAAAGTGTGATAACTAAAGCAAGAAGCACAAATGTCTCCCCTTAGAATACCTTTGCTCTTGCCAGGATAGTCACAGAATGTGACCTGAAAAATCATTTGGAATTCATAAGAAAGAGAAAAGTGTAAGACCTGTGTCACTGACAACTCCGGGCTGCAGAGCTGCCCTAAGCCCTGTGCTCCCCAGGGAATGGGGTCAGCCCAATTGGCATTTCAGGAAGTCACACCTGCCTCTCTCCTTCCTGCAGCTCAGGAGCTAAATCCTACAGGAGCCAGTGAACGGCCCTGGAAAGAAGCCAGCTGGAGACATCTGCGAGCATCCTTAGTGTGTCCCTCTGAGCATCGAGCATCACCACCAGGAGGCTGGAAAACAAGAAACCACCTAGGTAAACGTCCCTTGTGGCATAGATGGGTTTAAAGAGCAGAGAACTTCACCCTCAGCACCCCAACTCTGTACCCTACCCCATCCCACCCTGACAACCATGGGTTTCAGCTGTGGTTTCCCACAAGGGAAACCCGGTAGAATCCAAAGCACGCTGCTGACAATGTCCGCAGCCCCTCTTGTAACAGGCTCCCTTCCGAGAGCACTGTTCGTGGATCTCTAGCTAACAGGCTTCCTGGTGGCTGGGTTTCTCCTCTGGGGAAGTGAGTTTGTAAGTTTGCCGGCTCAGAAACATCTAAGGGGTGTTGGTGGTCACAATTCCCGCTCCCCACCCCTTCCCTACTACCTGCTGGGTAATCGGTGAGCCTGACTACAAACCCTTCCTGAAACCTTCCCCAGAGACCTATAAGGAAGGAAGTCACAACTGTGCCATGTGACGCAGATCCTCATTAGAGTCCCTATTATATGCTGCCTGTCTCTGGCACTGGGCCTCAACTCTCCTCAGAGCCCATATTAGGCTAGTTTGTCTGTCTGCCTGTCTGTCTCTCTGTCCATGTAGCTAATGAACCTTCTAACAAACTCCTTATCCCCAACAATCCAGGCAAGTGCCCCCTTTAGTCTCACACCCAAGACCTTTAAAGATCTAAATAAGTGAAGAACAGATGCCAACTGGGGCATGGCAAGCTATCGTGTGGATAAAGTTCCCTTGTTGACAGCTTAGAAACCCAGCGTCCAGATGTAAAGAAGTCAACCCCACTTCTTCCTATTGCTGTGATAAAGCACTGTGACCAAGGCATCAGGAAGAAGAACGCATTTAATTTAAGACTTATGGTTTCAGAGGCTTAGAGTCCATGATAACAGAGCAAAGAGTTGGTGGCAGGAACAGCTGAGAGCTTACATCTTGATCTGCAAGTTGGAGGCAGAGAGAGCTAACTAGAAATTGTGTCTTTTGAAACCTCAAAGCCCACCCCCAGTGACATACCTCCTCCAACAAGATCACATGTCCTAATCTTTCCCAAACAGTTCCACCAACTAAGGACCAAATATTCAAGAAATGAGCCTATGAAATCATTCTCATTCAAACCACCACATTCTGATCTTCAGCCTATGTTGGAATCCTAAAGACATAGGTTCTAACACCAGAGAAAGAATGCCTCTCCAGAAGGACGGATGAACTTGCCGGCAAGATTGGGAGGAAGCAGGCAAAAAGCAACAGCTTTCTTCTTCCTCGGCCTTTTTTGTAGGCTGCCACCAGAAGATGGGGCCCAGATTTAAGGTAGATCTTTTTACCTCAAATGATCCACTCAGTAAAAGCCTTCACAGGTGTGCTCAGCCACTCAGATTTAAGTTGATTGTAATTGTGGTTAACATGACAACCAAGATTAGCCATCACATCCACCCTGAGCAAGAAGAAAGGCAGCAACAGCTATGCCTAGATCAGGGCACAATGCAGCTTGAGGGTTTCCTATGTCTGTCTGGAACTTCCTAATGATTGACATTATTATACAGGGTTCCCCACACCACCCATTTAATGCCTGTGTGATCCTACAGTGTAGACTTCACTGCTTCCACAGTGCACCCTCTTGTCTGGTAAATGTATCAATGATTCCTTCTCTGTGCAATGACCCTAAAAGGAATTATGATATTCCAAAGAAACACTTGTTACCTTACTTTGGCTATTGGACTGTTGGGATAGTTGAGACAATTGTCCCTACAGAATTAGAATTTCTCAAGGCATAGAACTTCCACCAATGAAGCAAGCCTCAAATCCAATCAGAAATTATGTAGTTACTCCTGTCCTAGGCTCCCATTATAACCCACATTTATTTATTTCACATATCCTTTGCCTGCTGTCTTCTCCAGGGTTACATTGTACTAAGTCTTGGAGCCATTGAGAAAAAAATAATATGAACTGACCATACAATGATGGAGGAAAAGTTGCCCTACAGTGCCATCCCCTTATCATGATAACCTGAACAAGATGATAACCTGGCCCTACCAGCCTGTCTTGTACCAACCACAGGAGTCTGCCTGCAAATTTCACTCCTTCCTAAAACAGACTTCCGTTCTCCTCTCCCTGTTCTTAACCTTGTGACTGGAGGAGGTTAAACTCACCTCCAAGGACACACCTAGAAATATATTTACATGACAAACAAATCCCATCAAGTTGACAATTATCACATAAATAAGCCAACAAATTCCTTTATAGATTGATGCGGCATTCTCCTCTGTATGCTGTGAATATCACCGGTTAATAAAGAAGTTGCTTTGGATCTATTGCAGCACAGAATAGGGCAAGGCAAGAATTCCAAGCAGATAGAGGGAAGAGAGTAGGTGGAGTCAGAGAGAAGGCACGTAACCGCTGCAGGAGATACACTGGATACAGGATGGAGCCTTACTTACCGGTAGGCCACAACCACATGGCGATACACAGAAGAATAGAAATTGGTTGATTTAAAATGTAAGAGCTAGCTAGAAATATGCATAAACTAATAGGCCAAGCAGTGTTTTAATTAATACAGTTCCTGTGTGGTTATTTTGGATCTGGGCAGCCGGGAAAGAACAAGTGGCTTCCGTCCACAATAGATGAAGCCAGGTGAAGTATTTCATGTCACCAGCAACCAGAGATGCTCTAACTAATATGTTCCCTCAAGGAGGTACAGAACGAAGTAAGGGGAGCTAACTGTTGTGAAGTTTATAGAGTTCTCCAGCCAACTGCAGTAAGGTGTGACAGAAGACACTCGGTGAATACCCAGTAAACACTCTCTTATCTTAGAGCCTGATCATCCCTGCAGAGAAATTATCTCTGAGGGGGTCTCTGTGAACCAAGAGTTTCTTAAGAGCTTTGATCCATTCACAGCAGCTGCCACTGAAAACTGAAAGACCACAGCAATCAGCAAATTCATAGCCACGGGCAGCCCTTGATTGACATGCTGCAAAGGTTTCCTGCCTCGGACTAGAGCAGGGTGCTTATCTGCACTGCCAGGAACTGAGCTGCAATCTCAAGACATTAGTTCTAGAAACTGAAAATAATCCATGATAAATGATCAGAGGAAAGGAGAAACTGTCAGTAGAGGAGTTCTTTTAGAGAGGGGGAGAAAGGCACATCAGTCTTTCCGGTTCAAAGCTGCATGGACGCATGATCCTCAAAGCAACAGTCTTTAAAAGTTTACTCCCTCTACAAGTGCTGAAACCCATCTGTACAGATGACCCTGGACTTACACTTCAAATACTCAGGATAACACTCTACACAGACACATTGATACTGTCTCTGAGAATGGCTGTTCCTTGTGTCAATTACAACTCCCTAGGGGTCTGCCACCTGCTGAGATCCTTCCCAAGAACAGCTAAAAGCAAGATGGCATGGAGATACAGGCTCCAATTACCCATAGTCACATCCCAGAAGCGCAGATACAGGCTCCCCTGGACTGCTTCAGACCAGGCCAATCATGTTACAGAGCATCCTTAGCAAGTTAGGCTCAACTACCCAGCCTCCATGGGCCTTGTAGAGACAAAGTTAATACTGAAAAGAGGAAAGGAAGGGGTGTTCAACGAAGCCATGTAAGGAAGAAGAACAAAGTGATCTACCGGCCCTCTTCCCAATGTCCATACTCTGATTCCTGACAGGATGTTCAGGTTTAAGTAGAAGACAAGAGGGTATGCACAGGTAAGTGGTCCTGGTCCAGCATGGTCCTGACCATCACTGGCCCATCACTGTTTTGGCGCTAGCCTTTCCTGCAAGGTAGTCTATCAAGTTGTCAGAACTCCATGAACTCTCCTTCCGGAGGATAAACACACAAACACACAGAGAAACACACATGCACACAGAGACACACTTTTGTAGCACCAGGATCCTGGCCTCTTCCTTCTTCTAGTATTAAACTCCTGGAGAAATTGCAGTTTCCTAGGGTCCTTTTTTTTTCAGTCCAAGGGAGAGGTAAAAGTACACCTTTAAAAATCACCTTCTTCCTTCCAAGATGGTTACACACAAGGCAGAGGAGACCAGGATGATGGAGGAGTGTCTATGTGTTACTTTTATTAATAAAAAACTGCCTTGGCCCTTTAAGAGAACAGAAAATTAGGTAAGTGGAGTAGACAGAACAGAATGCTGGGTTGCAGGCAGTGGGGAGACGCTTCAGGCAGTCGCCATATGCAGTCGCCATGCTTCTCTGAGATGGACGCAGGTTAAGACCTCTCCTGGTAAGCCACCCCTCGTGGTGCTATATAAATTACTATATATGGGTTAAAGCAAGATATGAGAATCAATCAATAAGAAGCTACAGATAACAGGCCAGGGGCCAGGCATTATTTAAATGAATACAGTTTCCGTGTAATTATTTTGGGCAAAGCTAGCCGGGTGGCGGGACACAGCCCCACAGCTCCATTCAACACCAGGAAGATCCATAGGGTCCAAAGTGTGTCTGACCTCAGGACTAGTATCTATGATTTGTGCTCTTGCCTTGTGCACAAGGAGCCCTACTTTGAGTCTGCCTGGATATACAGAATGAACTGGACCAGGCAGATGGTCTCCAAGGACCTCTCTCTGTTTAGGCTATATAAGTCCACCAGACACAGCACTGGACTCATCTCTCTCCCTTGAAACCTTAGTTTTTCCTTTTCCTTAGCTCGGTCAACCTTGCCCTACCCCGGCACACAAGCACACAGCAGAGCACAGCCCTTTCTATAGCCAAGCTCAAGTCACTTTTAGCCGTATCTACCCATTACAAAAGCAAGAGGAAATGATGAACTTCTGAACTTCTAAGTCCCTGGGTTTTAATTTTCTAAATAACATTTTTTTGGATAGTGTTTCTTGGCTTCAGATGCAGGGAAGTTCAGAGCCAAGTTTGTAATGACTTCTCACACCTGTTGAGAACCCTAGGTTTTTAGCTGCTCTTCTTGCTGCCATAACAGAGCACCAGACAATGGCCGCTTGGAGGGGTAAGGGTTTATTTCAGCTCACAATCTGAGGACACGGGCAGCTGGTTCCATTATATCCACAGTCGGGAATCAGAAATCAAAGAACATAGGATAATGCCGCCTACCATCCGGCTAGGCCTTCCCACTGCAGTTAGCCCAGCCTAGACAACCCCTCACATGCATGTATGGAGCCGACATCCTCGGTGAGTCTGGATTCTGTTGAGTTGGCAGAACTAACCCACTGTGGCCCTTGTGAATCAGCTTCACCTCTTCAGCATTTAACTTATTGTAAGACCATGACCTCAATTTCTTCAGCCGCCTTGAATCTGTGTATTTATAATATATGTACCTATGATGAGAAGGAGAGAGAGGGAGACAGAGGAGGAAAAGAGAGGGAGGGAGGGGGTAGAAGATAGGAAGTGAGGAAGGGTAGGGGAGAGAGGAGACCAGAAGGACAAAATGGGAAGTGTCATGAACAGAAACCTCAAACCTGAGCGGCTTCACCCGGCTTTCCACACAGAAGCTGTGTTAATCTCTACCTTCCCCCATCTCAGAAATAACATGATTTAGGTGGAGCAGTTGGAAAGTCACTTGCTGGGATGATTTATAAACATGAGTGATTCCTGATTAAAATGAAGTCATACATTTCAGAGAAGTCAGATAAAAATTAGGGACTCACTCAGAAAGCCCTTGGAAGCGAACAGACAACCAAAGAGAAGAGAGGCTGTGACTATGGAAAGGACATGCCTACGGACTGTGGGATAATTATCTCACCTTCATACCAGGGGCTTCAGAATGGAGCCAAAGGCTGTGCGGAAATAATTTAACGACATCTGAACCAAGGTCATCCTTGGATGCTTCGTTCTTGGGATCTAGACCAGTTCATAAATGGTAGTTAATGGACCATTCCAAGGAGACTTTCTGCATACCTAATGCCTGCAGGTGACACTGTAGAATTTGGGTCTGTTCATAGTTATATATACAAGGGAATCTATGACCAGGTACTTGCGATATAGCTAAAACTACAGAAAACATTTTTTTCTTTTTGCTAAGTATTTCTATGTCCCTATTTCATGGTGATGATTATATACCTGTCTCTTCTCATCACATAGCTAAATACCTGCTCTCAGAGCAGTGCAGGCTATCAAAGATCTCCTGGTATAAGAGAGACCTATGATATAATACACCATGGACAGATGTATTAGATATGTTTCTTGTTGCTACGATGAAATACCTTATGAAAGCAACTCAAGAAAGGAGGGGCTGACTTTGGCTCACATTTTAAAGGTAGAGCCTGTCACAGCAAGGAAGGCTTGGGACCGGAGTGGGAGGCACCATCAGCAGCCAGGAAGGACACAAAGATGACCACTGGGGCTCAGGTCACTTTCTTTATATGGAGTCCAGGACCCCAGTCTGTGAGATGATAAAGCCGCCAACTAGGATGGGCCTTCTCACCTCAATTGGCACAGTCCAGAGTCTCCCTCACAGACAAGCCCAAAGGTTTGTTTCCCATGGTGATTCAACCAGATCCTGTCTAGCTGACCCACACAGACAGCAATCTTGTTTGATCTCCTAGGAAGACAAGCATTCGGCACAGTTCTCATCTCTTGATTGCAGTGATTTCCAGAATTGGCAATGAGACAAAGCTGGACCACCTGGAAGAGTATCCAGAAGATAATCCCTGTTTCCAAAGGACGCATAAGCTTCTTAGAGAGACGAAGTCACTAATTCTCCCTTTTGCCTTCGGGAGAACTGAAGCAAAAGGGTCTCATAACTTTGTTAGTGATAGAATCGGATATTGGATCCAGGCCTGAGCTTATGTAGGCTGTGGCCAAGGCTCCCAGTGCCATCTCACATCATTCAAAGATCATCATTTATATGTTTCAAATAGCCACCCACTGCCAGTTTCCCTTCTCTGGGCCTGGAGCTGCTTTTTGCTACAATAAATGGGGAACCTTGAAGCTCATAAATACACGAAATACACTGTCTCCCAGTTACTGTGCAATATGTAGATGTGTCAAAGCATCACATCTTGCCCCATTCATACAACTATAATGAATTGTTCCATAATGATAACAAAAGAAATATGTAAGGGCGCCAGCCCCAGCTTAGGTGCTCCAGGTCTGTCCTCTCTGTATGAATGAGTGCAAATGCAAAAGAAAGCAGAATCAGATCTACCTTAGTGGGCTGGAAAGAACCAGGAGCTGGGTCTCAGAAGACAAAAGGACTCACCAGCTCCACAGGGGAGAGAGGTTCGGGAAGACCCAGCATGTTTGAGGAGCCACAAAGCTTGAGAGTAGAAAGTAGGTCCTGTGAGGAGAGAACGATGTGAGAGAGTTTGGCAGTCGGTGACCTCCTCCAGTTTGGCCCAAGGCACTACACTCTGCACCACTCCAGAGGCCCTGGAGAAGATCAAAAGTCTCTGAGCTGAAATATCTCAAACAAGAAGCCAGATGGTAAATTGAATCATAGCAAGCGTGAGGTGTCTTCTGAAATAAGCCCATAATGTTTGATGTATTATAACTGGACATTGCTTTATGGAGGAAACAATGCAGATTTCCAGGTTGCTTCATCTGCATCAGAGAGCACAGCTGCATCCAATTCTTGGGAAATATTCAAGGCAGGGGTAGAATATACAATGGAAAGATGGGTCACCGTGGCTATAGCTGTGTGAACCCAAAGGTCTAACCTTGAATTGGGCCCAGCATCATTTGTACCATCAGTTCATGGACCTTCATGAACAATCACAGTTAAGGGTTCATCTCAAAGAAGGGGAGATAGGACCCCAAGACAGAAAATCAGTGGTGTGGGAGTGGGGGGTGAACTAAGAATCCAGCAGCTGACTTCTAGACACCAGGTAGGAAGGAGTTCCCACTCAAGATTAAGAGGATGGACAGATTCAGCCTTGTGAGATGGACTGGGGTGTGTCTCCCCTCACTTCCTCCCTACTCTCTGCCTCTAAGGTCCTTGGGGTCCAGAAATGGAACATGTAGTTCTTACTACAATCACACAGAAGACCGGAACATCGTGAATGAATCCCTTTACTGTTGAACTCTATAGATATGTCCCTGTGCCTGTGTGGCTGGAATGTGACACAACTCCTGCTCACTGTGCCATAAATCCTTCTATTGAATCTACAGCCTTGAAAAGGGCTTGGAAGCTGACCGTGGAAGCAGATTAATTGGGTCTAACAAACACAGCCTTGGGCTTCCTCACATGGTGACCACACCAATGACCTATTAATTACAAGGTATGTGTCAGCAACTTGCAAGGAATGGGAAGGATTTATTTTGCTGCATTAAAAATAATACCCACAGACCCTATGAAATGAAAGTGATAATTCTCCTGATGAGGCATACCTCTGAAGGTCAGAGGAAAACATCTACACCAAATCCAGCTTCAGAGCTCCTGCTCTCTTGGATGCCTAAAGAATGGGAGACAGGGGATGGATGGCCAGAGAAGTCACAGGCTTACTCGTTGGAAAAGACAGGCTTGTGCGTACATCCATGTCCAACTATATAGAAGGAAGAATTTTTTTAATTTGTTATTTAGAGGTCACACTGATGGTAACAACTTTTGCCTTTCATGAACAGCAGGACTCATTGCTATCATAGGATCACAGGTCAGAATTTTCCAGCTTTCATTTCAGCTGAATATTGAAGCATCAGATGTTCAAAACCAAAACGTCTGTGACAAAGATCACCAGAGTCATCATGGTAAATGCTGAACCCATAACCTACTTCTCAACCGAGTTTCTTCATTGTTCACAGGACTACAAATAGATTCTTGACTTATGAGAAGGCTGTGCTGTAAATCCTACCTACCAGTGTTCATGGACTGAGGAGCTGGGGAGGGGGCTTTAACTCCCACCTTAGAAATCAGGGGAGTAAATGTGGATGAGGAAAAAACTAAAATTGGAGGTAGAAGAGCTGTCTGAGGACCAAATGTGAACCTAGTTGGAGGGAAGGCTGGAGATCAGGGTTATCCTGGGGCCAATAGAAACCACTAGAAAGTCAAGGGTCTCTGCATCAGTAAGTTGGGGATGCGGCTGCATTTGGGACGGGGGGAGCAGAAAGTGTCTCAAACTGCTAGTCAGAATTAAGAAGCCCATAACTGGAAAGATGGCTCAGTCAGCTAGTAATGTGCTTGTCATGCAAGCATGATGTTCAGATCCTTAATACTCACATGGAAAGCTAGGCATGGTGTTACATGACTATAATTCTGGTGCTGAGGAGGCAGAGGCAGGAGGATCTCTGGAGCTCAGGGCAGCTAGCCACACTGTATTGGTGAGCTCCAAGTTCGGTGAGAAACACTGCCTCAAAAAAAAGTGTTGATTCAGCACTTAAGAGCACTTCTTGCTCTTTTAGAAGACCTGGGTTCAATTTTTAAAAGTCTTATGCATTTGTTGAAATGTAAAGATCAATACATTATTTCTAAACATGTAAATCTTACAGATATTGTACACTAAAAGTAATGAAGATATATGAACAAACAAACAATGAAGTGCAAGGCCTGTCTTCTCGGAAGACTTGTAGAATTCTGTAGATGAACGCTTCTTTTTCTCATTTAAGCTATTTTTTAATTGTTTTTATTAAACTATATAGTTTTCTCTGCTCCCCTCTCTTCCTCTCCACCCCCCTTCTACCCCCTCCCATGATCCCCATGCTCCCAATTTTGTCAGGAGATCTTGTCTTTTTCTACTTCCCATGCAGATAGATCAAGAGATTAATTTTTCAAGAGTGTGAACCCCAGGAGACAGAGACCACGTCCCTGAAGATCAAATACATTATGGTAAATGATGCCAGGCTCAAAGGTTATCTACTCTACAATATGGATGCCAGCTTGGGATGCATCACTGCACTGACAATACCATCATTCCCCTGAAGGACAAGCTCATGGGCCAAGTTCATACACATACCACATACGATAAATAAACAATGCAAGTAGCAAAACCAAACAAGAACCTCAGAGTTTAAGAGTGTATAAACAGATAAAGTCAGTTTGTTAAGTTATTTCATGAATTTAATCCTCTTTCTGTAAGTTAACAAATTTTCTATATTGTTTTGTAATTTATTAGCAGATATTTATATGAAGTATTTTATTATATTAAGGGGAAAGTGGCAATTAAGAACGAATGCATGCTGTTCTAGATGACTGGGTTTAGTTCCCAGGACCCGTGTCAGATGGCTCACAGCTGCCTCGAACTCCAGTTTTAGAGAACCTGAAGCCATCCTCTGGCCTCTGTGGGCATCCAGCCACACATTACATACATATATAGAGACATAAATAAATAAAGTAAAAATGAATCCAGTAAGGAGAAGGGGGAGGGAAAGACAGAAGACTATATGTATAAAAACATATTTTATTAAGGAAGATTAAAATGAAATAAGTGCTTTTTAACTAAAAAATGACTTTAAATGACTAAAAAAGTAAAATAATACTTTTTTCCTGAGATAAAAATGGCTGGATTTTTTCCCAAAATGGCAAAGGAGAGATGAGGACAAACCAGAAACATCACCCATGTCACAGAAGATGCGAGGGAGAGGAGACTGGATGATGTCATTTGCAAGACCAGAATTCCCAAGGTCAGCTCAGTACATTGATAGAAAAGTCAAATACAGTCCTCTGCTGAAAGCAATGAGACTTTCCAGGCTGTTGATCTGATTTTGATAATAGTTGTTAGAACTGACTGGAAGGTTTTGTTTCATCAAGATAATTACTTAATGCTTTTTGCTAATCTGTCAAAGTTTAACTACTTGGGAAACTGAATCTTAACAAAACCATGACGTATTCAAAAATCTTATTGGTTTTTCTCCAAGTTTTGTTAAACGTTACATAAAAGTTCAATTTAAACCCATTACTTACCACTTAAGATTTAGGAAACTGTCCTTCTGAGTGTTCAACCACCAAAGCTTGAAGGCTAGAACTCATGGAAATAAGAGAGGTGAAAGTCATTTTAAAGTTGTTAAAACTGTAACTTTTCATTTTTATATTATTTAGATATTGAACTCTCTTTTGTTTTTGTTTTTTGGTGGTTTTCTTTTCGTTTTTGAGGGGTTTTGTTATTTTGTTTTGTTTTTTGAGACAGGGTTTTTCTGTGCAGCCTTGACTGTCTAGGTACTCGCTCTGTAACTCACAGAGATCCACCTGCCTCTGCCTCCCAATGCGCTAGGATTGAAAGTGTGCACCACCACCTCCAACCCCAGTCTCTATCTTTCACACTTGCTCCGGATCACACCCACCCTGGCTCACGTAACCCAGAAAGCTTAGTCACCGCTATTTAATTATTAAAACTAAGTATTTGATTCTTAAAATCATGCAAGTTATGACAGAAATGAAAGTATAATACAGAGGACAGATGAATGGATTAAAAAGTTGAATTACAAAGGAAATAAGAGATGCGAATAAATCAGGAGGCATAGTTTGATGACCACAGTAATGGAGTAAGGGGGAAAAACGCAAATGATACCAGGGAAACGGGGGTCCTTAAAGGAGTTCTGAGTCTCATTAATAAAAACCAGCTATGCACAGACTCAAACTGAAGCTCAGGGGCAATTTTATCCAAGTGTTAAAGAAAAACCCCAGGTCAGACAAGCTGTAAATCTCAGTAGCTGCCTAGGAAGGAATGAAAGAGAAAGGGAGAAGCCACGCCACTTGAGTTGCGATGGCATGGAGCTGGGCCACACAGCAGCAGGCAGCCACATGGTGGCGGGGGGGGGGGGGGCTTCAGAGAAAGAGAAAACAAACACCCCAGAAAGATCTGGACTTGCCCAGCTGGATGAACCTAAGGGAGAGGACAATGACATGTCTCCACCTAGAGGGAGATCTGCTCTTGATTGTGAAACTCTTTGCTCTGATGCAGTAACCCTAAAATCATTTAGGAGGTGGGCTGTAATTGAGGAATAGATACAATGCATTTTCACTGTGAAAATCTAGAGATCTAGTTCCTCAGCTCTTCACCAAAAAAGATCAGTGTCTGGCCTGAAGTTCTAGCCTCCACCCCCATGTACAGCCTCAGACAGGGGGAAAACCATGACCTTTAAGAGATTGGGGACACGGCTCTGTCAGGAAAACACTCACATGAGGACTTGAGTTCAGATCCCCAGCACCCACAGAAGAAGCCAGGCACAGCACCACGTGCATGGAATCCTCATGCTGGGGGGAGGCAGAGACACGAGGATCTCCAGGGCTTGTTAGCCAGCCTGTCCAGCTAAATTGGTCTTCCACATTCAGTGAGAAATGCTGTTCTAAAAGAGAAATAATAATTAGGTGAACAATTATTAAAGAAAATACCCTCCGGCTTCTACACACATATACATCATATGCATGTGTACACCCCTACCCCTCCATAGAAACATGTACACATACAAAAGCAAGTTGTGGAAGAAAAGGTATAAGGTGGAGATCTGGCACTAGGGGTGGGGGTGGGGGGGCAAAGACTGCTCTGTTGCTTGTTTTTATTAATATTTATTTTGCTTTAATTGTGTGTGTGTGTCAGTTTGCACACCTGAATGTTGGTACTTTTAGAGGCCAGAAGAGGTATAGGTCCCCTGGAACTGGAGTCAAAGGGAATTGAAGCCATCTGGTATAAGTACTCAGAATAAACCCCAGTCCTCTGCAAGAACAGCAAGTACTCTTAATAGCTGAGCCATTTCCCCAGGCCCCAATTCTGTTTTATTCCCAAGCTTATGCTGAGTTCTTAACCATACACCTTGTGAATCGCCGTGGCTCGCTCTTTAGCGCAGAAGCTCTTCCTGGCAGACACAGAGGGCCTGACTCCCAAGGCAGCGAGGCTTCTGCAGCAGCCCCATCCTCCTAACTTGAGACAAATGCATTTCACCACTCAGTTTCCAAGAATGTGTTTGCTTACAGCCCGACAGGAGACCTGAGTGAGTGCTCTCCAGTGCAATTTTATCCTTTGGTTTTAAGAACAATTTTGTGATCCTGGTATAGAGGCAGCATGAGACTAAAGATGCATACAATCTCAGTAATGGAAAAGCAGAGTGGCTGAAGCCACGTGGTTTCCAGTCTTCCGGTGAAGGATTGCTTTGGGTCAGGCCCACACTAGTCCAAGTGCCGCTCTTCCTGCTCCCAATCAAATAAGCATATCAGGCCTGAGCTGGAAAATGGGCCAGAACTTCTCAAACACTGCAATCTCTACCCAGGGATCTTTCTGACACAGTTTGTCAAGCAAATTAGTTTGTCAAGCAAATTAAAAGCAGTTGCTAAAAATGCAATCTTGAGCTGATGTATTCCTGGAAGTCCTAGTGATCCCAGCCCTTCCTCCTGCACTGACCTTAAGGGAGAGCCACCTTCTCCAGACCCCCAGTGCCCAGGAGAGCGCCCGGCACACACCAAATTGCTAAAATTATATATTGAATGAACCAATCAATATTATGAGTCAATTATTTATGAGTCAATAAATGAAGCTGTTGACATTTTTGTGTGTAGAGGGTGTGTGTGTGTGTGTGTGTGTGTGTGTGTGTGTGTATACATGTGGAGGCCAAAGGTCAACCTCATGTGTCATTCCTCAAAACCATGCACATCTTGTTTTTTGAGACAGGGTATCTCATTGGCCTAGAGCACACCAAGTAGGCTAGGCTGGCTGGCCAGTGAACCCAAGGAATCCACCCATCTCTGCCTCCCAGGAGCTGGGATAAAAGGGAAGGTCATCATAATGCTTTTTGTTTATTTTTCTTCTTTTTTTAAAACATGGGTTCTGGAGATCAAACTTAGTTTTTGTGCTTGTATGGCAAACACTTCAGCAACTGAACTCTTGCCCCAGTCCACCACCCACTTATTTAGATATCTTTCTATCAGATTGCTAAATGTTCTAGTTGAATACATAGGAGACAATGAGAAAAATTAGCTCTTCACTTAGCGTAGGTTGGGGATGCAAATTTTTTAGTAAATATATGTATACATATATATGTGTGTGTATGCATATATATAATGTGTACCATGGCGTCTTCTAAACAGCCTTCTACACACAGGCCTGTCTCTGTGACTCAGATAACTATGAGTGCACTTGACATCTAGGTAAATAAACATGAAACTGGTTACTCTTGGAAGTTAAGAGCCTTCACCAAGAGATTGCAGAGCCCTGAAAGGATCTACTAACTTGGCCCTGCAGCACCTGGGCTCTCTTCCAATTACACCATCTCTGTTCTGTGCCATGTCAGCCTATCTAGGCTTCACACACACACACACACACACACACACACACACACACACACACCCTTGGAACAGTATACTCTACAAAAACTAAAATGTTAAATGGCAGTACATAGGATAAAGTTCACCAAATACAGAAAAGACTGTCAGTGGAGCCAGATCCAACAATTTATTTAGCTAACGAATACTGCTCGTGTGCCAGGCACCCACATGCCTCAAAGGCCCCTCGTTACTCAGACTTTTCACTGATGTGACCAAGTTCCACAGAAACAGATTGTGAGTGGAAGGGTTTCCTCTGGTTTACAGTTTCAAGGAGTTCAGTCCATAGACCTTGGCTCCATTGGTTCTGAAATGAGGTGGAAAAGTGAGGACACATGGCAGGCAGGAATCAGGAAGAAAATACAAGAAGGGACCAAGGCAAGATATAGTCCCCAAAGACACACGCAAATTCCTCCAGCTACCCCTACACTTGCCATTGCCTCACAGTGATGTCATCATAATGAGATGTCACCGCACTGAGGTCTTGGCAACCAAGATCCTGATAAACAAGTCTCCGGGGACTATCTTACATGCAGACGTTCCTGGGACAATGTCCTCCCTAACAGCACCCTGCCACTAGGATTACATGTGTGCACTGGCATTGTTACCGGGGTACTGGATCTGAACTCAGGGCTCACACTGGCATGACAAGCACTTTGTCAACAAAACCATCATTCCAGCCCCAGTCCACTCATATTACCTGCTACTCTCTCTGTCCCGCACATTTCTCCTCCTATTACCAAACTTGGGGTCATAATCTGTGCCCCAAGAAGTCAAGTTCAGCCACCAACCCTTAGAATTAAGGGTTAAAACAACCAACTAACCAATTAAAACAACCCAATTAGTAGTCAAAAACATAAAGAGGAAATATACTCAATGTGGCCACTTTGGGGTGAGGGACAAAAATATTAACTGACCCTCTCCAGTACATCTTAGAAGGTCCTTTTCTTAGTGAGGGTTTCTGTTGCTGTGAAGAGACACCATGAACACACAACTCTTATAAGGTAAACATTTCATTGGGGTGGCGTACAGTTTTAAAGATTCAGCCCATTATCATCATGGTAGTGAGCATGGCAGCATGCAGGTAGACACAGTGCTGGCTAAGTAGCTGAGAGTCCTACATCTTGCAGGCAACAGGAAATGGTCTGAAAGTCACACTGGGGGAAACTTGGGCAGCTCTCCAAGCCCAACCCCACAGCGACACACTTCCTCCAACAAGGCCACGCCTCCTAATAGTGCCCCTCCCTCTGGGGCCAGTTAAATTCAGACGGCGCCGCAGTCCTGAAGTGAGATTAAGCTTTAACTATGGAGGCAGGGATGCACACATACCACTCACCATTGACCCATCAATTGTCTGCCAGGGCTTCCGTCTCAGCCTGTAAGGTGGTCTGAAGAGCAGGAAATCTCTTTTGCTATGGACAAGTTCCCTCTGGCTTCTCCAAACATGAGATTCCTGGGGAAGTTCCACTCTCTTGGGACTCATTGTTTCCGTATAACGGGAGACATGGGTATCCCTTTAGAGAGCCTTCTCTTCCGCCAGGCTGTTATGGTTCCCTTTCTTTTCCCCCCACCCCACCCCAAGGACAAAAAACAAATGCTCTATTCTCATTCAGAGTGGCTTAAAATCTATTTTTGAGAGTCTGCCATCTGTGTCCTAGGATCTCACCTTCTTCCCAGGAGTTCCTAAAGATAGCTCCTCCTTGGGATGGAAGTTGAAGTAACTTCTGCCACTGCCCCGATACCAGGCACCCCAAGATCCATCCAGAGGCCCGTCAGGCTCATTCTGTCACCTCTCCTCCAGTTCACAAGCCCTCAACAGGGACAACTCAGGCTTAAGGCTGCTCGTTTCCAGCCCCAACTTTAACATGTGTCCAAGTAGTTAAACACAGCCCTCTTTATCCTGGTCCCTTCCTGGTAGAGAATCACTGCACTCAATTCAAGCCTGTTATATATGCAAACCCTACCTCCCATGATACTGTCAGTAGCCTGACAACCAGAGCTGGTTCCCTAGAACCTACATGACGGTGGAAAGTGAGAACCAGCTCTATAAAGTTGTCCTCTGACCTCCACACACACACACACGTGTCACATGTGCCCCCAACACACGCACACACATGCACACATGCACACGCATGCACGCACACACACACACGCACACACACACAAAAAAATAATATTTTTTTAAGTCAAGCAGCTAGAGAGCAGGAAGAAACTTGTGCAGGAGCTAAAATGAGTCCCACAGGGTAAAGGGGTTGACCTACAAGCTGCCAATCAGACATCAAACAATGACCTGTGAGACCCAGACAGTTGGTCCACCAACAGTGAACACTTTCAGGACCTGGGTGGGCCTTCCAGGCACTTTATTTCGGTTTCTTGGAATTGCCCAAGTAGACAGGCTTTGTTAGGTCGAGATGCTTTACTGCCATCTTCTGGAAATGTATGGTAATGGCTACCCTGCTCTGGTACATTGAAGCGATGAGGACGAGCTTTCTGTTTCCACAACCTCCCAACACAGCATCGCCACCACAGGACCAAGCATTCCAGTCATAAGCTACAGTGAAGTTCATATTTAGATCATATTAGAAGGATCCCAATGGAGCCCACGCCGTGCAGTGCTGGAAGCAGCGCCCTGGGGTTACACAGGCTTCCATGCCCCAATCATCAGTGAGAGACAGAACATTTCTTTTTCCTTTTTTTATTTTTTTGGGTGGGGGAGGGCTCCGTTTGAAAAATCTAGCTGTATAATCATTGTTGTCCACCTGACTGTTGCCTGTCTTCAGGGACCCTCAGACTCCATCCCCGAAGGCCTCTTAGATCCTCTCACACCCTCAGGCCTCACCTCTTTCTGAATCTCTGTGCTCTGCTCCTCTTCCCTGGGGATCCCTTGTGTCATTCTCCAGTTAAGCTGTGTGCGCACCCATCTCTACAGCTCCCATCCAAGCTCCTTCAGGTACATTTCAAGCCTTTCCTTAGCCTGTGGCAGAAGATTGGCTCAGTGTCATTAACAACCCACCACCAAACTGGACTGGGGTGAGGTCGGGGGAGTAACCTATACAGCCTTTTCCACTGGGACTGCAGGCACAGGGAGAAAATCAGTCACCGTCCCTCTGTATCCAGACCTTGGGGGAAGTCAGAGTCTTGTCCCAAGAACTGAGTTTGGTCACCCATCCTCAATAATACTGAAAAGCAGAAAAGAGAGAGTTAGTCAATGTGGCCACCATGGTAAGGAGGACAACGATCCAGTGGTCACCCAGACACAGGCCACCTTCAGGTCCTGAGTGAGGTTAGGATTTTACAGAGGGAAAGAGAGATGCCTCTCTCTACAGTCCTAGTCCAGTGTGGCCTCGCCTGTCACTGACTGACATTGCCTGCTCTGTGATGTCCAACAGGCTAGACTCTTCCCTGGAGGAAAATGTCTACTCTGGCTGTCCCAAGCTTTCTCTTCTCTTAGCAAGAGATTCCTGAGAAAATTGCCGTTTCCTGAGTTCTGTTGTCTTACTAGTCTGATAGACACACTGAGGGTCACATGTATCTCTTTAAAATATCTTTATCCCAAATATGACCAAAATATACTATAAGAAATTCTCAAAGAATTAATAAAAGCATGATTTTTTTATCTTAGATTTTTAGTAAAGCTAAAGATTATATGAACCTTAATATTCTATGGTCATCAGAGATGGCCCACTAAAAGAGGACTCTTGCATATTTGATTTGCCTAACCGGAATTTTCTTCAACAATAAATGTGAACATGTACTGTGGGACAATGGTCTGTACCCTGTCACTTGTATTTTAATAAAACGCTGATTGGCCAGTAGCCAGGCAGGAAGTAGAGGTGGGGCAATGAGAACAGGAGAATTCTGGGAAGAGGAAAGACACAGTCTGCAGTTGTAACCCAGACACAGAGGAAGCAAGATGAGAATGCCTCACTGATAAAAGGTACCAAGCCACATGGCTAACACACACAAGAATTATGGGCTAATATAAGATGTTAAGAATTAATTAATAAGAAGCCTGAGCTAACAGGCCAACCATTTTATGATTAATATAGACCTCTGTATGTTTCTTTGGGACTAAATGGCTGTAGGACCGAGTGGGACTGAAGTGATGGCTCAGTGATCAAGACAATGTACTGCTCTTGAAGAGAACCTAGTTCAGGTCCCAGAATCCATGTCTGATAGCCTGCAAGCACTGTAACTTCTGTTCCAGAGAATCTGATGCTCTCTTCCAGACTCCACAGGCAGCCTCACTTGGGTACACACACACACACACACACACACACACACACACATTTTAAAAATAAAAATAAATCGTTTAAAATATCAATGTTCTTTGATACTTTCTAGCTTGTCACAGTCCCTGCTGCTCCCTAGTATCTGAGATCCTCTGTGTCTAGCCTGTTTGTCACCAGCTGTCGCAGGAGTGGTGGTGGTCATCTTGGAGATTTCTGAGCTCATTCCCTTGGATGGACAAAGAACTGAGCATCCAGGAAAGACAGAAGACCAAGCTGCAGAGACGGGGAAAGTGACCGCCTAAGGCTGGCTTCACTGAATGGACATTGTCTTGGGTAATTTTTACCCAAGGGGTTCCAGGTCCCCCTCTTTCCCTGGTTGGTCCAGAGTCCTCCCCTTTCCCTGGATGGCCCAGATTCCTCCCCTTACCCTGGTTGGCCCAGAGTCCTCCCCTTTCCCTGGATGGCCCAGATTCCCCCCCTTACCCTGGTTGTCCAGAGTCCTCCCCTTTCCCTGGATGGCCCAGGGTCCTCCCCTTTCTCTGATTGGTGAGGGTCCTCCCCTTTCCCTGGTGGTCCAGGGTCCTCCTCTTTCCGTGGTTGGCCCAGAGTCCTCCCTTTTCCCTGGTTGGTCCTATTGAGATGCCCAGCTCTATGCTTCCCCGGTTTCTCATCACAGTGTCTTCCAGGTACAAAGAAGCTGCCATCTCAGGGAGCTCATTCTCACTTTCCCTCTCTACCTATTTCCCTCTAACTCTCAGCCTCAGAGTTCATGACTCTTGCAAGTTGTTCTGAGTTTGGAAAAACTAGCTGTTTGTGTCTGACGGGCTGTCACTTTATGCTAACTCCCTAAGTCCTTATCATCACCACCTGTTCTCCCTGGAGGTGCCAGTGGTGGAGCTAACACCATGGGAACATCTGAGAAACTTTTCCTCTCTCTGATTCCCTTCCCAGAAAGGAACAGAAGACAGCCAGTATGTTGCCATGAAGAAATTCTAGAAAGAGGGCTGGAGAGATCGCTCAGTCATTAAGAGCAGAGTTCAATGCCCAGCACCCACATGGTGGCTTACAACCATTTGTACCTCCAGCTCCAGGAGAGCCAGGACCTTCTTCTGACCCCTAAGGGCACCAGGCATGAAAGTGGTACATGGGCATACATGCAGATAACACACTCATACTCATTAAATAAAAAATAAGTAAATCTAGAAAATTTCTTTAAAAATTAATAGAAAGAAGAGCTACAGTCACAGGGTTCTTGCAGGTCTTCTAAGTTCCTCCAAAAGCCCCTCACTGGAACCTCACAATGTGTGTGTGTGTGTGTGTGTGTGTGTGTGTGTGTGTGTGTCCACGTGTGTGGGGCTCAGAGGACAACCCTGCTCCTCAGGCACCAACCATCTCTCATTTTTCAAGATACAATGCTCGTTGGCAAGGAACTTGCCAAGTAGGCAAGGCTGCTTGGACATGGAACCCCAAGGATCTCCCCAACTTCCCTTTCCCATGGGAATTACAAGTGCACACAAAAACACTTGACTTCTGAAAAATGGGTTCTGAGCAAGCATCTTACCCACTGGGCTATCTTGCCAGCCTAAGCTCACAGATTTACAGAGCTGGGGCAGCTGGCGCTGGCTCCCACCACACAGTGGGCACAGCTTAGGAGAAGAGCGGCACCAGGAATGCGCTAAGTGGGAAGGCCAGAGACAGTATCCATGGGGACGGGTGGGTGGGGAAGCTGCAGCATAAAGCAGGTATATTTCTGATTCAAATTTTCAGCCCTGAGCAAGAACTGGAACAGAAGTCATCACTGGGGATAAGAAGGGAAAGGGAGACCACAGTGTGGCTCCTGTCCTGATCTCTTAAAGAAAAAAGCCCAAGGGCCCTCAGCAGTCATTTTCTGTTGGGCTTCTGTAGCCTCTCAGGGCTGACTGGCCCCAGCCAGGGATCACAGGGAACCGCAGGTCTCCACCTCAGGCCAGAAAGTCTAGGCAGAGCCCATTAACCATTCCTCACACATCTCCTGAGTGATTCAAATGTACTGAAAGATTTCAGAAGCCCTGCAGCAAGGAAGAGCAAACAGTAATCGAGATGGCTTCATTCGGATCTGTCTTTGATGTTTTTAATTCAAGTTTTACACAATTTGGACTGGAGAAATGGCTTCATAGGAAAAGTGCTTCCTGTACCAACCTGAGGACTTAAGTTCTAGGCCTAGAATCTGCTGCATAAAAGCTGGGTGTAGTGGCAAGCAGCTGCAACCTAGTCTTGCAGGCCAGAAACAGTAGGGTCCTGAGGACTTGTTGGTCAGCCAGTGTAGACAAAATGGCAAGATCCAAGACCCTCTCAAAGAATGAGGCAGAGAGATGATTGAGCAAGACATTCTGATGCTGACCTCTGGCCTCCATGCGCACATGCCTACACTACACATGGGGAGGTGTGTGGGAGTTTTACAAAGTTTGGCATAACTTTGCCCAGGGGCCCCAAAGACTGCAGGGCATACCTATCCATAATATACAATGCTTTTTTGTTTGTTTGTTTTTTCAAGACAGGTTTTTTCTGTAGTGTTGGAGCCTGCCCTGGAACTAGCTCTTGTAGACCAGACTGGCCTTGAACTCACAGAGATCTGCCTGCCTCTGCCTCCCTAGTGCTGGGATTTTAAAGGTGTGTGCCACCACCACCGAGCTCATACCCATAATGCTTTCAGTGTTGTGCCTTTCCCTATGCTCCACCAGAGATAAAAAAGAACACAGCACAGTGGCTGGCCCAGAGAACTTGTAGTCACCAGGGACAAACAATATCAGAGTCTTGGAGCACAGCGGATCTGCTCTCAAGTGAGGAGTGTCACCAGTGAAAGCTACCTGGGAGAGCCAAGGAAGGACTCATGAGGAAACATAAAAATGTGCTTTTTTCATTATATACATATGTATTTATGTATTGAGACAATACAGAGATGGGGGAGGGAGGATCTCTTGTAAGCCAGGCTGATTTTTAGCTTACTGTGTAGCAGAGGATGACCTTGAACTTCTGATCTTCCTGTCTCACCTCCCAAGTGCTGGGGCTTCAGGTGTGGGCCACCATGCTTGCCTTATGCAGTGCTGGGGTGGAACCCAGGACTTCACGCATGGTAGGCAAGCCTCTATCCACTGTGTTACATCCTCTCTGCCTCTGCATTTTCCATTTCGGTCTTAATGCGAGAGTTATTTTTGTAGTCAGTGGGAGTCTGGAATCTGATTTTACTGTTTCCATTTGAAGCAGCAAGTGTTCCAACAACAATTATTGAGGGGTCTTTCTTTTTCTTATTGGTTTGCAAAACCACCTGTATCGAATGTTCCCAGGATGCCTCTGAAAAGAACCAGGTACTGAAGAGTCCAACAGGTTGCCCCACCCCTAGACTTTGCCTGTCAACCCTATTGGCCCATAGAGAAGGGCATGTGCTCTCTGCTGGTCTGGTCTTTTACCTTCCCTGTCTTAATCTTTTTTCTGTGTGTGCACAAGAATGCATGGGGACTTTAAAAGTGTGTGAAGGTGTAAACACCCATGCAGGCATGCTCACCTATGAAGAGCTGTGCATAGACCAGAGACTGACCTTGGGAGGTTTCCTCAATCACACACGAGTCAAAGTCTCTCACTGAACATAGAGCTAAGCTGGCTGGTTACCAAGCTCCTGGAACGCTCCTGAATCCACCTCCACAGTGCTGAGATTACGGTTGTGTGCCTCAGATTCTTACAGGGCCATTGGGGATCCAAACTCAGGTCCTCATGCTGTGTGACAAGCGCTTTATCCTCTTAGTCATCTCCACAGCCACTCTGTAAATAACATTTTTCTTTTCTTTTCTTCCCTTTCCCCTTCCTTTTCTTTACCCTGCTTGTTCACCCTACTTCTGTCTCTTTGTCCTTCCTGCCCCCTCTTGCCTCTCCTTGCCCTGCTTGCCCTTTTCCCTGCCCTTCTTTTCCTCCTTTGTCCCAGGTGGGTATAGGTCTGTTTTGATGCATAACACAGTCATCAAAATTCAGCTATTCTCCAAGAAAATGTGTGTGTGTGTGTATTGTATATGTTTGCGTGTGTGTGTGTGTGTGTGTGTGTGTGTGTGTGTGTGTGTGTGTGCCTCTATCACATTTTCTTTCCCTGAGCAGGGTGGGCTGAAATGACCTCTATTTCATTCAGAACAGACATATAGTCAGGACTATTAAAATCTACAGTGCTTTGCTTGGCTCTTGGCAATTCATGGCCACTAATCCCCATGGATATATCTTTATTTTCTTGGATATATTGGATGTGCAGGTGGTATATATTGGAAAAGCCTGTTGTTTATTGACACAAGCCCAGTAAAGACTCTGATTAATCTTAAAAACAAATAGAGCAAGGTGGAAGGTCACACTCTGGATCAAGAGCTCCGATTATATCCAGGATAGCTAAGTTATTTATTTCCAGCTGAGAGAAATCCTCCCTGTGGAGGTACCAGGAGAAGGACAGAGATTAACAGCACAGGAAGTGTGTGCAGGGCACTGCTTGCTCCATCTTGGAATCCTTGCTGTCCTTGACAAGAACTGCTTTGTTATACATACGGCTGCCCTGCCCTTTAAACCCAAACACCCTGAAGATGGACTTGGGGAGGGAGAGAGGCAGGATGGTTAGCAGTAAAGGTCTGCTTGCCCCAACCTGGAGTTGCCCGGAAAGAGAGTTTCAGCTGAGAGAGCGTCGGAGTCAGGTTGGCCTGCGGGCATGTCTGTGGAGGACTGCCTTGGCTGATAGCTGGGCTGGAAAGACCTACCCTGAATGTGGCATCACATTCCCCGACTTCAGGTTCCAAATGGCAGATGTATTTTAAAAATGCTGAGAGCCAAGATGACAAGCAGGTAGCAGGACTTGTGTGTCTCTCTGATTGTGATTATGGCTGAGAGCCCAAGATGACAAGCAGGCAGCAGGACTTGTGAGTCTCTCTGATGTGGTTATGGATGTGACATGACCAGCTACTTGAGTTTCTGCCTTAACTTCCCCACATGGTGGGTGGTGACCTAGAATGATAAGCCGAATAAATACTTTCTTTCCAAAAGTGGCTTTGGAAAGGGTATTTTATCACTGCGACATAAACAAAACTAAAACAAGGGGTCACTGTGACTCTTTGTCCCTCTTTCCAATGTGGTCACACTGAATAAGTCTCCTGCCTCCACTTTTCTCTGTTACTTGTCTGTTTAACTGGCATGTTGAGGACTGGTAGCTAAGCATGGCTTGTCAGAGTTGCAGGGCCCAGATCCTGACCCTGACAATTCAGGTATCAAGGTGAGACAGGAAAGGAGTATCAAAGGATCCCAGAGTATACAGTGCCAGGGTGTGTTTACCCATACAGTTTCCCAGAAAGGCTGAACTAGCGAGATCTAACATTGCAACTTACTCAAGCTGAGAAACAAGCATTGTCTCCTGTCTATTTCTTCCTGAATTCTTTAAAACAGTCATAGCAATGGTTTTAAAAAGTAAGTGGCACCCTTCATCCAGCTTAGAGATGGATTAATTGAGAAACAAATAAAAATTAAGACAGCATATAGGCCAGCAGTGCGAGGCTACAGTTCAGTGATGGAGCTCTTAACAGCATGCAAAGGGCCAAGAATCCCACCCCGAGCAGTAAGCAAAGCATATATTCAAGGCATGAAATGTAACAGTTTGATATAGGTGTACCTTGATTGATTGCTGCAATAAAATTAGCATACCTCTCCCACAGTTCCCGTGTGTGCATATGTTTGTGTACACAAAACACTTAAAATCCATTCTCCTGGAGCAATTTCAGCAAACAATAGAAAATTATACATAGTCATCACGAAAGGTTGTGTTTTAATCAGCTTTCCTTAAAGCAGTTCAATTAATGCATTATTGTCCTGAGGACACGGTTTAGTCACTGAAGTACTTGCTACGCAAGCGTGAACCACGGAACCCATAGTAGGTATGGTGGTGCACACTTGTAACCCCAGCACCGGGAAAGCAGACATGGAAAGATCCCTGGGACTCACTGGCCAGGCAGTCTAGCCTAATCAGTGACTTCCAGGTCCTTAAGAGGCCCTCCTGCATAGGAAGTGGATGAGGTTTCTGAACCAACACCAGAGGGTGTCTCCAGACCTCCATAGGCTTGGGAGTGTCCTCTCAAAAATACTCTATAAACAGATATATTGGGGAAGTTTTACTCTCAAAATCCCCATCCTTAAGGATCCATGTACACAAGAACAACATAAGGGCTCAGAAAGGTCATAATACAGAGACGTGATTGACTTTGTGAATGACCCTTTCTTAAAGATAAGTAAGTGCAGAATTCTGGCCTTGTCACCTCCTCCATCAGGGTCCTCAGAAACACTCTGGGAAATGACAGGCTAAGATGACTGATATTCTGGGTTTCTGTGGGTGGCAATGACTCTAACAGTCTGGAACCTAATCCGTGCCAGCCAAGCAAATGGGTAAAACTAAGAGAAACAGAAGCAAGTCCTGTGAGAAGGGTCAGTCATCACAGTTGTGGTGTGTTGTGGGGGATGGTGAAGAGGGCACCTTGTCAGGCTCGACAAGCTCAGCATTATAGATGATGATTTTGCTGGGTTCTCCTCACACCTCTTCACCCATCCCCCAAACTGCCTCTTCCCCTTCATGCTCCATCTCAGTCTGTGACACTACCAAGCCTTGTAGCCCTGTGTGTCCCCCTCCTCTGAGCAGTTCCTACACTTGGCTGTCCCGATCTTTATTTGTGGCTTAGCCTTCTTCTCACTTACTTGTCTGAATAGACATCAGTCACCATCATTGGCAAGCTGCACGCTAGCCCCAGGCTCCCAGCCACCCTCTTGGCTCCCACATCTGTCTTTCCCACCCTTCAACGAGGCCAGTTCTTTTTTCTAGAACCCAATGACCAAAGTACATTCCAGAGATCCTGTGACCCTCAAAACTAAACCCTTGGGGCAGAAAGAATGGCTCATGAGTAAGAAACAATCACTGCTCTTCAAGAGGACCTGAGTTTGGTTTCCAGCAACCGTGTGAGTTAGTTCACAACCACACATTACTCCAGCCTGAGGAGATACGATGCTTTTCTTCTGACCTCTGAAGACAACTGAACTCATGCACATACCTACACACAGACACACATGGATACACCTGATCTCAAAATAAAGATAATTTTTAAAAGAATGATCATGAGGGCCTTGGGAGATGGCTCAGTCAGCAAGAATGAAGCCCTGAGTTTGAAGGCCATGAGTCCGTAGAAAAACCCAGGTTCAGCAATCCCGGCTCTGGGAATACAGAAAGGGGGATCCCTGAGGCTTGCTGGGCAGGTTCAGTGAGCTATCCTAGCTCAAAAAGTTAGGTGGACAGCAATTGAGGAAAAGAACTGACATTGGCCTCTGGCTTCCGCATACATTCAAATGTGCACACAGTCACAAGAACATATACCTATACCAGACACTCAAAAGAAGGAAGAAAACGACCACTCAACAGGAGACCATGTGCTAAGGGCCTTTAGAGTGTTTTGTAACTAAATAATTTAAACTAGAAGTAGTCAGATGCCCGACACTAAGGCCTTTAAAATATCCTCTCTCTAAAATTCATTTTGGTTCTTTATTATTTCTTAATTTCCTGAGAAAGTTCTCACTCTGTCACCCAGAATGGCACTGAATCTGTGGTTCTCCTGAGTCCCAGGCCACAAACGTCTACCTCCGTGTCTGTTTCCAAAATTAATTTATATTTCACTCTGCAGCCTCAAAAGAAAAGCCATCAAAGTTAAGACAGCAAAAGCCCATAACTTTAATAATGCACCTCAGAAAAATACTAAGCATGGCATCAAAACGAAATCAGAACAGCAGCTGCAGTTCCTTTGTGCCTCCCACAAAATTATCAGAATAACTCAACTCGCACCCCATATCATTTGTGCTTCCTTCATCAACTTTGAAGTTTACCCCCACCTCATTTCCCTCTCTGCCCTCAAATATATCTCTATTGCTCCGTTAGTAAAGTTTGGTATGGAGGGGAAAGGCGGCCTTCAAATATTGAGTCTGAGCTCCACAAATAGAGCAGTAATGAAAAAGTCAGAGGAAAACCTTTGTAATAATCGACAGGGACAAACAGAGCCCAGAAATCAGCAGAATAATGAAGTTCAAATTGTTTATGGAATCAGTTATGCTCTTTGAGCTTCAGGGCCGTGGAGCTTTTGATTTGGCCTCTGCTCTGTGCAGATGGGGATTGTCCGGTTTTTCTTTTGTTTGAGTGTGTGTGTGTGTGTGTGTGTGTGTGTGTGTGTGTGTGTGTGTGATTGTGTGTGGGGTGGGAAGACTTTGCCCATGTATACTAGTTAACAGGGCTCTCAGATCATCCCCAAGTCATGAAAGTTTTGGAGAACTCCTCAGTCAGTCTACACACAATGCTACAAAATTGAACCAGGTAAGAGCTGGTGAAATGTTCATTGGGTAAAGGTGCCTAGCTCCTAGCTCCAAAGCTGACACCCGGAGTTCAATCCCCAGAACCCACATGGTAGAAGGAAAGAACAGACTCCCCCAAACTGTCTTTTCACCTCCGCATGCAGCTCCCTCCCTCCTTCCCTCTCCCCCTTTCATACACAAATGCATGCACACATGTGTGCACACAAGCACACACACACAAATAAATAAATAATTGTACCAAGGAAACCTGTACAGCCTTCAGCTTCAGAGAACATGGGTTCTGCCTGTCCCTGATGCACTGGGGCTATGATATAACAGATTCTGGATGGGAGGCATTTGTCATCTTTGGTGGGTACCCCTGGTGAGCCTAACAGGGCCCAGGAAATAGTTCCAAACCCCAGTCACACAGATGGCACCTGTTAAACTCTGTGGGTCACAAAACAAACAATAATAAAAGCCATGAATGCAGGAAAAGGACTTATAGGGAGGGGTTGGCAAGGGTGAGAGGGGAACCTGGAGGGTGGAGAGCAATTGGAATGCAGTGTGTGTGTGTGTGTGTGTGTGTGTGTGTGTGTGTGTGTCTTTGTGAAAGAGAGAGAGAGAGAGAGAGAGAGAGAGAGAGAGAGAGAGAGAGAGAGAGAAATGGCCACAGAAAAGGTTAATTCATGGAAAATTATCTCAGAAGAACCTTTCCTGGCCCCGACCCCCCGGGTGCTGGGAGGTTCGGTGTTTGAGAGCTTCTGGTATTTTCTATGATGAGTTTTTTGGGACACAATCCCACTGTAACTCAAGGAATGCATACACATAAAGATCAAGGCCAGTTATAAAACACCATTTCCTCAGTCAACAAAAACTATTGTATCCTGCCCTCTGTGGATTTATAGCTGTGGTGGTGGAGAACAAGTTAACTGTCTAAGGGTGCAGGCTGTGGAGCCCAAGAAATGTGAGCCCATTTCCACTCTGTCTGATGGTCTCTGTTTAGAGGTTACTCAAATGATGGACAACCCAGGATGTGATTGTCCGGTCCATGCCATCCTGACAGGTGGTCAGGATATACAAATGTAGTTCTGCTCCTTCTTTTGTAACTATGATGTCACCTGGGGAAGTGCAGAGACAAGAACTACAGCACCTTTACTGCCTAGACAACAGAATGCTAATGATTTGATGTCTCAGAGTGATAAAGCGATTGACTGTGTGAGTTATCCTTTGTATCATGTTAATAAAGTCTTTTATTACCTTCTCCCCACCTCCATTTACATTGAGTATAAAAGCTGTAGAAAAATAAACATGGGTTTCTGGAGGCCAGTACTGGGCTGCTTTGGACACTGTGACAAAATATTGCCATCATATTGGGAAGCTTGAAGTAGAAGTTTATTGCAGCTGGATTATTTTTAATCTAATAATGCTTTGAGTAAGTCCATAATTTTGTGTGAGGCCTCATTCTTAAGTACCCTGGGGCACGCGGAAGGTAACAGTGTACTGTTAAGAAATCAAGAAGGTGCTACTGGGGAGACAGCTCAGTGAATGAAGTGCTTTCCTCACAAGGATGAGGGTGGGAGTCTAGAAAACAGCTTCCTCAGAACCCACATAGACACTGAGCAGGCACAGCAGCCTGCCTGTAATCAAGGCAGTCCTAGGGCAGAGACAGGGGATCCCAAGGTAAGCTGACCATGGAATTGGTGAGCTGTGGGTTCAGAGGAGACCCTGCCTCAATAAAGAAAGAGCAATCAAGGAAGACATCTGGCATCAACTTTAAGACTCCACATGCATATATATGTACATGCACATTCCCACACACTTGTGATATGTGAACACACATGCACACAACAAAGACCGAGAATGAGAATCAAAGAGTCATTACTGCCCCTCCCAGACTGCCATGCAATCTGAGGGTTTCTGTACCCTGTTTTAACATTCTCTTACTGTCTCACCTTTGAACATCTGACAAAATAAGAGAATAATGGCACTCATGTAAGGAAGACCAGG
The DNA here is from genome assembly GCF_903992535.2 of Arvicola amphibius. NCBI lineage: Eukaryota > Metazoa > Chordata > Mammalia > Rodentia > Cricetidae > Arvicola > Arvicola amphibius. Next base: position 102,045,593 of record NC_052058.2, on the reverse strand, counting down.
CTACTAACCTGGAAGTAAAAGAATCAATTTCATCTCAGCAACTCAGACCACACACACACACACACGCATACATGCACACACACGCACACATACATGCATGCCACTCTGGTGTGCCACTCAAGAGCAAACAGGGCAAATAATAATTGTATCAGCCAGCAAGGTCCAAGTAGTCAGGATTTGACACAGGCATTGCGTGGAATCAGTTCCGAGGGAATTCCCACACTTTCTTTCTCTTCCACTCCGACAACAGTGTGATTAATGGCTTTACTGCTGAAGTTTCTGGATCACTGAGTAAATTTTAGGGTCATCAGCACATTTTCAATCTGTTTGTCTTCCGAATATTTGTTCTCTCTGTGCTCTCCATTAATGTCAAGCCCCACATGAGCGTCCCTGACTGGGGGCATGATTCCATTTGGATGGTGCAGTCACCACAAACCCACAGACAAGGCACCGATTGCCCCAGCCATCACTCAATCTGTCCCCCCACACAGGGTGGCATCCCCCTCCTGGGTGCCTCCCTCCCCACATAGCCTTTCTCCCAAGCTGGGAGACAGTTCAGTGCATAAGGCACCTGTAGCACAAGCCTCAGGTTCAGGTCCCTGCACCTATGCAAAGGCCAAGTGAGCATGGCAGCCTGCCTGACGCCGGGCAATCCAACAGCGTGAAGTCCCAGAAGTAAGCTGCTTTGCGTGACTTGCTGATTCTCCAGTTCTGGGTTCCATTGAGAGATCCCACCTCAATGGATAAAGTGAAGAACAATCAAAGAACACACCCAAAGTCAAACTCAGGCCTCAAAACATACATACACACATGTGTACACCACACATGCACACATATGGCAAAAAAATTTAAAAACCCTCTTCAGAAATCTATCCCCACACCACTGAGAAGCCACAATCCAAACTAAAGGATTCTAATTCCCAAGCACAGGTTAAAGCTGGAGCTAGTACCAGACACAGTTCTGGCCCAAGTCCAGCCTCTGGCAGGAGAGCAGCCAAATGTGTGGGCACTCTCTACTTAGATTCTGAAGAAAGAGGCGCAGCTCAGTATGTCAGTATGGGCAGGGCACTGTCATCAGGGGGCAACCACTCAAGCTGGCCTATGAGATCCTTGGAAGTATACAAATGGAGGGGCCTACAGAAGCCAAGATGGGAGCTGTCTGTCCAAAGTAGGGAAGAGGAAAGAGGGACCAGCAGCACCCTATCTACTACCAGACATTTCTGTGGTGTGATGCTGTCTCATGCATAGAACACTGAGCTGAGGGGAGACTACCAGGGTGTCTGCGATGAGTTTAAACTAGGCAGCCACCTTGGGCAGGCTGCAGTGCCCAGCTGTTTGTGACAGCATGAGCATAGATGTTGTTTTTAGATGTCATTACCAGTGAAGTCAGAGCATCTCCCTTATATGTGTGTGGACTCCTTTAATCTGCGGAAAGCCTCAAGGCGGAATTACAGCCTTTCCAAAGAAAGAGCCCATCCACAAGACTACCTCACAGAAGCCCTACATTGTATACATTTCCGGGCCACTGGCACATTCTGCAGGTCTCAAACTCAAGACTGCAACTACCTGAGGGTCTAGGTTGTTCTGCAGACCCCAGATTTGCTTGCTGGGCACAGAACTCCCACCTCCAGCTCAACACCAATCATCTGAGCCAGTTCCCCCAGAGGACCAAGTGTTCAAACATGTGACCAGCAGGAGTAAGCACCTCAAACAGTGATGTGTCAAGGGGAAGGGCCAGGGATGAGAAATAAAGACCAGATGAGCTGCTGACTTACTTACCTAGGATTTGTGGCTCTAGAAGCAGTAGGAAGCAAGATCAGATCAAATATGGATGAATAAAAAAGTAGATAAGGAGAGAGCAGAAAGGGGATTACAGAAAACAGTAAATTTAAATGAATGTGTATGAAAAGGCCATAGGAAAATCTGTTATAACAGAATACCTGAGTCTTTATTTAGCACAATTTTGAAGGTTAGAAGTCTAAGATGGGTTGGCCCCCATCTGTGCTGCCTCCAGTAAGGGCCACATCACCACATGACAGGTGGCATTGTGACAAGAGGATTTGCAAGAGAGACACTTTTTTTTTTAAATCCTGAGAACATAAGGTGAGAGACATGAAAAAAGGAAGTTTCCCTGGAACTGGAACAGTGCCTGGAGCTGTGGCTTAAATTAGAAATGTCCGCTATGGGTTCATCTCCAGATTGCGGCACTATTTGGGGGTCTACAAATGTAGTGATTTAAATGAGAGCTACCCCCCTCAAGGTCATTGAAAATTCCATCTCTGGTTAGGGATGCTTCGTGGCCTTGCCCCACTTCCTGTCCTTGCTTTCTGTTCCTGTGTGCGTACACGAAATGGAGCAGCCAACTTCCTGCCCGGCCACCTGCTGCCACGCCTTCCCCTGTGTTCTTCCGGCCCCAGAAGCCAACACGAACCCTTTCTTCCTTCAGTTGCCACTGTGACACTTCACCACAGCAGCGCGCGTTAATCCAGAACTGAGCTCCAAGAGACAGAAGCACCCATATCGTCTCAAATAATTTTTTTTTTGTTTTATGATAGTCAAGGCTCTCTAACACTTGAAGAACAAAAGCTTAGGAAGGCCCTGCAGACGTTAGAGGTGAGGGCTGTTTTCAAAGGAAAATGGAGGAGCTGAGCTGCAGAAGCACCCAGGTAAAGGAAATATAAGCTAATTAAGTTGTCAGATTTCCCTTGAAGAAAGACTAATTAGATTGTCAAATGTCAGAATGCACAATACAGTAGAGTACTGCAAAACCTCTTTTTCCTCCAGTGCAAATATTCATTGTCTTTCTGTTTCCATGTTGCAGCTGGATGCATGGGTTCAGCATCTCAAATCTGAAAGTCCGAAATCTGAAATACCCCACTAGCCTCAGGACGAGTTTCTAGTTCCGTGAACAACTCTATCTCAAGGCTAAAGGTATCAAGTGCAGAGCAATAGAGGAAGACACTTGACCTGCTCTGACCTCTGTGTTTATCCCCACCCACGTACTCACAAGCAAGAAACATCGGCACGTGCATGCTCAGAGAGCAGGATGGAGGAGGAAGGAAACTAGTTGAGCAAGATGACTAGTCCCCTTCTCACGCGTTTCAGGGAGGAGTTTTCCCAGCATTGGTGTTAAATGATGTTGCTTTGGGGCAGCAGATGGTCCTGGTGGAGCAGAAACAATGGCCACAGCAATCGTGGTTCCATGCAGAATTTCAGTTAGCACAAACCTTGACACGCCCTTTGTCGCTCGCCCTGTCTGACTGTGCCGGGGCTGTTCGCGGCAGCTACTGGTGTCAGAGCATCCTTAAGTTAGCGTTCTGGTCATTACTCACCATTAATTCCTTGAGCACTCTATCGACGTGCAGTTACCAACCATCTGCTGCATCCTGCCACTTCCGCAGCTTCTGACTGCTGGCACTCATCCAGGTTAACGTGGCCATTTAGACTGCCAGTTTACACACATCTCCAAACCGCCCTCATAGGAAAAACATTTCGTCACTCGCTCCTAAAGTGTTTAGCTCCACCTCTTCGCTTGTCATGTTTGTAACCTCTCTCTGAAAACACGGCTCATGTTTCCAAGGAGGAAGGAGGCAAGGAAATGGTCTTCTTTAGATGACAATGAGTTGAAAAGCCAGCCGTTGTCTAGAGAAAGAATTTGCTAAGGGCCTGTAGAACAGCAGTTCTCAACCTGTGGATCTCAGTCCTGTGGAAGTCAAGCAACCCTTCCACAGAGGTCATCCAAGACCACTGGAAAGCACAGATATCTACATTATGATTCATGACAGTAGCAAAATTACAGTCGTGAAGTAGCAATGAAAATAATTTTATGATTGGGGTCACCACAACATGAAGAATTGTATTAAAGGGTCGTAGCACTAGGAAGGTTGAGAATCACTGCTTGAGAATCTACTTGAGGAGTGAAGGGCCAGAATCAGGACACTGATCCCTGTTCTACACAGGAAGGAAAGTCAGTGGAAAGGGAAGGCCACCTCAGCTGGGCCAGGGAATCATTGGAGGAGGAGGCAGCTAGGAGGTGATGGGGCAGAAGGACATTGTTAACTGATTGGCTGTGCTGACTCTGCCTGAAAAACTTTGAAAGAGCCACTTCAAATGCATTCCCGGGAATCCTCTCTTCTTCCTGGGACTGCGCATGAAGCTCAGCCCCACAGGCAAGAAGCCTGAGGTACCGTCTCCATCACTGTATAAACCATGAACCAAGTCGGCTGTGCGCACCTGCAATCCCACACCCAAGAAATAAAAGCAGGCTGGGCAGTGGTGGTACACACCTTTAATTCCAGCACGGGGAAGGTAGAGGCAGGCAGATCTCTGGAGTTCGAGGCCAGCCTGGTCTACAGGAGCTAGTTCCAGGACAGGCCCCAAAGCTACAGAGAAACCCTGTCTCGAAAAACCAAAAGAAGTAATGAAGGCAGGATGAACAACAGTTCAAGGCCAGTATCAGCTACATAGTGAGCAAAGACAGCATCAGATATATGAACCTTTGTCTCAAAAAAACAAAAACAAACAAAAATCCCACAGGTACTGATGTCATCCTGGAAGATGGAAGGCCTAAAAGATGGAAGCGAAAAAAGGCCTCGCTAGATTTTTTCTGAAATATTTCAGTACATTATCTATAATCTAAAGTCACTGTGTTGACTTCTAGGTTACTGGCACCTAGAAGAACAACACTTTAGCCAAGAGTAAACACGCAACCTTCGACATGCACAGTATTTTGTCTATTCCAATTTTCTTCACTTATTGACAATCCAGGTACATAAAATCAATGTCTCCATGTCGGACAAAACAACTTACTGGGCTCCTCATCTAGAGAAAATCAAATTATAGGGAGCAGTATTTACCCACTTCAGAGAATAAAATGATTAAACATCTTAGGAGCACAATTTGCCCACAAAGAATGTAATTTCAGCTAAAGAAGCAGGGTATGATGCGCTGGCCAGTGTTTGATATGCTAATTATGCCAGCCGTCTAATATGAATTTATTATTAATGTCAGCTAACATTTACTGAGCCTTTATTATGGCTAGCCAATGTGCTAAGCACTGACATTAGCTGCAGCCCTGGGAGGGAGGCAATTATCTACCTTCATAAACAAGGACCAGGGCCAAAGGAAATCCCACTGTGTTTATTAAAGTTAATGTACAAAATCATTGCCTTCTATGGAGATGTCCCTGGCAGTCAAGAGATGCAAATCCATGTCAAAACAAAGGGCATGTGATGGGCTGGAGTGGGGGCTCAGGTGACTAAGTAGGACAACCACCAAAGCCCACATAAAAAACATGCAGTGCCAGCCCGGGGGGGAGCAGCCAGTAGGACCCCAGGGTTTGTCTGCCAATCATTCTAACCAAATCAATGCAGTCCTGGTGAAGTAAGAGATCTTGTCTCAGAAAACAAGGTGTCAGCCCCTGACCAACTCGTGTGCACACAAAGCGTTTTGTGTCTTGTAGAGATGGCAGTCAAACATGCTGTAACGAGGGACCTCTGACGGAATAAAAGAGTGTCGGTGGAGCTTATTTGAAGAATAAAATGACCATAGGAGCACTTTTTTGATTAATAACTTAAAAACTGCGACATCGGGCCTCCTGTTGTTGAAATTCCTCTATGGCAGAGGAAAATGGGCATTCGGATCATCCATAGTAACACAGGAGTCTGATTTTATCAAAACCTGGTCATACATCAGGATTACAGGTGTTATGTGGTATTTTTTCATTTTTCTTGACTACTTCTCATCTCTTTATCAACGAGAAAATCCATATCCATCAACTTCAAAGTATTCAAAGAAAACTTACAAGAGCCTATTTGACCTGCCATAGGGGAGTTCTCTGCAGACATGGAAAGGATTTGGGATTGTAACTTGACAGTCAATGAGATATACTGGATGCAATATCTAATTACCACATATTACCTGTATGATTCCAAGTTTTAGTTACCTTTGTCAATATACTGGAGGGAAAAGAGGACCAGGAAAGGTAGCTCACACCTCTAATCCCATCACATGAAACCCAGGGGTCGGAGGATTGCAAGCCAACCTTCCCTTAAAGAAAGAAAATAAATATGTAAAATGGTGTTATTTAAAAATATCTAAGCCACTGTGATGCCATATTGATTGTATGGCTGTAGAAATGAAGCTGTTGAAAGGGTAATTTGTATCCCTCCTTTTGGCTATCCAACTATTGCAACAACAGACCCCAAGAAATTGGAATTTCCCTGAGATTCTCCTGCCCGCAGCAGGAAATGCTGAAGCCTGGTACCAGCCAAGAAAGCTTGTCTCCTGGAAAGAAATACCATGTGGTTCTGACAGGTCAAACCACCACCTTGAGTCTGAAACTGAGCCAAGAGGCATTGATGGGAGGTACCACTCAAGGCCAGAACAATTAAATTTACAAGTCTCTTGCTTTTTATTAACCCTAAATTTCATGCCAAAACACTGAAGACTATTTTACTGGGGCCACTGGATGTCTTTGTCCCTGTTCCCAATGTAAACATGTTGAATAAATATCCTCTTTTTTTTTTCTCTTAATTTGTCTCTTTGACTTATGGAGAATGGGAGGCTGAGCCTGGCTTATCTGGACTGCCAGAGTCCAGGATCTCAGTCTAATAACCCTGATTATAGTTATGTGCCCAAATGCATGGAAGGTCCTTGGCAGGCTCCGGGAACCTGCTGAACAGTCAGTGCCCATCACTGCTTCTCCCGTTACAAGTAATCACTACTTAAGCAAAAACAGTTACTGTGCCAAATGCTCTTCTAGACACAAATCGTGTGGGAATAATCTGATGTGGCCAACTTCTTCTTGACTTTCATGCTAAAAGACTCAAGGAGTAAAGCAATCATTTTTAAAGCTTCAAACTGATGGTAATGAATCTCACACTGGCGGGTGGTGGATCTCACACTGGCTGTGATGGATCTCACACTGATGGGTGGTGGATCACACACTGATGGTGATGGATCTCACACTGACAATGGTGGATCTCACACTGACAGGTGGTGGATCTCACGCTGACTGTGGTGGATCTCACACTGGCTGTGGTGGATCTCATGCTGATGGGTGGTGGATCTCACGCTGATGGGTGGTCGATCTCACACTGGCAATGGTGGATCTCACACTGACAATGGTGGATCTCACACTGACAGGTGGTGGATCTCACGCTGACTGTGGTGGATCTCACACTGGCTGTGGTGGATCTCACACTGGCAGGCAATGGATCTCACACTGGTGGGTGGTGGACAGGTGCTGTGTCAATTTGCTCAGGTCTGTTCTTAAGACAGAATGCTAGGAAATGGGTGGGGGAATGGAGGAGCGGAAAGGCACTGTGATTAACTAGTGTCCCCCATCCTCCTTGTTTTCTTACCATTTCTAGTTTAATTTTACCCCCAAAACAAATGGAAATGACCAGAGAGGTCCAAGGAATCTAGGTGCCCTGGCTTTGCCTGAGGCTAGGTTAACGCACAAGCACAGGGGGAATATCCTAGCAGGTCTTTGTGGAGAGAGACAGGAGTATCATAGCAGGTCTTTGTGGAGAGAGACGGGAATATCCTAGCAGGTCTTCACAGAGAGAGATGGGAATATCCTAGCAGGTCTTTGTGGAGAGAGACAGGAATATCCTAGCAGGTCTTTGTGGAGAGAGACAGGACTATCCTAGCAGTAACTGGCTGTCTGCAGTGAATGTTGTGCTTGTGATGGCCTACGGGAGCCTGATTTTTGTACTGCTGTTTATTTTTGTGAAGAGACAAATAATGCACTTTACAATGAAACCTAGAAGAGAACCTCACATCCCTGTGGGAGTCAAGCTTCCAAGGACTTAAAAAGAGGAGATCCATGTTTGACTATCCAGGGTTCGGGATATCAAGTATGAACCCCAGCTCCTTGCGGATGATGATACAAGACTACGGCAGCTGGAATCCCAGGGAAATCAAAATTGCTACAACTGTCTGTACAGGATGAAGCTCTTGGTGCCACCCATGCCTCTGAGATCCCATTTCATGCTGAAGGCCAGCACCCCTGTTCTTTACTGGGTGAGAATTTCCACTCCTACTTGCTAGATCTGCGAAACACTAGCTCTTTTGAAGGGTGTAAGCAAGGCCCTTATATAAGACAGTGTAGTGATAGGAGTGGCGGGGGCTGCGTCCCGCCACCCGGCTAGCTTTACACCCGAAATAATTACATGGAAACTGTATTCATTTAAACACTGCCTGGCCCATTAGTTTCAGCCTCTTATTGGCTAACTCTCATACCTTGCTTTAACCCATATTTAGTTATCTGTATAGCACCATGAAGTGGTCGCTTACCAGGAGAGATCTTAACCTGTGTCCGACTCAGAGAGGAGAGGCATGGCGACTGACTATGGCGACTGCGTGAAGCGTCTGCCTTCTTTTTCCCAGAATTCTGTTCTGTCTACTCCGCCTACCTAATTTTCTGTCCTATTAAAGGGCCAAGGCAGTTTCTTTATTAACCAATGAAAATAACACATAGACAGGTGACTCTCCTCCATCAAGACAGCCCATTCGTTATGGGACAGGGGTCTTTGGCCAGAGTGAACATTTGAGGTATCAGGAGGCCTTGAGTGAGCTGGCCACTGTGGTCAAAGACGAATTGAGAGCTCTCAGAGACAACATCAACCAGCAGCCAAAGACCTAACTCAGTCACCTGAAATGTCGCCAACAACCATTCAGGTCACATACCTCCCCTCTAATCAGAAGAGCAAACGTCCTAAGCACTTCCTCAGACTGAAGAGCTTTAAGGACAACTATAACATGCTGGAGAATACTCTGTGATGGAGCTGCAGATGCCACCTGTGCAGCCTTCATGCCATCTGGCTCAGCAGGCCCAGACTTTGCCAGCCAAAGCTTCTGTTGAGGCCAGAGTTCCTACTGGGTCATTCCCCAGTCCTTTCTTAAGGGCATTGTCAAATACTGGCTAAGACCTCATTATCTCCCAATAGCGCTTTTTATGGATTTGAATTCAGATGTCATTAATGTTTCTGTCAAAGCTTCCTTGAAAATCTCCATTTGCTTTAGACTGTAATTCGCCTACCCTGTTCAATGCTGTTTAGTCCCAAAGGTGTAAACTGAGGTGAGATGTCTTCCATGTCTACCCTACCTTACTCAGTTGAATAGAAATGTTTGGGTTTAGAGCATGTCAGATTTGATGGGTGGAAAAGTCAGGCCAGACCCCATGAGAAAAGGGTAATGAGGAAATGGGGAGAATGTCCTCTGGAATTTTGGGGCTCCATTTAAGTCAGGTGTGTTGAGCCATGAACAGGACTTTTCCTGAAGTGGAAGGATCTGCATCTGCCCCGCCCTCACCCAATACTGCTATGACAAGTAAATAGGAATGTTCTGGCACTTGGCATAACCTATCCAAGATGATGAGACAATGGGAAGTGGTTTCCTCTAATGTTAATGCATTAGTCTCAGTTCACAAATGATTTAACAAAGTTAACTACTAAACATTAAAAATGAAGAAGAAAGAAGAGGCGTTTATTTGGGGCTTACAGTTCAGTTCCAGAGGAATAAGAGTTCATTACCATCAGTGGGGCAACAGGAAGAACATGGCTTCTCAGCAGCAACTGAGAGCCAACATCTCCAACTGCAAACAGAGCAGGAAGAGTGCAGTGGAAATGGTGCATGGTATTTGAAACCTCAAAGTCTACTCCCATGACATGCATCTTCTGGTAAGAGCACACCCCCTAAGCCTCCCCAAACAACGTCACCAGCTAGGGACCAAGTTCTCAAATGCTTGAGACTGTGGAGGCCATCTTGCTCAAACCAGCACACAGGTGTGGATCACTTAATCCACAGATGTTTGTTGATTGCACGTCAGACACATGTTTAAAGCCTTGGCTGTTTGTGGCACTTTAATTTTTCTGGCGTATTGCATGAGTTTGGGGACCCAAACTTCGGTCCTTATCCTTGCATTGCAAGTGCTTTTAGCTGTTGAGCCATCTCTCTGGGCCTCACAATTTTCATTTGCTTTCACAGTTTCTGAAAAATAGTGGTGGGAGGCTAAAAGAGAACAAGAAGCGTTTGCCCGGGAGAAGGTAGAGCATCCGGATGACAGGCTACCACACAGCAGCTGGTGCTCCTAGCAGGATGCAGGCTTGTCCTTTCATTGTCTTTTAAACCTCCCCCTCCTACTTGTCTGTGGGAAATTAGAAGATCATTATTATTGGCAAGACACCTGCTCCACATAAAGAGCCTGGGGTTTGCAGCAATCAGCAATGAGAGGAGCCTTGTAATTGGCTCATAAGAATGGCAAGGTGTAGAAAGCAGTTAAAGCCTTTTCAATTCGCATGTGCCATTAGTGGAAACTCATTAAAGATATGAGCAAAGTAAAGTGTAAATAAAGAGTCCCATTCTCTGTAATTACAACCGTACATCTACTGCCTGCTTCCAGGGTTCAGCTGAAAATCTCCCTGTACCAAGGCCACTTGGTCCATGCTCTGTGTCCTCACTTACATAGGTTCTCAGAGTATTTTGTATCCATAAACATGAAGACATGTTGGTGATGTGGCCCATGGACAGATAGCAGTGGTTAATGTTCCCTAAATGTCAGTGGGTCCCAGCCAAGGTTGCTCTGAACCTGCTTGCATGGTGTTGCAGCATTGGGCCCCCTTCCTGAGGCTTCTTGGAAGTATGATTCCTGCCATGTGACGTAGGCCTAGGATCCTTGTAGATGATGTTCCTGTGATGCCAACACCAAAGGAAAAAGATCATCAGGGCTTGGGGGCTGCCAGAATTGCCAAAACAAAGGAGCTTAAAGATCAAGGAAATACACTACATCAAGGAATGAGGTGATCACAGGTGCTCTTCTCTGACCTCTGCATGTACGGTCACACACAAATGGAAACACACAGACCAAAAAGCACCAAAAAGAAAATGATGTTCTACACTTTTGCACTAACTCTTTCTTGCAAGACACCAAAAACAAAGGTCTATTTGTGCAGATAAGGCACCAATGAGGGACCAAAGTATGATTCCATCAAGGTCTAGCATGGCAAACCAGTGAGTTTACCAGGCTTCTAACACAGAACCTGAGAGAAAGGTTACTTATAGACCCTTCAAACACTAAATCACCACAAAACACTACCCCATCACAGAGGACCTTGTGGAAGCTGCATCATGGAGTCCCATTTATAATTAACCTTACACATCTTACATAGGCTAGCATCTCTCAAGTAGTCTCGAAGCTGAGGGAAGAAAAGAGAGAGAAATGGCTAAACTCTTAGGTGAGGTCCTGTGGTTTCCCCTCTTCCCTCTACTGTAGAGTGTCAACTGCTCTATCACCATCATCATAGACCTGGCTATCACTGTGCTGTTCTGCTCATTAGTTACCATGGCTGCTGGGCCAAGGTCGTCTAGACTCCGAGATGGTAATGTTGTAAACATGTTATGCCCAGAAAAGGGGGTCATAGTAGAACACACTCTCCAGTACATGGAAAGGAAGAAACTTTTGTTCCCCTTCGTTCCTCTTCAGAGCATTTCCTACGAATCCCTCACATCTCTTTGCTTAGTCCTTGCATTGGTTGCCTGGCCCATTGCTGTGTCAACGCACTTGACAAGAAGTCCGCTTAAGGGGACAAAGGGTTTCTTGTGGCTCCTAACTTAAGAGTGCGTCATGGTGGGAAAGGCATGGCCGCAGGGACATGAGGGCGTTGTTTACGCTGCAACTGCAGTCAGGAAGCCAAGAAAGATGAATGCGGTGCTCAGCTCACTTTCTCCTTCTAATTCATTTCAGGACCCCAGCCAGCAGAACATGCCTCCCCCAGTCGAGGCAGGTCTTTACACTCAGCCAATTTAATGTGACAATTCTTCAGGCATACCCAGAGTCTTCTTTCCTAAGTGATTTTAGATCCTGTCAATTTGACAATTTTAATCATCACAAACCTTATCTCAGCTTAACAAGGTTGGATAATTGCTTCCATTTTACAGAGAAGAAGACAGCGTATAACAGGTTCCCAGACCTTAGCACAACTGATACCATGTTAGAAGCACCATTCTGACCTTAACACCCAGCACTTAGGCCCCAACAACCCCCAAAATGGGACTAAAGACCCAATCCTAAAACAAACTATTCCATAGTTCCAGGAAGTCCCTAAATATACTAGCCTTGCTTTTGGGCTTCTCTGGTTCTGCTTCTTGCTAACTGAAGTGTGGCAACCAAGATGTCGGTTTAGTGCATAAAAGACAAAGAGCTGTTAAGTCTCAAGGCTGCCTGATATGGGCAAGTTTCCCACGCAGCTGCAGACCAGCAATAAAGACTTTCTTTTCAACTTTAAGAGTGTCCACATGGTGGTCTCTAGTGGGCTCACTTTGCAGCATTCTGGAGGTGCCATTGAGATCCCCCAAAACTGAGATGTTGCCAGGCACTGGGGACCTTGGATCCCCTCTGGGAAGGTAGCACAGAAAAAAAGACAGATCCTAGAGATGTGCACTCTGTGATGTTCCAGAGCCCCACAAACTTCCCCTGCCTCTAGCCCTGCTGCTCCAGAGGCTCCCAACACCTACCCTCTAAAACGGGAAATTATAGAAAGTCACCTGAATCTGTAGCATCTGGGGTAAGTCTGTTTATAGCCCCTTCTGAAAAGGACACTTAAGAAAGACAGGACATGGCCCGAATTCCAGTGTCCAGGATCCACATGAGATGTCACTAGACCTGGTTTATGTCTGTGTGGTGAGCACTTCTGGTTGTCGTTACTCTTTGTCTCTCTGTGTGTCTCTCTGGGCTTCTGTCAGTTCTGGTGGTTGAAGAAACGGATCTAAAATGGGAGGAGGAGTGAACAGTCTCAAGACTGTTGGGCTAGTACCACCTCTGCCCACAAGGCAGCCCACAACTGCCTGTGGAACCTCCGGGGGTGGGGTGACAGAGGTGCTGGTGGCCATAGCTCGACCCAGGGAGGGTTTTATAGACAAGGATGCATATGGCATCCATTTCTCACCCAGAAAACTCCAGACCTTCTGTGAAATCAATTGACTTCCTTTGGAGTCAGGTGGGCTAGTGAAGAATCTCTGAACCCCCAGACAGTTCAGGCGGACTGAAACACAGGGGCTGGACACCCCAGCCACTGTGACTAGTTGCCCTATATTGACCAGTGTTTTTCTCTAGTGCAAGGCCCACCTCCCTTGCTTAAGACCTGTGCCCTCCTGTTGGGGACCCAAATCTTCTTGGTTTGGCCATGGCCAGAGAAACCCCAAACTCAGCCTGTTCTCTTAGTCCAGCTAGAAATGAAACCCCAACCTCAGCCTGTTCTCTTAGTCCAGCCAGAAATAAAACTTCAACCTCAGCCTGTTCTCTTAGTCCAGCCAGAAGTGGACTTCCCCATTCTGTGATGGTTTGAATAAAATGGTGCCCATAGGCTGATAGGGAGTGGCACAATTAAGAGGTGTGGCCTTGTTGGAGTAGATGTGATCTTGGAGGAAGTATGTCAGTGGAGGTGGGTTTTGAGATTTCAGAATCTCAAGCCAGGACCAGTGGCTCACCCTCTCTTCCTGCTGCCTACATATCCAGATGCAGAATTCTCCGCTACCTCTCCAGCATGTATCTACCTGTACCCCACCATGCTTTCCAACAATGAACTAAACCTCTGAACTGTAAACCAGCTCCAATTAAATGTTTTCCTTTATTAGAGTCTCCGTAATCATGATATCTCTTCTCAGCAATAGAAACCCTAATTAAAACAACCTCTGTATGCCCAGCACAGCAAGGCTATGTCTGGGGAGGGGAAAATAGTTCCACTGTCCAAGTTTGTGGGAGAAGAGGTAGTTTCTTCTGCTCGGTTTTCCTCTCCCCTCCACTTACAAAGAGTGACTCTGGCTATGGGGGCTTTGTTTTCAGCTTTAAGAGCATCTGTATGGTGATCTCTGGTGGGCTTGCCTTACAGCAAGAGGCCACTATCTACGGCTAATTAATTCTCAAGTTAGAGTTGATCAGAGCCAATCAAGGGGATTGTGGTGGAAAGGTAAGATACAGAGAGAGAGACAGACAGACAGACATGGAGATTAACATATGAAACAAGCCAGATGGCAGAAAGACTGGAGCTATGGGAGTTATGGGGCATGTTTGAGGAAACCCATGGTCACATGGGTGCTATGTAAGTGGCATCAAAGGTTCAGCACTCTTGTGGCCTGTGCCATTTATAGTCTCAGGTCTGCCCCAGCTCTCTAGTCCATCCAGTCTCAGCAGGGTCTTTCTGTTCCTGAATAAATTTTCTCTAATTTCTTTTTCTATCATAAACCACTGGTCCAATTATTGGCTCCAGAACACAAGAACCTGCAGATATCAGCATACGTCCACTGAATGCACATCCATACATGTACATGGGCTCAGTCTCGACCCACCCTCAGACTTTCTGACTCAGGAAGTCTCAGGCTGGGAATGCAGAATGGCATTTCTAGTAAGTTCTGATGCTGGTCTTGAACAGTTTGTTCAGAACTTCAATGTTATTTCAAATTGGAATGCTGAAGGTCATTCAAAGTGGTAAGTCAGCACATTTTTTGAATACACTGGCAGGCACAAAAAGTCTATGGGCTACAGCAAGGCAAGGGAATCTCTGCCCTAGGTCTCAGGTGCTGTCTGGTGGCATTCTTAGCTTTTGTGGAGTGGGAGCTAAGGGGTCTGTCTATTTAGACATCCCAAAGAATTTACCTAATAGTTACAGTGGGTCACATACAAAGGTTGACAATAGGCAATTAAAAGGGCTGCAGATACCCCCAACATAACTTGTGAGAGGATCTGGACCTTCAGCGTGCCAATCGTTAAACCTCTGATAGTCAGTCAGCCTAGGTAAGTACAGCCCCTTTCTCAGACTTTAGTTCACAGTTTTTTATAAGAGGTGAGATATGGGGATTAAGACTCTGGAGTGGCCTGAGTCAGCAACTTCAGCAGGAGCAGGTATGAGGGAGCAACTGCCAAGGGAACAGGCCCAAGTCAGAGACCTCTGCAGGGCAGGGACATCTGTGGGAGCAGGTAAGAACAACCACCGGGATTGCATAGCAACCAACAGGATTGCAAAGCAACCCCAGGGAACACTGAGTGACCTCTGGGAGTGTTGAGTGACCTCTGGCGTGACTGGAACTGTGGCTTCAACTGCACAACGAGGAGCAACCATCTGAACCTTGGATCCAGTGGCACCTAAAATATTGATCACCAGAGACACAGCCCCAACTACATCAATCAGAGGAAAGGGTGGGTAGACAAAGTAAGAACCTACTCAACGCCACAAAGAACAACAACACCAACAAAAATGAATAGTCCTGAACAGTGAGACTTGAATAGCAAAATATAGATGATGCAGAAGAAAATGACTTAAAAAATAACTTCAGGAGAATGTTTGAGGCCCTTAAAGAGGAAATAAAAAATTCTCTCAAAGAAATGGAGGAAAAGACAAACAAAAAAATGGAAAAAGTAAAAAAAAATCCCTTAAAGAAAACAAAGTAAAAGCAATCAAACAGATGAAAGAAATGAGTCGAGACTTAAAAACTGAGATAGAAATAATAAAGAACACACAAACCGAGGAAGTTCTGGAAACTGAAAATATGGGAAAACATAATAAGAAACCACAAATGCAAGCATAAACAGCAGAATACAAGAGATGGAAGAGAAAATCTCAAACACTGAAGATACAATAGAGGAAATAAACTCATAGGTCAAAGGAAACATTAAATCTAACAAAAGCTTAACCCAAAATATCCAGGAAATATGGGACACCATGAAAAGATCAAACCTAAGAATAATAAGGATAGAAGAAGGAGAAGTCCAACTCAAAAGCACAGAAAATATGTTCAACAAAATTATAGAAGAAAACTTTCCCGACCTAAAGAAAGATATGCCTATGAAGATATAAGAAGCTTACAGAACACCAAAATAGACTGAACCCCCCAAAAAAGAGAAGTCCCCCACCATACAATAATCAAAACACTAAACATACAGAATTAAAAAAAGAATATTAGGAGATACAAAGGAAAAAGGGCAAGTAACATATAAAGGCAGACCAGAATTACACCTAACTTCTCAATAAAAACAACGAAAACCAGAAGATCAAGCATTATGCAGACATTAAGAGACTATGGATGCCAGCCCAGACTACTATACCCAGCAAAACTTTCAATCATCATAGACGGACAAAACAAGATATTCCATAACAAAAGCAGATTTAACCAATACCTACCCACAAACCCACCATACACAAAGTACTATAAGGAAAACTCTAATACAAGGAAGTTAACTACATCTACAAAAACACAGACAATAGATGATCTCACAGAAGAAAATCCCAAAGAAAGGAAAAACACACATAATAACATCACCAACAATGAAAACTAAAATAACAGGAACTAGTAATCACTGCTCATTAATATTTCTTAATGTAAATGGATTCAACTCACATATAAAAAGACACAAGCTAACAGATTGGATTTGAAAACAGAATTCCTCCTTCTGCTGCATACAAGAAACACATCTCAACCTCAAATACAGACATCACCTCAGAGTAAAGGGTTGGGAAGAAATTTTTCCAATCAAATGAACAAAAGAAACAAACTGGTGTAGCTATCCTAATATCTAATAAAATAGACTTCAAGCTAAAATCAATCAAAAGAGACAAAGAAGGATATTTTGTATTAGTCACAGGAAAATTTCATTAAAAGGAAATATCAATGCTGAATGTCTATGGCCCCAATACACGTGCACTCACATATGTAAAATAAACACTACTAAGTCTTAAATCACACATTAAACTCAACACACTAATAGTGGGAGACTTCGATATTCCATTCTCACCAATGGACAGGTCTGCCAGACAGAAACAAAACAGAAATAAGGGAACTAACAGATGTTATGACTCAAATGGACTTAGCAGACATCTATAGAACATTCCATCCAAACATAAAAGAATATACCTTCTTCTCAGCACCTCATGAAACCTTCTCAAAAATTGACCACATACTAGATAACAAAGAAACCTCAACAGATACCAAAAAATTGGAATAACCCCATGTATCTTATCAGATCACCATGGCTTAAAATTAGAATTGAACAGCAACACATATTTCAGAAAGCCCACAGACACATGGAAACTAAACAATGTTCACTAGAATCACCAATGGTTCAAGGAAGATATAAAGGAAGGAATTAAAGACTTTCTAAAATTCAATAAAAATGACCATACAACATACTCAAATTTGTGGTACACAATGAAAGCATTATTAAGAGGAAAGTTCATAGCACTCAATGCCTACATAAAGAAGCTGGGAAAATCCCATAATAGGGAGTTAACAGAACACCTGAAAACTCTAGAACAAAAGAAGCAAACTCACCCAGGAGGACTAGATGGCAAGAAATAATCAAATTGAGAACTGAAATCAACAAAATAGAAACAAAGAAAACAATACAAAGACTCAATGAGAAAAAAGTGGTTCTTTGAGAAAATCAACAAAATAGACAAACCTTTATCCAAACTAACCTAAAGGCAGATTTTGTTAATATTCAAATTAACAAAATCAGGAATGAAAAGGGGGACATATCAGCAGACACAGAGGAAATCCAGAGAATCATCAGGTCATATTTTGAAAATCTGTACTCCACAAAATTGGAAAACTTAAAGGAAATGGACAGCTTTCTGAATAAATATTATTTACCAAAACTAAATCAAGACCAGATACGCAAATTAAATAGACCTGTAACTGCTAAAGAAATAGAAACAGTCATCAAAAGTCTCCTAACAAAAAAAATAATCCCAGGACCAGATGCTTTCAGTGAAGAATTTTACAAGATTTTCAGTGAAGAACTAATACCAATACTCGTCAAATTGTTCCACACAATAAAAACAGAAGTAATATTGCCAAACTTTTTTATGAGGTTAGAATTACCCTGCTACTCAAACGACACAAGAACATTACTAAGAAAGATAATTACAGACCAATCTCACTCATGAACATTGACACAAAAAAACTCAATAAAATACTAGCAAATCGAATCAGAAGAATCATCCACCATGATCTCATAGATGCAGTGATGATTCAACATAAAAAAATCTGTCAATGTAATCCACCATATAATAAAAATAAAAACCACATGATTATCTCATTAGATGCTGAAAAAGCCTTTGACAAAATACAACATCCCTTAATGATGAAGGTCTTGGGCACAATGGGGATATAAGGAACATATCTAAGCATAATAAAGGCAATATACAGCAAGCTAACAGCCAACATCAAACTAAATAGTGATCCCACTGAAATCAGGAACAAGACAATACTGTCCACCCTCTCCATATCTATTCAATACAGTTCTTGAGGTTCTAGCTAGAGCAATAAGACAACAAAAGGAGATCAAAAGAATACAAATCAGAAAAGAGGTTAAATCTCAGTGTTTGCGGATAATATGAAAGTTTACATAAGTGACCCCAAAAATTCTACCAAGGAACTTCTACAGCTAATAAACACCCTCAGTAATGTAGCAGGATACAAGATTAACTCAAAAAAATCAGTAGCCCTCCTGTACACAGATGATAAATGGGCTGAGAAAGAAATCAGAGAATCACCACTCTTCACAATAGCCACAAATAACATAAAATATCTTGGAGTAAATCTAACCAAACAACTGGAAGGCATGAATGACAAGAACTTTAAATCTTGGAAGAAAGAAATTGAAGAAGAACCAGAAAATGGAAAGACCTCCCATGCTCTTGGGTAGGTAGAATTAACATAGAAAAATGGCAATCTTACCAAAAGCAATCTACAGATTCAATGCAATGCCCATCAAAATCCCAGCAAAATTCTTCGCAGACCTTGAAAAAACAATACTCAATTTCATATGGAAAAGCAAAAAAAAAATAGGCAAAAAAACAGAATAGCCAAAACAGTCCTGTACAATAAAAGAACTTCTGGAGGCATCACAATCCCTAATTTCAAATTCTACTACAGAGCTACAGGACTGAAAACAGCTGCTATTGAAATAAAAACAGAAAGGAGGACCAACAGAATCAAATTGAAGACCCAGATATCAAGCCACACACCTAAGAACACCTGATTTTTCACAAAGAAACAAAAAATATCAAATGGAAAAAAGAAAGCATATTCAACAAATGGTACTGGCATAACTGGATAGCAACATGTAGAAGAATACAAATAAATCCGTATCTATTGCCATACACAAAACTCAAGTCCAAATGGATCAAAGACGTCAACATAAAGCTAGCCTCAGTGAACCTCATAGAAGAGAAAGTGGGAAGTACACTTGAACGCATTGGTACAGGAGACCACTTCCTAAATATAACCCCAGTAGCACAAACACTGAGAAAAACAATTAATAAATGGGACCTCCTGAAACTGAGAAGCTTCTGTAAAGCAAAGGACATAGTCAACAAGACAAAATGGCAGCCTACAGAATAAAAAAAGTTCTTTACCAACCCCACATCAGATAGAGGTCTGATCTCCAAAATATGCAAAAAAAATAAACCTCAAGAAATTAGTCATCAAAAGAACAAATAATTCAATAAAAAAAAATGAGGTACAGACCTAAACAGAGAATTCTCAACAGAGGAATCTAAAATGGCCAAAAGACACTTAAGGAAATGCTCAACATCCTTAGCCATCAGAGAAATGCAAATCAAAACAACTCTGAGATTCTATCTTAAACCTGTAAGAATGACCAAGATCAAAAACATTGATGAATACATATGCTGGAGATTATGTGGGTTAAAGGAAACACTCCTGCATTGCTGGTGGGAGTGCAAACTGGTACAGCCACTTTGGAAATCAGTATGGTGATTTCTCAGAAAATTAAGAAATAACCTTCTCAAGACCCAGCAATACCACTTTTGGGTATATATCCAAAGAATGCTCAATTGTGCCACAAGGATGTGTGCTCAACTATGTTCATAGCAGCATTGTTTGTCATAGCCAGAACCTTGAAACAACCTAAATGCCCCTCGATCAAAGAATGGCTAAAGAAAAATGACATACATTTGCACACTGGAGTACTACACAGTGGAAAAAGATAATGACATCTTGAAATTTGCAGGCAAATGGATGGAGTTAGAAAAAAATCACTTTGAGAGAGGTAACCCAGACCCAGAAAGACAAATATCATATGTACTTACTCATAAAAAAAAACAGCCTACAGTTCACAATCCCAGAGAATCTAGACAACAAATCTAGACATACATAGATCTAATCTACATGGGAAGTAGAAAAAGACAAGATCTCCTGAGTAAATTGGGAGCATGGGGACCTTGGAGAGAGTTGAAGGGGAGAAGAGAGGCAGGGAGGAGATCAGAGGAAAACATATAGCTCAATTAGAAACAATTTTTTAAAGAGGTGAGATATTTGACAATAACATGCTTGCATATCTCCCTTCTCTGCTATGCTACAGTGCACCATGAAGGCTCTCAACAGGGCCTGGAAAGATAGCTTGGTGTTTAAGAATATAAGCTGTTCCTACAGGTGACCAAGTTTGGTTTCCAGCACAAACTTTGGGTATTCACAATCACCTGTAAATTCAGTTCCAGGAGATCTGGTGCCCTCTTCTGGCCTGCACAGGCACCTGCACTCACATGCACATACCCACACAGAGATACACAATTTAGAAATGAAATAAATTTTAGAAAGAAGAAAGAGAAGGCTCTCAATACTGGCACCTCCTTCTCAGACTTTCCAGCCTCCAGAGCTGTAAGAAATAAATCTCTTCTTTATAAATGACCACATCTCAGCTGTTCGGTTACAACTGCATTACATCTTCAGAACCACTGGAGTCAATACAAAGATTTGACACAGGCTCATGTCCATGTATAAACCCTTCTGGTATATGATAACTGACAGGACACTAACTCTGTCAGGGTCTCAGTGGAGCTAACAGCATCTACTTCCTACTTACACTCAGTGTCTTTGAATAATCTGTGTAAAGATACAGACAGTGGGCTATGTGTAGGGCATTACTGCTGTTAGCAAGAGCCAGTTTTTCACCAAAGATACTGTAACTGAAACAGGAAGGCCTAAGTGTGAACTCATCTTTCCACAAAGCTTGGATCTTTTCCTCTTAGGCCCCTCCCTATTCCCACATGCTATCCTCACCCTCAAAGTTCTGATCAAGTTGCAGACTAGACCACACAGTGAGGTCTGTAATTCTCAATAATGAATTGCATCATCCCCTACTTGTGAGCATCTCATTCCTCAGATAAGTGTATGTCTCAAAAAGAAGAACATATTTTATCTGCCTCTATACCCAACCCAACACACAAAGGCCTTGGATGGTTCTAAAGCAGAGAGACCTGAATTCTACATCCCATTCAACACCATCCTTGGAGACCTAAAAGTACTTAACACTTACATGGTTATTGCTTCCCTACAGATGCTCCTCTCCAACCTCCACATAGACCAATTAGACTAAGTGCCACAAAGTCAGGCTTGGTAACCCAATGAGTTTATTGGGAACTTACAGGAGCATGGGCAACTCTAAGGAAATTGCCTCACTGAAAGCCCACCCCAGCATGGTGAATGACTCGTTAAAACTGTAATCCTGCCTTGGGACGCAGAGGAGAAGGTGCCTGAACTGGCCTTATGTTATAGCCACACTGATGAATATCTTGCATATCACCATAGAACCTTCATCTGGCGATGGATGGAGATAGAGACAGAGACCCATATTGGAGCACTGGACTGAGCTCCCAAAGTCCAAATGAAGAGCAGAAGGAGGGAGAACATGAGCAAGGAAGTCAGGACCGCGAGGGGTGCGTCCACCCACTGACACGGTTGAACTGATCTAATGGGAGCTCACCAAGGCCAGCTGAACTGAGACTGATGGAGCATGTGATCAAACCGGACTCTCTGAACGTGGCTGACAATGAGGGCTGACTGAGAAGCCAAGGACAATGACACTGGTTTTTTATTCTACTGCATGGACTGGCTTGTGGGAGCCTAGTCTGTTTGGATGCTCACCTTCCTAGACCTGGATGGAGTGGGGAGGACCTTGGACTTCCCACAGGGCAGGGAACCCTGACTGATCTTAGGACTTAGGACTGGAGAGGGAGGGGGAGAGGGAGGGGGAGTGGGAAATAAATGGGAGGAGGAGAGGAGATGGAAATTTTTAATAAATAAATAAATAAAAACTGTAACCCTGGAGTTCCCTGCATGACTTGCAGACAGCTGGACAGGTCAGAAAGCCCTACTGCGTCAGCAGTCTTAGTGCCTACATTACCTTAGAAGGAAGGAACTTTATGCACCTGGTAAGTTTCAGGGACTTCCTGAAACTTCTGTTATTTCCACAGGCTTTGACCAACCTTCCTTTAGAATTTCCTGGGTCTTAATTAGATTCTCATTAGTTGAAACATCCAGGATGAAACATTTCAATTGTGAAGACATGTCAACACAACAGCTAGTAAGAACACAAGCCTAGGACCCAAAATCAAATAATTCAGAGCTTCAAGGTAGCAAAAAGAAATGGTTCCCTGAGATCTTTGGCATAGCGGAAGAGTTTAAGCAGGTAGTCTCTGCATTCTGGACCCTGTGCTCTCTATACTTTAAAAGTAAATGTGAGACAAACTGCCCTGCTCAGTTACTGTACATAAGCCAAAGAGGCCATTTCCTAAAGTGACTGGCGCTCCCAACATGTCAGTGCAAGCCACAGGCTTGAGAAGGGTTTTCCTGTTGTGTTTCTGGCGCATCAAGGAGTAAGGCCAAGCATCACTGGTTTTCCTTTGCCCAGACCCCCTCCCTCTGCACGGGCTATAAATTAAAGACTAGAAAGGATGGAGAAAAGGAAGGAAAGCTGCAGTTTACCAGACCCAAGTCATCCCCTTCCAACTTAGAGCACGTCTTTCAACAGAGCTATTTAAGGCAACTATGCACACGGCTGCCAGGCCACACAGCTTTTATCATGGCCAAATCGTCCCTCAGCAAAGCAATTTCCCATCCTGAGTGGTCAGGGGCTGTGCCCAGCATGACATCAAAAGCTGAGGGAAGGCTAGTGGAGATGGTCTAGTCCGTTCCTGCTTGCTATGCAGGAATCAGGACCCAAATGGGACAGAGCTGAGAAAGGTAAGAAGCTCGATGAATGGTTCCAGGCCACCAGAGTCATGACATGTTATAGGTCATTTACACAACACCCACCTTCTCCAGTATGCATACGTCACATGCTTTCTCACACATGTTCTAACCCTTCCAATGAACCCTAGTAGGGATCTGTCTTCTTTCATATGCCAGTCTTCTTCCCTCTCTCTCCATCTACTCTCCAGCCACAATCAAGGGGAGAGGGGAGGCTTGGGTGGGCTAGGGGAGTTCTTTAACACCCTCTTTTATCTTTTAGGAAGATTAGAAGATTTAGAAATAAAAGAATCTGGGTAAAAAGAAGGAAAACGGAAGCACTAATATCTACGGTGACTGCATCATTTAGTATAAAGCCTGGGTCTCTGGAGGGTGGCAGGAGACACTATTAATGATTATTTCCAAACAAGCATGCCTAGAACTATCCAGCACAGGACAGGATGAATAGTCACCTAAGTGACAATGTACACAGATGTATATTGATAGACAACATTCAGTAACTTATGTGAAAATCCATGCCATATTGGATAATCAGAAAGGGAAGAAATTCCTTTTCAAAGAGTGAACATTTATTTTTTTAAAAAAGGAAAGAAATATTAAAATTTTCAAACAAATATGGGAATAGTAAAAGGTGTGTGGCTATTATCATTTTAAACATTTAATAACCTGTCCAGTTCAATTAATCATTGTATTTTCTCTTTTGTCCTTGGTGAAGGGCCTCTTCAACTACCAAGGAGAAAAGGAGATATTTTTCTCCCATCAATGGTATGAATATTTTAAGTAGACAAAGTAAAAAATATCTTTCAAAGCTTCAATAAAAGACCTACTCAACTAACCAGGCTCCCTTTATATCCTGGTCATCATTAAAAATTAATCCACTAATTTCACCTTGCAAATAATATTAGAGAAAGCACTATCCTTCCTTAGAAAAAAAATATATATATATATATGTTTGAAAAAACAAGGCTGAACTTGACCAGGACATCTAAATTAAAAGAATGTAAGTGTTTGGGAGATAACTCTGTTGGTAAAATACTTGCCATTCAAACTGAGAGTCAGAATTCAATTTTCAGAACTTGTGTAAATGCAGGTATGTCAGGACATGCTTATAACCCACCCAGTTCTGCAAAGCAGAGACATGCGGATCCCTGGAGCTTGCTAGCTAGTCAACACCTGAGACTGCCCCCCAACCTTCCCCAAACCTCCACACTCATGTATACACACACGTGTGTACACACATACACAGAATAAACGTTTGCAACAATGAGAAATAGTTAAATGCAACCGGATCCTTTACAAGAGACAAATGGTACAACCATGAAAACTGATCTTCCCAAGTTACACTGACACAGAAAGATCGAAGGTGATGTTTAAAAGCATGGTAGCGAAAAGCATTGTATCATGTCAAATATATTTATAATGGGGAAAAAACTATCCTTCATTTTCAGAAGGAATCAACCACTACATTGGAAACCAGGACATAAAAAAACAAGAATTTATCCTTCCTTCCCATTCAAGTTATGCTTCTATGTACACAAAAGTACTTAAGGGAAATTTATTTTTAAGGAAATATTCTAGATGACATTTTATAGAAATATCTATATAATAAACAAAACAGATATGATAATTTAGCATGTAACCATTTTATACCTTTCTATTGACTATTTTAAATTATGTTTGTGGGAGACATGCATATGTGAATACAGTTGTTTGTGTGGAGGACATGCACGTGTGAGTGCAAATGTTTATGGGGGAGACATGCAGATGTGAATGCAGATGTTTGGCGGGGTTATGAACATGTGAATGCAGATGTTTGTGTGGGGGACATGCACATGTGAATGCAGATGTTTGTGTGGGGGACATGCACATGTGAATGCAGATGTTTATGTGGAGCACATGTACAGGTGAATGCAGATGTTTATGTGGAGGACATGCACATGTGATTGCAGATGTTTGTGTGGAGGACATGCACATGTGGATACAGATGTTTGTGTGGAGGACATGCACGTGTGAATGCAGATGTTTGTGTGGGGGACATGCACGTGTGAATGCAGATGTTTGTGTGGGGGACATGCACATGTGAATGCAGATGTTCAGCAGGGTTATGCACATGTGAACACAGATGTTTGGCTGGGTTATGCACATGTGAATGCATATGTTTGGGGGGTTATGCACATGTGAGTTCAGGTGCTGGAGGAGGCCAGAACAGTGCACCAGATCCCTGAAGCTGGACTCACAGGAGGTTGTGAGCTGCTTTGATACCAGTGCTGGAAACGAAACTCAGGTCCTTGACAAGAGCAGCAGGCACCCTTAACCACTGAGTCTTCTCTCTAGAGCACATCTTATACCTTGTGATGGGAAACGAAAGGAGATTATTTATTCGACAGAAAAGAAACTAGACAGTTGGGGCCCGTGGGGGTGACAACATCATCGTTTATGAAATCGACTTGATTAGAGGAAACTGACCTGAGTGTCATCAAGCTTTTAGATCTGAGCAGTTGTCAAGAACTACAGAACAGTGGGACATTATAAACATCTCCACAGGGGAGCACTCAGCAAGCCATACCAAGACACACTGTAGTACAGACCACTAAATTTCAACAAATAAAACCTAAGGGGGAAAACCTGCCGAGATCAGAACAAAATAAGAGAGCCATGTTAACCAAGGAAACCAGTTATAGGTATGTCTCCATCTGGACTCAAGTAAAATAATAGCAATGACCACAGGGCCATCCGAGAAGCCAAGAGTGGCTGTGTGAGGAAGTAGGACACACTGGGCATCAGAAGGATGCTGTCACTGTTTAGGGTCTTCCGTAGGGATTCGCCGGCCTGGTCAGCTTTGTCAACTTAGCACAGCCTAGAGTCATCTGAGAGGAGAGCTTTGATTGAAGGGGTGCCCACATCTGATTGGCTGGTCTCTGGTTTTCCCAAAAGGGACAGTCTTAATTGTTTATTGGTATGAGAGGGCCCAAGGCCCAGCCCATGGTGAGTCGTGCACATTCCTAGGCAATCAGCCCTGGCTATAGAAGAAGGCTAACTGAGCATGAGCCAGCAAGCCAGTCAGCAAGCATTTTCCTTCCATGGTTTCTTCTTCAAGCCCCTGCTTGAGATCCTGCCCTGATTTCCCTCAATGATGAAGCTGGAAGAGAAACTCAGATCAATCCTTTCCTCCTTGAAGTGGCCTTCGGTCAGAGTTTGTCACAGGAACAGAAACTAAACCAGAACAGACAGAGACAATTCCTGACAGAAATAGTAGATTTGTAGGATTCACTTTGAAATAATCTCAGTTGAGCGTAAATCAGGGTACACTCGTACCAAGAGTGGGCACAAAACATGGTTCAGTGTAAGATTGAGTTTATTTCAGTGTAAATCTACATTTTTTTTAGGATCAAAAGAGTCGAGGAATTGGACAGGGTATATCTAAAATAATCCCACCAAGGAAGAAAGTGCAGGCCATGTCCGCATGCGTGCGAGGAAACTTGGCAAGAAAGTCAAATAGTACTGCACTGAGATTTCTGGGCAGTATAAATAGGGATATTTCCACTACCCATCCCCTTCCTAGTTCAGTTTTTAACAAGCAGGTATTTTCAGGAAAGGTGGAGCGGAGGCTGTCGCTTGAGGGCAGAGCACTTCCTAGAACTCACATACACAAAACAAGTGAGCTGCTCAGTTCTTTTTCGAGACAGGGTCTCTCTACATAGTACCGTCTGTCCTGAAACTCACTATGTAGACCAGGCTGGCCAGCCGCCTACCTCTGGTTAAAGGCATGTGCCGCCACACTCAGCTACTTCCAGTTCTTTCTATAATCGTTACCCCAGGCATTCTTGAGAGCAGAATTCTAAAGTTAAGTGGGTGGGTAAAGGCTTATTGCTTTGCTGGGGTTTGGAACTTCCTCCTGGGGTTTGGAACTGTAAGGCTCCTTGCCTGGAATAACATGACGTCTGAGATCTTGTCTCGCAAACATCTAAAGGAAAGTGGCGTTTTCACAGGTGTGACAGAAAGAGCATAACATAACCCATTAAATATGAAGCATGAGGGTTCCAAAGGTTACTGAATCGATAATGTTATTTAACAAAGTGAAATCAGAGTATAACGTGACTGGAATTAGTGATCACTTCCCTTCTGAAATCCCATTCATGGCTAAGTCTGAGCCAACAGAGCTGTCCCTTTAACCAGGCTTCAGGCCGTGATCCCAGCATCACCAAAGAGCAGACAGCCATTAACAGGCAGAGCCCCTCCTACTGCGCATGTGCTCCAAGGGGCTTCAGGGGGCGGGGCTTAGTGTTTGCCTCTGGTGGAGAACTTTGGAAATAAAGAATGCAAGGGATTTCTGGTTTGACTTTGGGGAACTTTTGGGGAAAAATGAAGTTTTTTGATAGTTTTTATTTTTACGTTTAATTTTTTTTTAGGTTAGCACAAAAAAAGAGGGGTTTCATCATGACGTCTTTATACAAACCTGTCGTCACACCTTGTTGTCATTGGTTCCTCTCCCCCACGGTCCCTCTCCTAACTTCCTCCACCCTTCTATCCCATCCTTTGCTTCCCGTTTGTCCAAACTTCTCTTTTCTAGACACGTATTCTATCGCCTTTTTTCTCAACCTCTCTCTGACCTTTTCCTCTGATGATCCCCTTTCTATGTCTAAGGCCTACACACATGTGTGCACCTATATTCACACACATACGTATCATTTCAAAGCTAGGTTCCATGTTTGACAGCAAATGTGGCATTTGTCTTTCAGCTCCACTTAACATGATAATTTCCAGTTCTCCTTTTCTGTAAATGCCATGGTTTAATCTTTCTTTATGGCTCATAAAATTCCGTTTTGATCTTTTACATTTTCTTTCTTTCTTTCTTTCTTTTTTTTTTTTTTTTTTTTTTTTTTTGGTTTTCCAAGACAGGGTTTCTCTGTAGCTATGGAGACTGTTCTGGGAAATCACTTTGTAGACCAGTCTGGCTTCAGCCTCAAACTCACAGAGATCCACCTACTTCTGCCTTCTGAGTGCTGGGATTAAAGGCAAGCGCCAGCACCAGCCAGCAAACTATACCTCACCACAGTTCCCACAGTTCCTTCCTTCCTTTCTTTCTTCCTTCCTTCCTTTTTTTTTCTTTTCTTTTTTTTTTTTTTTTTGGTTTTTCACTGAATTTTCTTTATCAATTCATCTGTCGAAGGACAGCTAAAATGGTTCCGCGGCCTGGCTACTATAGAACAGCAAAGAGCATTGTCTTAGTTACTTTTCTATTGCTGTACTAAGACACCATGACCAAGGCCACTTAGAAGAATACACTCAATGGGGGCTCACAGTTTCAGAGGGTGAATCCGTAACCATCATGGCAGATAGCATGGCAACAGGCAGGCAGTCACGGCTTTGGACTAGTAGATCAGAGCTTACATCTGATCTATAATCACAACACAGAGAGAGAAGGGGACTGGCATGGGCTTTTGAAACCTTGAAGCCCACCCCCAGTGACACACCTCCTCCAACAAGGCCACACCTCTTAATCCTTCCCAAACAGTTCCATCAACTTAGGACCAAGTATTGAAATACATGAGCCTAGGGAGACATTCTCATTCAGACTACCATAAACATGGATGAGCAAATATCTCTGTAGTATTCCAACTTAAAATATTCATTGAGCACGATGGGTCATGTAGAACTTCCCTGATTTCCACTTCTAAGTTTATAGTCTCACCAGCATAAGATAGTAATCTAGTTGAGAGTTCTCTCTCTCTCTCTCTCTCTCTCTCTCTCTCTCTCTCTCTCGTTTCTGACAAAAATAAACTTAGAAGAGAAAAGGGCTCATTTCCATTTACACTTCTAGGTTACATCCACCACTGTAGGAAGTCAAGACAGGACCTTCACGGAGTCACATCATGCCATGGTCAAGATCACATACAATGCTCCCTTGATTGTGCTCAGTTCAGTTTCTCCGCCCTTCACAGGTCAGAACCACCTACCTTGGGGATGATGCCCACAATGGACTGGCTCTCCCCACATCAATTAGCTGAATTAAGACAACTGCCACAGACACACCCACAGGCCAACCTAGTGTAGCCAGTCCCTCACTGAAGGTACTGGAGTTTGGGGAACTCTTTTAAAGCTTCCAGGGGATAGTAGGAATTCAGGGTTCCCTCCTGGAGTTCTTAGTCTCATTAATAACACAGTTTAAAATTTTAAACTCTGATTAAGGTCTCCTGGTGGGCTGTAAGCAAACACATTCTTGGCAGCTGAGCATGAAATCCCATTGTATTAGATAGGAGGATGAGACAACCCAAATGTTCTACTGTCTATCAGGAAAAGCATACTGGGTGCTAAAGACAGAGCCCATTAATCCATGTGATGACACAGACAGAAAACAGCCATCTCCAAGCCAGGAACAGGTTCCTAATGGAATCTTATTCTCAACTTGAATGTACGAAACAGTGAGAAAACATATGTCTGTTGCTGGAGTCACCCCGTCTGCCCTGCTCCACTAAAACAGCTCGTTCAGGCTGTCACTCACAACGAATGCTTCTGCAGGTCTTCTCAGAAATCCTTCATGGCCAGCCTGGTCTACAAGAGCTAGTTCCAGGACAGGCTCTAGAAACTACAGGGAAACCCTGTCTCGAAAAACCAAAAAAAAAAAAAAAAAGAAAGAAAGAAAGAAAGAAATCCTTCATGGTCCTTTCTGCTTTCCACAGCTTCTGTGTCTTCACCTATCAGAGTCAAAGAAACTCTCTTTGCATCGGTCAGCCATTCTTGGGGGTGCCCTTCCAATCATTCTGCAGTCAGGAATGTTGCCACTAGGAACCAAGCCAGACAGGTGGGACCTTTGTGTGGTTTGGGGTCCACATAGTACTGAGGAAGCACAGCAAAGAGAGCACACAGAGCCTTGGTGCCCACTGGTAATTGTTGGCCCTTCCCCTGCCCAGACCCACCCCACGCCAGCACTCACAAGTGGTCATCAGAGTCTAGCCAACCTGTTGCATAGCCTGTGTCACTCTGTATTTCAGGACTATATCTAAGGGAGAAGGTGGCAGTAATAGACACAGGATAGTTCTATGCCTCCTGAAGTTCCTCCTCACGGGTTCAACCATGGTCTGTCCCACCCACAGGCCATGCTGCTCATTCACAGTCCACTCCAGGACCGCAGCCTGGCCCAAGTCTAGGCTTCCTAGAACCCTAGACATCTTGTAACTGTCCATCATTCCCTCCCAGGCTGGAAAGGAATTGTCTGAAGGTCTCCAGGAGGCCTTGGGAGAAAAATGTTTTGTGGCTCCTGTTTCCTGACCTTGCTGGTAGAGAATCTCAAGGAAGGTTGGTAAGGGGGAGGACACTTGTCTCTCAACTCCTCAGCATGCACACAAGGCTGAAGCCTCTCAGTCCAAGCGAAACCCTAACAGCTCTTCCAGAAAGTCCCACCTAGTGCTAACTCTGATTTGAAATACTTTCTCATATAAACCCAATGCAGAATATGAAAATTAACTACTAGGTGTATGATTATACAGGATATCATGTGATAATTCTGTTGACAAATGCAGTTCATAACATTCAAGTCAAAGTGGTTAATATCCTAGTCTCCTTTAAATTTTTTTATTAACACATAGGGATTGTATTATATCTTGGGTAGACTGTGTTGTTTCAGTAATGTATTTTGTGTGTATTATGTACATGTGATGTGTGGGTGTAGTGTGGAGCTGCGGGCAGGCCTGCTTTTCATCCCGCCTGGCTCCCACATGGTTAGCTTTACACCCAAAATAATTACACGGAAACTGTATTCTTTTAAATACTGCCTGGCCCATTATTTTCAGCCTCTTACTCACATCTTGATTAACCCATATCTAATAATCTGTGTAGCACCACGAAGTGGTGCCTTACCGGGAAGTTTCTAGCATACGTCCATCTTGGGCTGCAGCTTCATTGCATCTGGCCTCTCTCTCAGGAGAGGCACAGTGGTCTGTCTCACTTAGGAGAGGTGTGGCATCTTACTGATCCTTCTACCTCACTTCCTCTTCCTGTTCTGTCTACTCCACCCACCTAAGGTGCGGTCTATCAAATGGGCCAGGCAGTTTCTTTATTAGCCAATGAAATCAACTCAAACAGAAGACTCTCCCACATCATGTGGGTACACTTTCATATGTAAGCATGTACAGAGGTCAGTGTTGAGTGGCTTCCTTTTATACTTTGAGAACCTGGGTCTCTCAGACTCAGGGAGAGCAAGCCTCAGAGAGACTCTGTCTTTATGTCTCCAACTCTGGAATAACAGGTACACACCAGTATGTACCATTTCTCCATGGGTACTGGGGATTGTGCTGCAGCCCTCCTGCTGCTCATGAGCACACCACTACCTCCTGAGCCCCACAAGAATCAATTTTTGTAGAATAAAAATTCAGCAACTCTGTCATGGGGAAAGGAGTGACAGGACCCTCCTGGTCTCTCCTGGCACTGGTGACCAGCAGCTTCCACTGAGCCCTTCTCCCCAGACACCACATTTGAGGGCCAAGGATAAGGAGGACACACTTCCCTTTCCATGTGATCGTGGGATGAGCCTTTTGTCAGGCAGCAGGCACACCCAAAGCTTGGTGTGGTTTGTAAGACAGTTTTTGCAAAACACTTTCCACTGTAACAGGCCTGTCTCTCTGGGCTTTTCACAATGTCACCTGATAGCACACTGACCCTGAATCATTGTCTGGCTTCTGTAGGATGATAGCCCTAAAGTAAGTCACACAGTGAGGAAAAAAATAAGATTATGGGTACAACAGTTTGAGAATAAAACTTGATTTTTTTTTTAGATTTATCTGGATTGGGACCAAAGTTTTTGTATTTTTTTTAACTAATGGAACCAAGAGTTGGATGGAAGTTGGAGTCTGAGAACCTTAGTATGGTCCTTTGTCTCACTCGCAATAGCAGGGTGAGTTAGTGGCAGGTCACAGGGACCTCGAGTATCCTGTGCAGGTGGCAGGTCGCAGGGACCTCGAGTATCCTGTGCAGGTGGCAGGTCACAGGGACCTCGAGTATCCTGTGCAGGTGGCAGGTCGCAGGGACCTCGAGTATCCTGTGCAGGTGGCAGGTCACAGGGACCTCGAGTATCCTGTGCAGGTGGCAGGTCGCAGGGACCTCGAGTATCCTGTGCAGGTGGCAGGTCGCAGGGACTTCCGGTGTGCTGTGAGGACTAAAAAATGGACTTTGCAGGGTGACTGTGGCCTTTTGAAAGGGGATTGTTTCAGGGAACAATGAAACTGAGAGCCCTTTGCTCTCATCCAGCAGTGGACAACAATTAAGAAGACAAGCCCTGGGGCCAGATCTGAGGATCTGAATCCTGATGAGCCACCTCGGGGAGGCCATCTGTCCTCCTCTTGAGTCTCTTTCTTCAGGTAAGAAATGTGGACAATCACAGTATTTTGCCCATGAGTTTGATGGGTGTGATAGGGGAGGTAATATAAGCAGCGGGTGGTGGTGGAGCATGCTTTTAATGCCAGCACTTGGGTGGCAGAGGCAGGGGGATCCCTGAGTTCGAGGCCAGCCATATCTACAGAGTAAGTTCCAGGACAGCCAGGGCTACACAAAGAACCCTGTCTCAAAAAATCAAAAAAGCAAAAAACCAATGGGTGAGGTGATATGTAAATCAGTTAACACTGATTATGGGGCAAGCAATGGATAAATATCAGCATCACTGTAGGTGTAGCCCAGCTGGTACAGTGCTTGCCTAAAAACCACAAAATCAAACCGGCTTACACTCCAACATTGTGTAAGCCAGGTGTAGTGACACACGTCTGAAATCCTTGCACTTCGGGGGTGGAGGCGGAAGGATCAGAAGTTCATGGTCATCCTTAGCTGCATAAGCTTGAGTCCAGCCTGGGATTTTTGAGATCCTGCCTCAAGAAAACGAAAACAGATGTTAGCTCATATTAATCTCTGGTGTCTAGGTATACCTTAGTCCATTGGCTCTGTCCATAGAGAATGATAGAAATTTAAATATGGTTATCTTCTATTAAAACTTAAGTTCAGCTTCTTCTAATTGCTGCCATTCACCCTGTTGACATCAAGGGCAGCAAAATGGTTTCACTGCTGCCACTTCCTGCCACTTCCCTCGTCTTCCTGGGACGCCTGCATCTCACGCACCTAAGTTTAGCTGAAGGCCTGCCCTTGGTTTTGACTGGAAACCAATGTGGGCAGTTACTGAAAACTCAATTCTAGGGCACTCTGCAGAGGGCACGGTGTTTAGAGCTGAAATTCTGTCCCTTTCTAGTGACTGTAAATTTGATATGATCAGAAAAAAGAACAAAGGAAAGAAGTGGTTAAAGATTTAATGGAAGCCTGTCTCCGGCGTGGAAAGAAGAGTAGAAAGAGAGAGCTTATTGACATTTTTACTGCCTCTCAAGAGATGCATGTCCGGCCCAAGGGAGGGAATCGAGGGATCTATCAGCATTGGAAAATGGATGAGGTACCAAGCAACCTCTCCCCCGGGAAAGTGAAGCTGGGCAGCCTCCCCGCTCACCCCCAGATGTTTGCAAGTGAAAGCCAGCCCTGCTCCAGGACATACAGAGCCAATAAGGGCTCAGCTGGGCTGGCATTTGATTGAAAATCTATAAAAAGCACGAGCTTTTTATACTCCATCCCCTCGGAGATGGCCGGCTTTGGAGACTTGAGGGCGAGTCTCCCTAGTGGAGGGGGTGAATTGAATGGTAGCTTTTCTGCAGACTGTCTGAAAAAAGCCAGAGTCTCAGCCCTCTGAAATGCTTCCTCCGTCATCAAAGAAGAGCTGCTTGAGCTTTCTTCAGGCTGTCTACATTCCGATTCTTCTTTTTAAAATTTAAATATGGTGAAACGGTAGTGAAAAGAAATTACAGACATGATTGGCAAGAGGTCAAATGGCTTCTCTAATCTCTCAGCCCCTAGGGTGGATGAAGAGTGTGCGCCCTCAGGCTCGGGAGGTGGATCTGCAAAGGCATTTGCTTTGCAAGAGTGAGAACCTGAGTTTGAATCCCCAGAACCCATGTATGGCCAGGTTTGCTCACAGGTAGCTATAATTCTAGCACTCCTACCATGAGAAGGGAAACAAAGGCAGGGAATCCCGGAGTCTCATGGGAGAGCTAAGCTGGTATTCACAACAGCAAACAGCAAAGACACTGCCTCAAAAAATGTAAAAAGAAGTAACACCTGAGACTGTCTTTTGACCTCTACACACCACTGTAGCATGAACACACCCATACGCACATACATAAAGGCTTATACACACACATCATAAGCACAAACAAAAACATTTCATTAAAGTTTAATATTGAAGAAGAGCTGTGGTATTAAATAGATTGGAGAGAAAATCAAAAGTCCATGCTTCCGCCTACAATGTGAAGTTGTGGCTGAGGGGCCAGCCAGAGACTACATTTCCCAGCCTTCCTTGCATGTGGGTAGAGTTCTGCATTTTTCCAGTAGAACATGGATGAAAATGGTATATGCTCTATCCACTCCCATATGGTAAATTACTAGGTGTGTGCTTCTCCACACTCTGTCCCCACATGCCAGCTGGATGGCACCACGTTCATCTTGTATAACCAAGTGGCAAAGTCACATGATGAAAACTTCTTGGACACCTTGGAAGAGAGCTTCCTCAAGTGGGATGGACTGGAAAGGTAAACCTGGAGGTGGTGGTACGTCAGTCGTATCCTCACCAAGAAGAATGCACCATCTGAAATGGTGGCATCCCTGCTAGAACTGTGAAGAGCAAGGGCTCCTGTCAAGAACTCTCAGACTGGGGATCTCGGAGATGGTTCTTCCAATAAAGTGCTTCCTTTGCTAAAGCAAGGATCAGATTTTTTGGGGATCCCAGAATCTGTGTCAAAAGTCAAGCATGGTGATGCACACTGGCAGTCTTGGCAGAGGTGAGGCAGAGGCAGGAGCATTCCAGGGCCCTCCTGGCCAGCCAGTCTCACTGGTAAGCTCCAGGTCAATGAGAGATCCTATCTCAAACGAAGTGAACAGTACTCCTGAGGATGACATCCAAGGTTGTCCTGTATCCCTGACATGTATGTACACGTATGCACATGCACCTACACACATACAACGATGCACACATATACACAAATGTGTGAAGAAAGAATATTCATAAAGCACACATCCCAGTTAAGTCATGCAAAGTCACATGACAGCATAAAGAACAGAAATTCTACTAGGATTCCAGAAACCTCTTTTCCATATTTGGTTGTGAGTGACAGGTTCTCCTAATTTTTATTCGGTTTTTGCTAAACAAGAAAACCATACCAGACCCAGTGAGATGGCTTAGTGGGTATCTGCTGCCAAGCCTGATGACCTCACTTTGATCTCCAGGACCCACCTGTTAGTAAAGAACCAGCTCCTGCAAGTTGACCTCTGACTTCTGTTGTAGAATATTATTTTAACTGGACAAAAATGTGCAACATTTGTTTACACTGAAGAATATTACTTTAACTGTGTAAAGGTGTGTTACTTTTTTAGGCTGAATTTGTTTAAGGACATAAGGCTGGGTGTTTAACTATGTAAAGATGTGTTGCATCTGATTCACCTTGCCTGCCTAAGGCACCTGATTGCTCTAATAAAGAGCTGAAGAGCCAATAGCTAGGAAGAGAAAGGATAGATGGGGCTGGCATGTAGAAAGAATAAATAGGAGGAGAAATGTAGGCTTGAGAAAAGGACAAACGAGAGAGAAGCAGGAGAGAATGAGGGACAAGTCTGGGGCAAGAAGCCAGGCAGCATCCAGCCAGTCAGACACAAAAGTAGTAAAATAAGTTATACAGAAATAAAAGGTAAAAAGTCCAGAAGCAAAGAGAAACCGGCTAATTTTTTCCTTTAATCTTTTTCTTATTTAAATTTATTTTTTTAAACAATCTTTTCTCATTTTACATACCAATCTCAGTTTCCACTCCCGGTCCCCCCAGCTTCCAAGTAACCTCCATACAAGCAGGAGTTCCTCACTGCCATTCTCTGTAAACACTTGGGAGCAGGTGTCTAGGTGTGCACTAGCACAAATAAATTTCTCCTTCATCAGAGCTTGGTTTAAGAGCCCTCGCTGAGTGGCAGGCATGGCAGCAGGAGCATGAGGCTGCTGGCCACACTGTGTGCACAGTCAGGAACCCAAGAGTCCTCTCACGGAACAATCCCTCAGCACCCCCTTTCCCTTGGCTTCTCTCTCTCTTCTAAGCCTGATTCCATTCTATTTCATTTCTATTTCCATCCATGAATTTGATGTTCAGCTAAATTCCTCTTCTTTTTTGCAGTCTTGTACTCTGGCCTGTATCATAGTGCCACTAATATTTAGGGTAAGTTGTCCTATCTTAAATTAACCTGATCTAGAAAGTCCCTCATAGACGTGTCCACAGATTGACTCTGGAGTGATTCACGAGCCTGTGAGGTTGACCATCAGTATTAAACATAACAGATAGCTGAATGGAATTCAGACATGCACACATGTGTTGGATCATACTGAGCAACTATAATCTGTGTTCTTGGAAGAAGTGACTCCAGCTCACTTAGAAAGTTATTCGTAATGCATCAGCTGACTTATGGAATCAATGGGCATTCTCAGGCTTAGAATGAAATCAGGCTTAGAAGACAGAGAGATGCCAAGGAGAAGAGGGTGCTGAGAGATTGTTCCAAGAGAGGACTCCTTAACACTCTGTCCACAGTATCAATGACACATTGTCACTGGACCCTTGTCCCCAACACTGCCCCAGAGAACCATCTCAGCATCTCCTGGCCTACTACTTACTTTCCTGTTGCTGGGCTAAAATACTATGACCAAAGCAGCTTACAGAAAAATATAGTTTATGTGGGCACATAGTTGCAGAGAAGAAAGAGGCCATCACCATTGTGGAAGGAGGCATGGCAGTGGGCAGCCGGTATGATGGTTGGAGCAGGAAGCCAAGAGCTCATATCCTGAGCAAGCCTCAAGCAGCGTAAACAGACAGGAAGTGGTGCAGAGTCCTTAAACTCAAATTGTTCCCCCAGTGACACACTTCCTCCAACAAGGCCATGCCTCCTAAACATCCCCAAACAGAGGCAGCAACTGGAGACCAAGTACTTGAACAGCTCGGTCTATGAAGGAAATTCTCATTCAAACCACTACTCCTGGGCAACATATCCCCATGCGAGAACATCCCCTCCACTCGACACAAGCTAGGTAACAAGCCTGTGCCATAACTGCCAGGAAGCCAAGAGCGTTGAGAAATGGCTCCTTCTGCGTTGGTTACTTTTCTTGTTGCTATGACAAAATATCAGACAAGAATCAATTTAAGGAAAAGGGCGTTTATTCTGGCTCACAGTTCACGGAGATGTATTCCATCCTGGTAGGGAAGGCATGATGGTGCAGGAGCAGAAGACCAGCTAGTCACGAAGCATCTGCACCAGGAAGCAGAGGGTAAACAGGAAGTGC
The DNA here is from genome assembly GCF_903992535.2 of Arvicola amphibius. Lineage (NCBI taxonomy): Eukaryota > Metazoa > Chordata > Mammalia > Rodentia > Cricetidae > Arvicola > Arvicola amphibius. The sequence continues at coordinate 102,008,161 of NC_052058.2, read as the reverse complement.
AGCCAAGCTATAAAATCTCAAGGCCTGCCCCCAATGACCCACTTCCTCCAACAAGGCTTCTCTGCTAAAGGATCCACAGTCTTTCCAAACAGCTGGGGAGCAAGTGTGCAGCACATCACCCTGGGGAAGAGGGGTTCTTATGTAAACCAGGACATTTCCCTTTCTGAAGTATGTTATTTTGAGACTAATCAGCTGCAGTTGGTATTGCAATTCATCCCTTTGTCGGTCAGCATTACTCCACATGTCTGTAACTGTTCCTAGTGTGACTACTAGCCTTTAGAGCACAGCCTTTAACCACTCACAATTCATCCCTTTGTGTGTCAGCATTACTCCATGTGTAACTGTTCCTAGTGTAAGTACTAGCCTTTAGAGCACAGAAAGACGCTCACAATTCCATTCCTTCTACAGCAACTACTCAGTCCAGCCCAGGAGCTAGGGGCTCAGACTATACCACAGCACAGCTGATTCCCTTGCCGTCTTGATGTTCTGAACTGTACATTACAAATTATAAGACAGCCATGGTAAACACTATAGAGAATAAAGGCAGAATGAGGAAAGAAAAGAAACTCATCAAAATGCATGAATGAAGCATTGTGGCACACACCTTCCATCCCAGAAGTCAGGGGGAACTCAGTGAGTTTCAGACCAGCCTGATCAACCCAGAGTTTCAGGTTAGCTAGAGCTGCATAGACATTATCTCAAAAAAAAGAAGGAGGAGGTGGAGGAAAAGAAAGAAAGGAAGGAAGGAAGGGAGGGAGGGAGGGAGGGAGGGAGGGAGGGAGGAAGGAAGGAAGAAGGAAAAGAAAAGAAACAACTGGGTAAAGAAAGCGGAGAGAACATAGCAATTAAGCTTGTGAGCGCATACTCACTATGTGTCACAGTCAGTATTACATACGTGTATACATGAAGAGGATGACCTCAGGTGTCATTCCTCAGGCATTGTTCACGTATTTTTGTAGCAGAGTCTGAGAGTCTGTCACTGGCCTAGAACTCACCAAGCAGGCTAGATGGCCAGCTAATGAGCCCTGGGGATCCACTCTGCCCCACTCCCCCACTCATTGGAAGTACAGGTGCGTGTCACCAAGCCTAACTTTTCAGTTTTGGTTTGGTTTGGTTTGGTTTGGTTTGGTTTTTTGTGTTTGTTTTTTAAGACAGGGTAGTAGCCCCAGATGCCCTGGAATGATCTGTAGCCCAGGTTGGTTTTGCACTCACAGATGCACCTGCACCTGCCTCCCAAGTGCTGGAATTAAAGAATGTGCCACCACTGCCCTCTAAGCCTATATTTTATCAAGAGTTCTGAAAAAGAAATTTGGGTTCTCATGCTTGTGCAGTAAGCACTTTGTTGGCTGAGCTCTCTGAGAACCTCATTTCTTCACAGTTATTTATCTTGGTTTGCTTTCTGATGCTGTGATTAAACACTGACCAAAAGCAACTTGGGAAGAACAGGGTTTATTTTATTTTACAGCTTACAGTCTATCATGAAAGGAAATCTGGGTAGGAACTCAAGGCAGGAACTGAAGCAAAGGCTATAGAGGAATGTGGCTTACTGGCTTGCTGTCCTTGGTTTGCCCAGCTTGCTTTCTTATACACCCAGGACCAGTGATGGCACCACCCACTGTGAGCTGGACCCTCCTAATCAAGCTTTAACCAAGAAAATGCCCCATAGGCTTGACTACAGACTAATCTGACAGAGGTATTTCTCAACGGAGGGTTTCTCTTCTCAGCTCATGTCAAGTTGACCAAAAAATTAGCCAAGGCACTATTCCAAGTTCTCATGAAGACTCTCTGAATTAACCAGGCACTATTCCATGTTCTCATGAAGAACCTCTAAATTAACCAGGGCACTATTCCATGTTCTCATGAAGAACCTTTGACACCTTCTATGCAGTTATTGACTTGAAAAAATTGTTTTCATCTCATTTTAATAATCAGAAAATCAAAATGAAACAAAGCTTTAAACCCCACAGCAGGCTGCTTTCACCTGATGGAGTGCAGATACACCTTGCCTGTGTTTCACCTGAGGGGACACCGATACACCTTGCCTGTAGCGCTGCCCTGTGCTATGCTTTCTGTATCACAGTCGTGCAGGGCATCTGTTGCCCACAACAGCAGCTAGAATAGGGATATTGGAGGTCAGGTGACCTGCTAAGACATCGACAGTCCGGGATAAACATGAAAGGACTTGGACTTGTCACCCCAGTCAAGTTTCCAGTCATTTATGCTGATTTCCATTTATGCTCAGATTTTATCCGAGCCTTCCTCCTTACAACAGCTTAGCGAGGTATCACATTCTCTATTAACAAAGGACTTTACATGATCTGTCAAGTTCACGCCATTATTTCAAAAATTTGGAGAAAGATCGTAAATGCAACCAAAAGGTGTAGAGCTCTGCTATTGGTGCTCTTCCAGCTCCGTTTTCCAGTCTATTGACAAAGGAGTAAAAGATGAAAATGGGGGACTGGAGAGGTGACTCAGTAGACAAATGCTTGCTCTACAAGCATGGGAACCTGAGTTCTGATCCCCAACATGCACTTTTTAAAAGTCACGTCGAATCCCAGCACTGTAGAGGTGGAAACAGATGAATCCCTAAAGTTCATTGGTCAACCAGTTCAGGGAAATGATTGGGCTCCAAGTTCAGTGAGAGTCCCTGCCTCAAAAACTAAGGTAGAACAGTTAATGAAAACACCTGATATCAACTTCTGGTTCACACGCACACACACACTCACACATATGCACACATTTGCATACACATACCTGCACACATATAACAAAACATCCACACGCATGCACGCATATGGTTGCATATCTCCACATACGTGTCATATACACACAAACACACATATTCTTGCACTTACACATACATAAATGGGCTTTCAAGTGTGATCATTGGAAAACCTCATTGTTGATCAGGAGTACTGTACTCGAAACAATCCAAGGGAATGCTCTCATGTGGTGTGTAGTCCAATTGCCCTACCATGGTGGGTTAAAACAAACTGTTTACTAATTAGAGAGAAAGAACACAGTACACTGGCCACGGTCTTAGGCTCTATCTAGAACATTACTGCTCAGACTCAAAGGCAGTTCACTATTCCTACATGACCCTCAGAAGATTACATCTGGTCTCTGTGAGTTTTCCATATGTAACGTAGAGATAAAAAGAGCTAGCAAGGCAGTTCAATTGGAAGGTACTTGCTGAGCAAACCGGGAGGCCCGAGTCAGACCCCTGGGACCCTTGTAAAGATGGAGTGAGAGAATTGACTCCATGAAGTTGTCCTCTGATCTTCACACGTGTACCATGGCATGTGTACCTACACAAACACCATACACGTGCACTCATATGCATGCACACACACACACACACACACACACACACACATTCATAAAGACAATAACAAGTAAATACATTTTAAAAGTACTCCCCCACTTGGGTTATTATGAGATATTGATGAACTGTATATATAATATATGTAGAACAGAACTAGGGAGAAAGTTCAGTTGGTAAAGTGCTTACCCTGCAAGCTTGAGGACCTGAGTTAAATCCCCCACAACCAACACAAAAAAACAAAAGCTGAGCACACTGGTGTACATTAGCAATCCCATTGCTGGGGAGGCAGAGACAGCAGGTCACAGGTTCATGGGCCAATCAACCTAACCTACTTATCCAGTTCCAGGCCAGAGAAAGGCACTGTCCCCCAAACCAGTGGATAAAGTCGGTAATACCCGAGGAAAGGCACCCGATGGCAGCCTCTGGCTCCCACATGCTTGTCAACAAATATGCATGCACACCTGCACACACATAATGTAGAGGCAGAGACACAAGAACCTTAAATCAAGTTCGTTATTGTTATCTAAGAGCCACAGATTCTCCAGCATAGAACACAGCATGTTCTAATGACAGACATTTAAAACATCCGCAGTTGAGAAAGTCCAGGGAACAGAGAAGATGGTCAGAGCTAGATCCGCCATCAGCAAGTCCTGTTGTCCAACCAAACCCACACCACCCCAGGCATCTCCTCTCGAGAACTCAGGGAGCTTTGGGAGAGCTGACCAACAGAGAAGTTTGGTTCTGCCTCCTGATCTGGGATTTGGGGGGTAGTTTCTGGTACCCCAGCAATGCCCAACATGTCTCTCATTCCATTTAGCTTATAATAGCAGGCATGAAAATTTCATCTGATGTTCTGTTTTACTCTTGTGAAATATTAAACATCAATAAATTATTAATCCCAATAGAAAATACTGCAAATGTTCTCGGATTTTATTAAGTGGTTCTTGAGCAATGGGTCATTTAAGGACTATTTGGGAGCATAACTCTCCTACAGGAGAGTCCTTTGATTTCCTCCCATTACCTGGCCTCCTAGTCTGTGATTCCAGCTGCAAACAGGCACACAAAGAAGCGGTTTTACACAGGTATACACTGCTTTACCCACTTAGAGATGAGCGTAAGCAGATGTAGAACCTGCCTATGGCAGTAAATCAGAGACTTGGACAAAACTGGGCCCAAGCTTGGCAAAAACTCAAACTGTGTGAGATGTCCCCAAGGTGACCATTTTTTTCTTTTTGACCTGGGTACAGAGATGCTGTTGGGCCTGGGTTGTGGCCGTGGAAGAGATTCGGATGCCTGAGGAATGTCAGAGTCACTAAGGTGCGTCTGTTTTCACGGGAAGCTGAGGGAATGCCTGAGAGGTCCAACTGCAGGAGGAGCCCAGCTCAGCTGAAGGCAGACTCCATTTGCTAAGGATCCTCCCTGGATACCGCTCCCTCTAAGAACACCCACACTGTCTCAGCTTTGCACACCCCCAACCCCTGCCCCTGGCTCTACATCCAGACAGGAAAAAAAAAAAAACAGATCTAAGAAAGCCAAAAGGACACCTTACGGCTTTGTCTGAAATCCCTGCACAGCTCAGTACATTAGCACAGTTGGCCACCAGTATGTGATCACAGCAACAGAACTATTACAGCTGCCATGAATGTCCCTCTTCTGTCTTGTCCCCTCCTACCTGTGGGTCCTCAGGAGGGAGGAACCTCTTGTACTCATAAATGGAAACTATGGTCTCGCCATCTTCAGGGATGTAGGAGGCTTATGGAGTTGCACCAGGAGCCAAGAATAGAGTGTGCCAATAATGAGCCCAAAAAGCACTTGTGAGCCCAGCCACTCTCTAGCCCCTCTTCACTGGCTGGCCCAGCTGACATACCCAGCCTCACAAACTCAGGCTGATACATTCACACAAATCAAAAATACTCCCTTTCTTCAAAGAAAAACGTATAGCACAATAAAAACAATAAAAGAAAAAAATCCTCTTCTTGAGACACTTTGATTCTCTTCATTAGAAGAAGACTTATTTTCTAACTTAACTGTGGTGAGAAGATTGACTTCTAGTTTTCATAATTGTCAGAATAAAGTTTAAGTCTGTAGTCCCTCTGACAACCATAGTGCTCTCAAGTGTGACACCCTTGGGCACTGCAGCCTGTATGACTGTCCACTATATCAGGAAACCTAGTCATTTCCTCTGTGTGTGTGTGTGTGTGTGTGTGTGTGTGTGTGTGTGTGTGTGTGTGTGTGTGTGTGTGTGTGTGCAGATCCGTGGATGTATAGGTGCACATGCAGGTGTGTGTATATGCATGTGGCAATCAGAGGTCAACCTAAGAAGTCACTGCTCTGAACCCATCTACCTTCTTCCTGAGACAGGTGGCTCACAGACCTGAACACACCAAATAAGCTGGACAGGCTATCCAAAGAGCCCTAGGGACCCTCCTCTCTCTCCCGCCCCAGCACTCGGCTAAAGGGATCTTTCTCTTTTTTAATTTTATTGATTTTTATTGAGTTCTACATTTTTTCTCTGCTCCCCTCCCTGCCTCTCCTCTCCCCTTCTACCCTCTCCCAAGGTCCCCATGCTCCCAATTTACTCAGGAGATCTTGTCTTTTTCTACTTCTCATATAGATTAGATCTATGTAAGTCTCTCTTAGGGTTAAAGAGGTTTTTCTAATCATTGCCAGAGTCAATGGAGAGAGAGAGAGATAGAGAGAGAGAGAGAGAGAGAGAGAGAGAGAGAGAGAGAGAGAGAGAGAGAGAGAGAGAGAGAGCTGCGTTCCAGACATTTATCCAGCCAGCCTCAGAGGCTCGCGACCTGTCTGGCAGGCCTTATAAGTTGGTTATAAGTTGGGGATTCCACCAAGCCCGCCAAAGCCGACCCTGAAATGGATGGCTTGTCTGACAACAAAAATGCTTGTCTCACCCAATGTGCACTTAGTGGGGCACTCAGTGAGCCCAGGACTAGGGAAGCAAAGGGCAAAGATGTTCCTCTTCTGACACATAGGGGCCAAAGGTGTATGAACCGGTCTCAGTTGCGGAGACCATTTTATGGTTGCATTCAGAGAGGAAATCTATGCTCCTAAGGTGAGCGCCTGTTTCTCTGTGTCTTGTGCGTCCTCTTTGCTGAGGAAAGTGGCTCAGTCTGTCAGCGCCTCCTAGTGAACAGGGTTTCCATCGCTCAAGATTTTGTTATTCCTCTTAGCTCTGTCTGCAAGGACTCGGGAAAGCATCCTTCTTCCCTAGGGAGTAGAAGCTAATGGACGTCTAATTCAATAGCTCTCACATTGTAAAGTGCTGGCTAATAAAAAGCAATTATAGAAGATTCAGTGGAGACCTTTCCATCCACATTCCCCTGATAAAAGCTCCATCCATCCCAAACACTGCACACTCACATGGGTCTGCGGCTCTGTGGGTCAGAGTGGCTGACTGGGCTCTGCTCCAGACTCAGTACCCAGAGTAACCACACCCCATCAAGTGTCGTTCCGCAAGCACCAGTCTGCCTGGTTTCTTCCTCTCGATGCCCTTGACATGAAGCCATTCGCCAAATCCTGGCACACTCTTGGGGGTGGAGACTGTATTTAGCATTTTGTTTCCAGTCTCTGTACAGAGAAAACTTCTGCTGCTTCCAGTCAGGGTGCACTTGAACTTGAGTCAAGTGTGCAGCCTGTCTGTGATGTTAATCTTGACTATCAACGTGACAGAATGTAGAATTGCCTAGGAGACAACCTCTGGGCATGTCAGGGAGGGAGTTCTAGACTGGGTTAGTTGAGGTGAGAGCCCAGCCTAAATGTAGGCAGCGTATGAGATTAAAAGTCTGATAGTCACCAGGCTTCACCGTGCTCTACCTGACTGTGAACACAACATGACCCGTTGCTTCACACTGCTGCCGCCATGCCTTCCCCTCCAGGATGAGCTGGAACACGGAACTGTGATCTTTTGTGAGGTCTTTGTCACAGTAATGAGAAGTGTAGCTAAGATAATAAGTTACTCAGTATTCTGGGGCGAGATTTCTGTTGCCAGAATCTGAACAACTAAGGCCTTCATTGCTAGAGCTACGTGTTCAGAGTCCCACGTATCCTGGCTTCAAAGTCTCTGCTCTGAACAGTGTGACTGTATCCAACACGTGATCTGTTCTGACTTAATGACGTGCCTCAGCTCTACCTCCTCCTAAGTGGCCCCACCCCCACCCCACCCTCCATCTCCAGCTTATCCTTCACAGGGGAATTTCTCAGTGTCCATCCAATTACTTCCCCAAACCTATGACTGAGGTACTCCAGCCAAAGATCTGTGTGCATCCCATTCTAGAGCACCTAGAGAAAGCAAGTACTTTGGTGGTGTGCCCCTTGGGGAAGCTTGGCAGCCTTGGGACACTCCAGGAATGGACAGGGTGTCACACAAGCTATGTCAGACATAGCCAGTGGCAGGGTGGACCACCATGCACTTCAACCACTCATGCCTCCCCTTCTGACCTGGACATCCAAGACGGAGACCAGCCATCTTCCCACACTCCCAGAAAATGGTCAGCACGGAGCAGGCCTAGAGGAAGGGTTAGAGGAGAGAAGAAGGAAATTGGGGTTCAAGGGCTGGTTTTGATTTCCCCAAAGCTTCAGAATTACTGTAGACTGATTTTCCGAGTCATTCATTAATTTTCTCATCACTACAAGCAAATACCTGGCAGGGAGCAAGAACAACCCAAGGGAGGAAAGCTTTGCTTTGGCTCGTAGAGTCCAGCATCGCAGGTGTAGTGGTTAGAGTTTGACAGTCTCAATTGAGGAACTGTCGAGATCAAGGTGGCTTATGGGTCTGTCTATAGGGCACTGCCTTATTGATTGCAATGGGCATGCAGGCACCACCATTTCATAGACTGGACCCTGGGTTGGATAATAAAGTCAGCTGAAAAGCAAGCAAGCAAGGATCCAGGCATTTCTTCCCTCTTCCTGCTCTTGGCTATGGGTGTGTGGCTTTGAGTTCGTGCCTTGACTTCCCTTCAATAATGGGCTGTAACCTGGAGCTGTAAGAAGAATGAACACCCCTCCAAGAAGGTTTCTGTTGAGAGATTTTATCACAGTAACAGCTGAGACTAAGACAGCAGGGAACAGCATGGCCAGCCGTGGTGGCAGGAGTTTGTTTGGGTCTGGCATTCATGGGCAGATCAGGAAGCAGGACCCAGCTATGAACCTCCAGGGCAGGATCCTGGCAGTGCCTCTGTCCCTCATTATTCAACCTCCGTGTTGTATTTAAAGTTTACTGAGAGTTGAATGGAAGAGCCCCCCACCTCACAGCACATGGCAGGCCCTGGTTTCTTGTTAGTGGATAAATGCCTCAAGGACTGAAGACTCCATGTATCTTTCTACAGTGTCATGTACTTTGTCATGGGCAGTTAGGTGTTTTGAAGCCCCTGGGGCTGCAGTTGGGGTTTTTCTGTATTATCCCAAATGTGTCTGTTGAGACCCAACCTGCAGAATGATGCTGGCGGGTGGGGGGGGGGGATAGGCCTGTGGGATTTGGTGAGGGCAGCCAGTGGGACCTTCTCTTCTCTTCTCTCCCCTCTCCTCTCCTCTCTCCCCTCCCCTTTCCCATTCTTCTCTCTCCTCTTCCTTTGTTTTCCTCTCTCTCTCACTCCTCCTCTCCTAATCTTCTCTCCCTCTCCTCTTCCCCTCCTCCTCCTCCTCTGTCCATACTTTCTCCTTCTTGCTGAACTCCCTCACTCCCATAAGCTCCCAGAAGGTCTGGAAGGCACCTGACGCTGAGGAGTCTGTAGGCTTGTAGCCTGGCTCCCTTCAGGCTCCGTGGCTGAAGGCCTTGACAGGATTTGATTTTTGATTAGGTGAAGCCAGTGAGGTAAAGACAAATCTTAGCTCTTCCAATAACTCCCTCAGAGGCATTCCCTCCAGCAAACAACCCAGGTTAAGTAACTCTGTTTTTATTTAATCCACGGAAAGACATTGTCTGAATCTGTGTCTTGTCCAATTAAGGCAAAGCACTTGGTGGCAATGGTTTCCAGCCAGGCTCTCAGGAGGCAGACGGGACACTGACTTTGTGTGAACACAAGTTGATTGATGATGCTGACATTTCAATTAGCTTTGTTTTACTTGGGGGAATTTATGCCTTTCTCTTGTCACATGACATCCTCAGTTGAGCTTGACTCTCAAGTCCTTTGGCCCCTGACAGTCACTCACTGGCCTCACCTCCTCCTACACAGCAGCCTTGTCCATCTACAGCACACAGGCCACATAGAGTCCAGGACAGCTAGGAGCACAGCCCAGCACAGCTGTGGTGGCTTGAATGACCATGGTCCCCATAGGCTCATAGGGAGTGACACTATTAGGAAGTGTGGCCTTGTTGGAGTAAGTGTATCACTGGAGGTGGGCTTGAGGTTTCAGAAACTCAAGCTTGGTCCAGTGTTGTTATGCTCAGATCATGGAGTTCCCTCCAATACACAAAACCAACCAGGAGACAGAGTCCTGTATCCAAAAGCAAAGAGTCTTTATTCTCACACAAGTTTGCAAACTTGGACTCTCTGTATGTCCATCATATTGCAGTGACTGGAGAGCCCCAAGCTCAATTAGGGTTGGGTTTTTATAGTAGCAAAGGTGGGGGTGTGGGATTTCTAAGTTTCAAGACCCCTGATTGGCTGGCATCTGTCTCCGGGTGTCCTGGTGAAAAGCGATGGGTATGTGCTGGCAGATGATCCTATCTATCTACAACTGTTGGAACATTAGGAATTTCCTTTGGATGGTCTGTTCCTGCGTGGTGCCTGGGTGATCTCAGTTTGTGGTCTTTCTTAGAGCCAGGTATTGCCTTAGGGAAAACTATTAAGACTCAGGCCTCTGTTGAGCTTGTCTTGGCTGGGTCCTACAAATGTCACATTCTCTTCCTTCAGCCTGTCATCCAAAAGTAGAACTCTCAGCTACGGCTCCAGCACCATGTCTGCCCGCATGACACCATACTTCCCACTATGATGATAATGGACTAAACCTCTGAGCTGTAAGCTAGCCCCAGTTAAAGATTTTTCCCTTGTGAGAACTGCCATGGTCATTGTGTCTCATCACAGCAACAGAACCCTAACTAAGACATTTTAATGCAGGAAGGCTGGACACACCTGGTAGCAGGATTCAGTCCCTAGACCCCTCATTCAGGCCCCTCATCCAACAGCCCCAAGGTCTCACCCTACTTACTGCCTTCCTGTGATTTTCCCTGTTCTGAAGACCACTTAGGGGAATCCTTAGTTACAGTTTCTCACATGGTTCCCAAGGTCTCTGGGATAAACCAGCTCTCTACTCACATGTTCACATGGAGCTGTGGGCAGAAGTAGCCCATGCTCCCATCTTCAGTGTGCAGAGAAGGTTACTGAGGTCAAGGGATCTCATCTATGAACAGATGGCAAGGGTTCCTACAAGCCAGCCTCAGCTCAGACTTTCCATCTTATTGAGAAGCAGAGGAAGACTGATTTAGAAGTGCCGATGTGACTCCACACCTTGTTACCTGAAGAACCAAAGTTCCTCCATTTTATCCTCTGCCTCCATCTTGTGTCTTGTGTAAGCTATTTTCCCATAAAACATTCCAGTCCTCAGAAATGGCTAGGGACAAGAGTAACAGGGTAGCCATCTGGAAATTACAGATTGTTAAGTATTTTTTCCTGGCCAACAAACCTCTCTGCCAATGCAAATAAGCCCAATCAGACCAAATTAAAAGATATCCAGGTTTAATGGGGGCCAGCACTCCCAGGTGGCCCCGGGGAAAACATGGAGAAGGAAAGAGGGAAAAGAGGACCCCATGTGTTTATTCTCTGGGGGAAAGTTTAAACAGCCTATGGGAGTGGTCTTGATCTTCCCCGGGGAAGGGTCACCATTTGGCGGGCTTTCTTGGAGGTGGAGTTTGGACTGAGGCAACTCCCAGGGGAGGGAGCTTTGAATGGAACTTTCCCTGTCCAACATTCCAAAAATGGATGCCAGGGGGCTGGGGTGAAGCCCCCTAACTAACCAATCCAGACTCTTTGTGTAAAGGGGTGCCAGGGAGATGAGGTGATGCTTTTAACAAAACACAGATAACTGTAGAATGTCCCCACCCGAAGGTCAGCCAATAAGAAAATTTGACAAGCAACAGGCAAGGTTCGAAAATAAAAATTTGTGAAAAGTCCCTAGACACAAGCCAATCAGGATTAAACCCATCACCCCACACCCAGCTAATGTAACTTTCCTGGGTTTTGCCTTCAAATAATGCTCTCTAGAAGGTGGGTACCTCCTCTTACTGCTGCGCTGACAAGGTCCAGGCCAGCCTGCAATTACAATAATAAACCTTGCCTTTGCATTTTGGTGAATCGGTCTTCCTGGTGGTCTTTTGAGGGTCCCTATGGACTGGGCACAACATTACCCATGTGAACCACATTACCTGAGTAAGGACCCTAGATCTGACCACTGCCTATTAACCCATGTCCTTCCTGAGAGAAGGCACCTCTGTGAGAAAGCGAACAAATGCTTTTACCCCAAACTGTAACAATTTCGCCCCCATCAGAACCCAACTTACAATCGCAGCCTTTCAATATAATTCTTCCATGAAATAAAAAGGAAATAAATGACATTCACAACTATGTTAATACAACATTGAGATGAAAACTAAATTATTCATAGGCATAAAAATAACATGAAGGTGCTAATGCTTTAATCACAAGCAGTAATGCTTCTTTTTGCATTGATGAAACATCTGTGGAGACCTTAAAATGCCAGATTACTGGGTAGGAGAGGGAGTCTAGTGCAGGCATGCAAGTGGTCCTTCCTAGGGGAAAGCAGTTCATTCTCTGGGCTCCAAAGCCCCAGAGGCTTCTCCCGCTTCACAGCTGCTGAGGGAGAGTTCAGCAGTGTGCTTTCTCTTCCTTGGCTGCCTACCGGTCTCCTGAGAAGGTTTTCTTAACTACCAGTGCCAAATGTCATGCCAGAAGGTTCCATTGCCTATCCCTGCTTCCCTCCATCCTCTGAAAACCTCTATGCTCCTTCCCTGTTCCCCTTGCCAGCCAGTTCCCTCCACCCCTCCCTTTCTGTGTCCTCTGTTCCTCACACTCTCCCTGTTAGCCGTGATGGGTGATGTTGCAATGAACAGTAATGCTAAAGTTGAAACAGCGAGGGTGTGGGGGCTGGAGAAACAGCTCAGAGGTGGGGAGTTCCTATTTCTCTTACACAGGACCCAAGTTTGGTTCCCAGCACTCCTGTTGGTTGACTCACAGCCACGAGCAACTCCAGTTCCAGGGCATAGGATGCCTTTCTCTGGCCTCCATGGACACCTGTACACACACACACACACATACACACACACACACACACATACATACACACACAGGCACACAAGCATGCACACATAAAAAAAATTAAAAGATCTTTTTAAAAAGTGAAGTTGGGAACACTGGGGAAAATAAACACGAGGGCTCTGAGCTAGTCAGATAAGAGGGAAGGTGGGGTGTGGGAAAACAAGCAGGCAAGCCACCCAGCTCCCAGGAGACCCTCCTAGACAAGTACTGCCAAGTCACCACTGCCCTCAATCCCGGTAAACTTCTCAACTTTGTGTAAGTTTCACCTTTATACACATTTTTTTTCATCTAATATGCCCAAATGCAACAGACTCATTTGTGGGTAAGGACAGCTTTTAAGATATTTTCTGCCTATTCAAGGAAGGAGAATACTTCAGGGGTATTAAGAAGAGGAGAAATTGTAGGCCAAAAGTTATAACCTTTTATATTATAATATATATGTAATATACTAAGTATATGTATAATATATTATGTATATATACAATATATGTGTACACATATAATATGTACATATATGTGTCATAATATATATTATGTACTATTTATATGTAATAATTATAATAGTATTGTTGTCTAGAGCACTAATATACCCCAGATACTGTGGGACCCAGAGCAGCTTAGCCACACATAGTGGGCCCAGGCCACACAGCTACCATAGCAGGCAGCACCAGGTTCCAGGAAAAGCTATAACCTGGCACCTCCCAGGAACAGACCATCCGAAGGAAATTCCTAACATTCCAACCATTGTAGATAGGATCACTGGCCCCACACACCTATCTCTCTTCACCAGGACACCCCTAAACAAATATCAGCCAATCAGGGGTCCTGAACCTTAGCAGTCCCTCACCCCTACCTTTGCTACTATAAAAACCTAACCCCAACTGAGATCAGGGCTCTCCAATCACTCCAATATGATGGACACACAGAGAGTCTAAGTTTGTAAACTTATGTAATAAAAGCTTTTTGCTTTTAAATACAGGACTCGTCTCCTAGTTGGTTTTCAGGCCATTCCATGATCTGGGCAAAACAATACCAGAGACAATCCCATCACTCCTAATCTGTAAGTTACAAGTCCCACTCCACCAAACTGTCCTATCCACCCCCAACAACCTCAGAGGAACTCTGAAACACAGGCTGCAAATACACAGAGAAGACCAAGAGGTGAGTGACCACCCAATTGGTGGGGCAACCCACTCTTTAGGCCCTTCATACTGGGGCAAAACCCTGGTCCCTCCCCTACCTGCCTCAGCTTCTCAAGCCAGCCAGCAGGCAAGCTTCCTGAAGGTAGACTGCTCCAATACCCCCATCCCATTGATCAGACCCTGTAAGTTACAAGTCCCACTCTGGTTCCAAACCCTCCTATCCCCCATGAACTCAGAGGAACTCTGATACAAGGCTGCAACTACACCAAGAGGACCAAGAAAGAAGACCAAGAGACAGGAAGACTAAAGCACAGGCTGTGACTTCACAGAGTAGAACAAGAGAGGGAACCAAAAGAGTAGACCAAGAGAGTGGAATGAGAGAGGACCAAGAGAGACACCAGTGGCTCCTGGAGACACAGACAGCCACAGTACAGAGCAGACCAAGAACAGCAACTGAAAGGATTGAACCAAGAGGCAAAGACACTCCCAGCACCAAGTGAAGAAAGAGATGGGTAGGCGCCAATGTAACAATTTGTTCAACAACCTAAAAAGCGACATGGTACCACCAGAAACCAGTGGTTATCCAACAGGAAGACTTGATCATCCTAACTCAGAGGAAGTAGAAGAAAATGATTTTAAATGTAACTTTGTGAGGGTGATAGAGCCCTTTAAAGAAGAAATAAAAAATTGCCTTAAAGAAATGGAGGGAAAGACAAAAATGGAAGAAATCAATAGATCTGTCAAAGAAAACCAAGAAAAAAATCAAACAGATAAAGCAAACAAAGACTTGATGACAGAAATAGATGCAATTAAAAAACACAAAAAGACTTTGTGGGAACCTAGTCTGTTTGGATCCTCACCTTCCTAGACCTGGATGGATGGGGGAGGAACTTGGACTTCCCACAGGGCAGGGAACCCTGAATGCTCCTTGGACTGGAGAGGGAAGGGGAGGGGGGAATGGGAGAGAAAATGGGAGGAGGGGGGAGGTGAAAATTTATAAAATTATATAATTTAATAAAAATAAAAAAACACAAAAAGAGAGAATTCTGGATATAGAAAATCTGAATAAATGAATGAAACTGCAAAGACAAGCATAACCAACAGAATACAAGAGATGGAAGAGAGAATCTCAGGTATTGAAGATACTGTAGAAGAAATAGGTTCACCGATCAAAGAAAACATTAAATTCAACAAATTCTTAACACAAAACATCCAGGAAATCTGGGACACCATGAAAAGACCAAACCTAAGAGCAGTAGGTATAAAAGGAGAAGAACTCCAGCTCAAAGGCACAGAAAAAATATTTAACAAAACCATAGAAAACTTTGCCAACTTAAAGAAGGCCATCCCTATGAAGACACAAGAAGCTTACAGAACATCAAATAGAGTGGACCAAAAAAAAAAAAAAGTACCCTCACCATAAAATAATCAAAACACAAAACGTACAAAATAAAAAAAAGAATATTAAGAGCTGCAAAGGAAAACTGTCAAGTAACATATAAAGGCAGACCTATCAGAATTATACCTGACTTCTCAATGGAAGCCATGAAAGCCAGAAGGTCTTGGACAGACACGAAGAGACCACAGATGCAAGCCCAGACTACTACACCCAGCAAAGCTTTCAATCACCATCAATGGAAAAAACAAAAATATTCCATGACAAAAACAGATTAAAACAATACCTATCCACAAATCCAGCTCTACAGAAAGTACTAGAAGGAAAACTCCAACCCAAGGAAGCTAACTGCACCCACAAAAACACAGCCAGGCAACAGATAACTTCACACCAGCAAACTCCAAAGAAGGTAAACACACAAACACTACCACTGAAAAATAATGGGAACTAAGAATCACTGGTCATTAATATCTCCTAATATCAATAGACTTGATTCACCTATAGAGAATGGATATGAAGCAGGATCCATCCTTCTGCTGCATACAGCAAACACACCTCAACCTCAAAGACAGACATTATGTCAGAGTAAAGGGTTGGAAAAAGATTTTCTAATCAAATGAACCTAAGAAACGACCAAGTGTAGCTATCCCAATATCTAACAAAATGGGCTTCAAACTAAAATCAGTCAAAAGAGAAGGAGAAGGATACTTTATACTCATAACAGGAACAATCCGTCGAGAAGTCATCTCAATCCTGAACATCTATGCCCCAAATACAAGAGCACCCACATATGTAAAAGAAACATTACTAAAGCTTAAATCACACATCAAGGCTCACACACTAAGAGTAGGAGACTTCAACACTCCACTCTCCACAATGGACTAGTAAACCAGACAGAAGCTTAACAGAGAAATAAGAGAACTAACAGAAGGTATGGCTCAAATGGACTTAACAGACATCTACAGAACATTCCACCCAAACACAAAAGAATATACCTTCTTCTCAGCCCCTCATGGAACCTTCTCTAAAACTGACCACATACTCAGTAACAAAGTAAACCACAACAGATTTAAAAAAAATCGTACCTTATCGGAAGACCGTGGTTTAAAGTTAGAATTTAACAACAACACTAATTGCAGAAAGCCTACAAACTCACTGAAATTGAACAGTGCTCAACTGAATCACCCCTGAGTCAAGGAAGGAAGGAAGGAAGAAAGAAAGAAAGAAAGAAAGAAAGAAAGAAAGAAAGAAAGAAAGAAAGAAAGAAAGAAAGAAGGGAGGGAGGGAGGGAGGGAGGGAGGGAGGGAGGGAGGGAGGGAGGGAGGAAGGAAGGAAGGAAGGAAGGAAGGAAGGAAGGAAGGAAGGAAGGAAGGAAGTGACTTCATAGAATATGAAAGCACAATGTACCAAAACCTATGGGACACTGTGAAAATAGTACTAAGAGGAAACTTCATAACACTAAGTGTCCACATAAAGAAAGTAGAGAAATCTCACACTAGTGACATTACAGCCCACCTGAAAGTTCTAGAACAAAAAGAAGCAGACTCACCCAAGAGGAGTAGATGACAGGAAATTATCAAATTGAGGGCTGAAATCAATAAAATAGAAACAAAGAAAACAATACAAAGAATCATTGAACCAAAGACCTGGATCTTTGAAAAATCAACAAGATAGACAAAAGCTTATCCAAACTAATCAATCAAAAGGCAGAGAGAGAACATCCAAATTAACAAACTCACAAATAGAAATTAAAAAGGGAACATAACAACACACAGTGAGGAAATCCAGAGAAGCTCATACTACAAAATCCTGTACTCAGGAAGTCAAACTCTCACTATTTGCTGATGATATAAGAGTTTACAAAAGTGACCCCGAAAATTCTACCAAGGAACTTCTACAGCTAATAAACACTTTCAGTAATGTAGCAGGATACAAGATTAACTAATAAAATCAGTAGCCCTCCTGTACACAGATGATAAATGGGCTAAGAAAGAAATCAGAGAAACATCACCCTTCAAAATAGCCACAAATAGCATAAAATATCTTAGAGTAACTCTAACCAAACAAGTGGAAGACTTGTATGACAAGAACTTTAAATCTTTGAAGAAAGAAATTGAAGAAGACACCAGAAAGTGGAAAGATCTCCCATGCTCTTGGGTAGGTAGAATTAACATAGTAATAATGGCAATCTTACCAAAAGCAATCTACAGATTCAATGCAAGGCCCATCAAAATCCCAGCATAATTCTTCACAGATCTCAAAAGAATGGTACTCAACTTCAAATGGAAAAGCAAAAGACCCAGGATAGCAAAGACAATCCTGTACAGTAAAAGAACTCTGGAGGCATCACAATCCCTGACTTTAAACTCTATTACAGAGCTACAGTACTGAAAACTGCATGGTATTGGTATAAATACAGACAGGAGGACCAATGGAACCAAATTGAAGACCCGGATATTAATCCACACAGGATTGAAGACCTGATTTTTGACAAAGAAGCAAAAAATATCAAATGGAAAAAAAGAAGGCATATTTAGCAAATGGTGCTGGGATAACTGGATATCAACATGTAGTAGAATGAAAATAGACCCATATCTATCACCATGCACAAAATCAAGTCCAAATGGATCAAAGACCTCAACATAAAGCCAGCCACACTGAACCTTATAGAAGAGAAAGTGGGAAGTATACTTGAACGCATTGGTAGAGGAGACCATTTCCTAAATATAACTCCAATAGCACAAACACTGAGAGAAACAATTAATAAATGGGACTTCCTGAAACTGAAAAGCTTCTGTTTTGCAAAGGACATGGTCAACAAGACAAAACAACAGCCTACAGAATAGGAAAAGATCTTCACCACACCCACATCAGACAGAGATCTGATCTCCAAAATATATGAAGAACTCAAGAAATTAGTCATCAAAAGAACAAATAATCCAATAAAAAAATGGAGTATAGACCTAAACAGAGAACTCTCAACAGAGGAATCTAAAATGGCTGAAAGACACTTAAGGAAATGTTCAACATCCCTAGTCATCAGAGAAATGCAAATCAAAACAACTCTGAGATTCCATCTTACACCTGTAAGAATAGCCAAGATCAAAAACACTGATAACAACTTATGCTGGAGAGATTGTGGGGTAAAGGAACACTTCTGCATTGCTGGTGGGAATGCAAGCTGGTACAACCCCTTTGGATGTCAGTGTGGCAATTTTTCAGAAAATTAGGAAACAACCTTCCTCAAGACCCAGTAATACCACTTTTGGGTATATATCCAAAGGATGCTCAATCATGCCCCAAGGGCATGTGCTCAGATATGTTCATAGCAGCATTATTTGTCATAGCCTGAAACTGAAAACAACCTAAATGCTCCTCCACCAAAGAATAGATAAGGAAAATGTGGTACATTTATACAATGGAGTACTATACACCAGAAAAAATAACAACATCTTAAATTTCGCAGGCAAATGGATGGAGCTAGAAAACATCATATTGAATAAGGTAACCCAGACCCAGAAAGACAATTATCACATGTACTGACTCATAAGTGTTTTTTAAACATAAAGCAAAGAAAACCAGCCCACAAATCACTATCCCAGAGAAACTAGACAACAATGGACCCTAAGGGAGACATACATAGATCTAATCTACATGGGTAGTTGAAAAAGACAAGATCTCCTCAGTAAATTGTCCTCTTAAAATCAAGTTAAACAATAGGCTAGATACAGAGCAGAATAACAGTCTTTAGTCTTTTTTGTTGTTTGTTTTTTGTTTTTGTGAACTTTTTTATTGAAAACATATTCTTCTCTCATATAATACATCCCAACCATAATTTCCACTCCCTCCACTCCTTCTAGCTCCCACTACAACTCCCCTCTCCCCCAAACCCACACCCCTCATTTCCTCATCAGAAAAGATCACACCAACCAGGACAAAACAAGATACAATAAGACAAGACAAAAGCCTTCATGTCTAGGCTGGACACAGCAACCCAGTAGCAGGAAAGAAGTCTCAAGAGCAGGCACAAGAGTCAGACATACACCTGCTTCCACTTGTTAGAAGGCTTGCAAGAACACCAAGCTAACAGCCATAACATATTTGCAAAGAACCTGATGCAGGATCATACAGGCCCCTTGCTTGCCACTTCAGTCTCTGTGAGCCCATGTGAGCCCTGCTCAGTGGATTCAGTGGGCCATGTTCTCCTGGTGTCCTCCATCCCCTCCGACTCCTAGAGTCTTTCAGGCCTCTCTTCCATGGAGTCCCCTCTTCCCATGGGTTCCAAGAGGAGGGAACCAATGGAGACCTCCAGTTTAGACTCTCCCTCCACATAGCAGAATGTCTGGCAATGGGTCTCTGCACCACTCCATCTGCTGCCGGAGAAAGCCTCTCTGATGACGACTGGACAACACCAGTCTATGAATACAGAGCACTCTTAAGTGGTCTTAAGCTGTGTTATGAACTCTGTTTTGAGGTCCAGCAAATGTTCCAGTCTCACAGTGAGATACTACATGCAGTGTCTCAAGCCTGACGTCAAGGGGACAGCATCAGCATCACCATTTGAGCCAGATGCTAGCAGCCAGGACGCTTCTAACATCCAGGTCGCTCTCCATGCATGGTCTAAGCATGAAAGTGAAGACAATATGCAAACCCGCAAATCCCACACACTGGAAGTCTTCATTTGCATCACACGATGTTGACTTTCCGAAGAAGTTCCATACACTAAGAACCACTCACTATGCTGTGAGGTTACATGTTTCCAAGGTTTTACTTAACTGTCACAGTAAAAGCCAGGAAGGTAGAGAGTCTGAAAGTTAAATAGATAAAGCAGTAAATATTTAAGGAGGTGTCAGTCATGGGAAAACAGAAGCAGTTGTGTGATAAGTACACAAAAAGGAAGGAAACTTTGATCTCAGAAAAGAAAACTGAACACTGCCTACTGAAAACACATATGAATAAAATGAAGTATTTTCTTCATTTAATATTTTAATATTAACTAATGGTTAATTAGTTAAACATTAAATTGATAAAAGCTGATAAAATCAAAAAATGTGAGCAGTGTAGAACGGGGAATTGTAATTAATTAATTAATTAATTAACATAGGAAAGTATTTAACTCTGCTAAGAATAAAATAAATGCAAATTAAAAGCCAAGAAAATACACATATGTCTAGCTTTAGTGTTGGAAGACGTGACTGTGTGACACACACGTGAACACATACACACACACACTCACACACACATACACAGAGAGAGATTTAATTTATGGTTTTTAAAAATAGGAAGACCTAATTCAAGAAAAGACTACAGCACTGGAGTTTCTCTATGGGAAAGGGAACCCGGTCCCTTCTCCAAACACAACAAGGTGAAGCAGGGATTCATAGTAAGCCACAAGACAGGGGCCTGTAGGTAGGGTGCCACTGATAGGAAATGCCAGGGCAGTGGGCACTCTGGCCAAAGCAACTGCACAGAATTCTTGTTGAAAACAGGCTAGGGAGGTCAGATAGCCATGACAGAGGCTTCTCAAATAACTGTTCCATCAATGCCTTTGTTAAAACTTGACTAGACAGGCCAAGGACAAAGGACAATGTCAGGGCTAATTGAGATAAGAGCCTGGCTGAAATTTAGTCAAGGAGAGTCTTTATCTAAGCATATACACAGGCCTATACAATAACTCTATGTGGCACATGTAATCCACATCACATACACAGGTCTATACAATAACTCTATGTAGCACATGTTCATCCACAGCACATACACGAGTCTATACAATAACTCTATGTAGCACATGTTCATCCACAGCACATACACGGGTCTACAGGATAACTCTATGCAGCACATGTTCATCCACAGCACATACGCGGGTCTACAGGATAACTCTATGCAGCATACATACACCTGCCACTGCTTTTCTAATTGTGATGATCAAATGCCTAGCCATAATGATGTAAGAAAGGAAAGATTTGTTTTGGCTAGAGTTCACGGGTGCAGTGCGTCACAGTGGCAGGAGCTTGAGCAGCAGCTACACTGTACCCACAGTCAGAAGCAGAGGCAGGCAGATGCTGCTTCCCAGCTTGTTTCTCCTTTCACTCCGTCTGGGACCGCGGCCTGTGGAATGGTGCCACCAATGGTTAAGGTGTACCTTTCCACCGCAACTAAATCTCAATCCCAGAGAACCTAGACAGCAAGGAGGACCCTAAGAGAGACATACATGGTTCTAATCTACTTGGGAGGTAGAAAAAAGACAAAATCTCCTGAGTAAATTGGGAGCGTGGGGACTATGAGAGAGGGTAGATGGGGAGGGGAGAAAATGTAGAGCTCAATAAAATCAATAAAAAAATAAAATTATATATAGAATTTTTAAAAAAAATTCTCCACAGGCATACCCAGAGGCTTGTCTGTCCAGTGGTTCTAGATCCTTCCAAGGTGACAATGAATATCAGCCAACACATCTGGATACATATGTGTATGAATATGTCTGCCTGTGTAGCTATAATGTATAATGTGCATTGTATGTTATTCTAACATATGGTACGTTATATAAAATGTACTTTACTGTGTATATGATACAGATATGGATACACGCAATACAGAGTGAAAAATTTACCCAAGACCAAGCTTCTCCTCCACACTGATTCGTTGACACATCTTCCACAGTGATATTTTACATACCAGTGAAAGAAAGAGCAGCCATCAGGTCTCCACCCTCTGTTTCTCTGGCTGAACCTGAAGATGACCTCTTCCTTTTACACGTTGTGAGCCTGCACCAGAATCACCTGAAACACTGGTCTGGACATCCCTGTAAGTCCTGCCTCCAGAATTCCTGCTTGGGCATGTCTGCCCTTGGTGACATTTGCTGGGCATACGTGAACAAGTGTGTTTTCAGACGAAGCAAGGTGCCACAGTGGACCAAAGGCACAACTCCACCCCCGTCTAGCTTAGGAGTGTAGCATGGTGTTGCTTACAAGAGCACGGACATGGTAAGGCAGTGGCATCACCATTTACGGGCAGCTCCGCTGCTACCGGTGCTGCTCAGAGAGCTTAGGGAAGGAGCTTTGTGAACCTTCTATCAGGAGCTTCCTGAGACTTCTGGGGTTTGTTTATTTCCTGCGCTTTGTGAGTTTCATTTGCTTCTTGAGTCTTATGTTTAGTGCACTAGACATTCCCTAAAGTGCTTGAAACCACTGGATTTTCAGATGTTCCTAAAGCTATGAATTTCCTGAGAGTCACAATGATTCTCCATCTCACAGTGATAGCTAGGTCCGTGGCAATGGTCATGGGCTGATACCTAGTGAGGGCCCCTGGATACCTGTGAATCTGACTATAGAGGTAAAGCTGTCCCCCAGGCTTCATGCCATCCGCTAGCAGGGTTACCAGGTCCTGTAGACAAGATAGTCAGGCATGGAATGATTGTGGGATTCTCTTTTATTTTATCTTTAAATTGGCACATAAAATTGCACATAGGTGTCTTTGTTAGGGCTTCTGTTGCTGTGTTAAATCAGCATGACCAAAATAACTTGGAGAGAAAGGGGTTCACTTCATCCCACAGCTCTCAGGTCACGCTCTGTCTCTGAGGGAACTGAGAGCAGGAATCTGGAGGCAGGAACTGATCAGGGGCCATGGAGAAGTGCTGCTTACTGACTTGCTCAGCTTGATTTCTTATAGAAACCAGAACCAGCAGCCCAGGAATGGCATCATCCACAGTGAACTGGGCTCTCCCACATCAACCTTCAAACAAGGAAACACATCATAGGCTTGCTTAAAAGCCAGTCTGGTAGAGGCTTTTTCTCATTTGAGGCTTCCTCTTCCAAATGGCTCAAGCTTGAGTTAAGCTGACATGAAACTTCAGCATAACAAGTATAGGATGTGTTGTGTTCATTTTTCCAAGGATAATAAAGAACAAGAATCTACTCACCCCAGATGGGACAATGATGACAGACCATAACCGTTTCACCAAAATCCAACTTGCAGACTCGTGGCTTTAGTGGGCTTGTTTACAGAGCATGTGTGAAGGGCTCCTTACAGGCACAAAACAGCCTCAGCACTGCAAAGTCCCAACTTCACAGCAACTGCATCATAAATCCCACTTTCAATTATCCTTCTACTTCCTACACACTCACTGAGAAAATGCACGTAGGGCGTTTTCTGCGTCTTACACCCTACATACTATTCCTACATACTCCCAAGATCACCTGAAGCTGGGGCAAGACCAGAGGGAGCAAGAACTTTGGTGAGGGTCCTGTGACCCTCCCCTTCATCCTTCCATTAGAGAGTGTCAATAGCTCCCTCACCCTTACCGTGAACCTAGTCATCTCTGTACTGTTCTGCTCAATTAGTTGTCATTGGCTACAAGGCCAACAAATCTCTACTCCTAAATGACAATGGGATGACCATGATATGCTTGGAAGAGAACCGTTAGAGCACCACAGGGTGCCTTAGAATGTTTTTATGCACGAGTACATTGTGCAGTGTTCAAATCAGAGTGAGCACAGCCATCTCCCCTAAGGGTCATCATTTCAGTGTAGTGAAACATTCCCAAGCCCTCTTTCCCATTCCACAAACACAAATACACCATGTCCAGCTGGAGTCACCTACTATGCGACAGAACCTCCAAACTCACTTCCCCAATAGAATTGCATCCTAACACCTGTTGACCAGCCAGTGCAATCCTTCTCTCCCCAGATGCTGGTGACTGTTAGACCTGCCCTTTAAGAAACCAGCCACTCTACGAAGCCAGATTGCACAGGTGATGAACTCAGGTCACACCTCCCTGTAGAGAGAGTGCGCTGGCTAGTTTGATGTCAAGTTGACACAAGCTAGAGTCACTGGAGGAGAAGAAGCCTCCATTGAGAAACTACCTCCATAAGATCAGGCTGTCGGTAAAGCCCGTAAAACCTGTTTCCTCAGTGATTGCTATGGAAGGGCCCCTAGGCTGCTGGTTCTGAGCAGAACAAGGCAGTAAGCAGCACCCCTCCATGGCCTCTTTATCAGTTCCCGAATCCAGCTTCCTACTTTGCTTGAGTTCCTGTGCTGACTTCCTCCGATGATGCGCTAGGATGTGGATGAATAAATCAAATAAACCCTTTCTTCCCCAACTTGCTCTAGGTCACAGCGCTTCAGCACAGTGACAGAAGCCCTAACTACGGCCGACAGTTAAGAAACACTTCCGGGACTTGACAGTTCTATGTATATGATACCTGGCTCTTCCACCCTCTTTGTCAAGGATGTTATGCCGAACCAAATCATATGATGCTAAACTTTCTACTTCCCCACGAAAGATCAAAAAGTCAGGAATTTCCTTTGTTTAGGGACTTTCTCTAAAGGCCAAAGAGTCCAAGAGTAAGAATATAGAAATGTAGATTCCAGAAATAAGAACATAGAAATAAAGAAATATAAAGTTGTATGCCTAGGAGAATGACAGCAGACCATCAGCAGCTTTCTCAGCAGCTTAAGGATTAAGTATTAACAGTGGGTTGTTCTGTTTTACAACTGGCTGCTCTGTTTCTAAGACTTAAGCATCCCTCTGCTAACTGAGGGTCAGCTCTGCAAACTGAGAGTTAGCCCTAAGATAACCCCCAGCCACTCATGACCAGCAATTGATGTGAGCTAAGTTAACTCTTAAATGATGGGACTTTTTGGTTTTATATTGTCCCATAAACAAAATCAGCAAGTACCAGAGAGAAACAAAGGGCTAAATACAAACACTAGTTTAACTGGAAAAACCCTGTTAATAGAAAGTGCAAAAAAGGGCAATCTGCGTCTAAGTTTCAGCTCAAGATTGTAAAAATTCCTTTGTTATTGCCTAGCTCTTACTATAAAAAGGGAGGGCTCAAAAGCTATCCTTTGCCACAGCCTTACGAGCCCAAACTCGGGCCGTGGTCTCAGCCAGCTGATAAGCTTTTTGTGCCCCATAGAGGTTTATTTTTTTATTTTTTTATTTTTTCCGGGAATAAAGTTTGCTTCTGGTTTTCTAGACTTCGGTGGTGTGTCCCCATCTTTGGGCAACTCCATGAACCCAACAAAGGCCACCCTGGGGCACTTCTCTAAAGAAGTTCCTCTGCCTCCCGCCAGCACCGTCCCTCTTGTGGAAACTAGCTCTCTCTTTCTCTTATTCCCACTTTTTAAAAGAAAAAAATTATGCACGTTTGGGAATAACAAGCCAGAGAGTAATTTGGCATACTATTCTCAGGAATAACACCCACACCCTTTGAAACAGGGCCTCTCACTGTCCTTGAAATCACCAATTAGCTTAGGCTGCCTGGGCAGTGAGCCACAGGATGTGCCTGTCTCTGCCTCCCCAGTGCTGGGACTATAAGCACTATTGCCATGCCTGGGGTTTTCACAAGCATTCTTGGTATTGGTATCAGATTCAGCCCTCATGCTCAGGTGGCAAGTGCTTTATGATGAGCGATCTCCTCAGTCCTGCTGGGTGTTTTAAACCTTGCTCTCCCTCTGACCACGGTCACGCCAGATGTTAGTATCTTTTCATGTAATTACAAATGTTACTTTATCAAAAATCATGAGGAAACCTCGAATGAGAAAGGAGACCCGAGGCAAGGGTGCTTACTGGTGTTAGGCAAAACCACACTGCTTTATAAAGCTCCCTCATTGGTTAAATTTGTTTTCCAGAAGTAAAGCAACTCTTTGTCTGCCCCTTGCCCTCCCTACCTTCCTAGCTGCTCAGAGACAGCTTAACTGAATCAGGGACCGTGGGTCGCTCACCGGTCCTGTGGTGTGGAGTCCCCCTCTTCTTCTTAGACATAAAGGGACCACACACTCTCTTCCAATGTGGGCCTGAACTCTCCTAGAGTCTCCACCATGTTGTCTGTCTGTCTGTCTGTCTGTCCGTCTGTCTGTGTCATCTTTTGATGATTATCTTGCCCCAGAGACATTCGTTTCGGGCGGGGCAGGGGGACCCCTTGAGCTCTAAACCCGAGCCCTTTCAGTTAGAACAAAACGGTTGGGGCTTTGGTAGCTGGAAGTGGCCTTCAGGTCACAGTTTAGTCAGGGAGGTAATGAACAGGTAGATTCTCCGTGGTGGTTCCCAGCCTTTTGGTTCTCTTGGATGTTTTTGGCTTTTTCTTTATCATCTAACTAACTGTCCTAGTCCTGGCCTGGGAAACGTAATCAGATTTCCAGAGGAAACAATCACAAAACAGTCTCATCCATCCGTGACATCTGTGAGAGTTGAAAGCAGAACGGTGTGACGGGAAGCTGACGTATGGTTACCTGCTGGGAATGCGGTTTGTTTGGAGACAGGACCTTGAGACTCTCAGGATGGAGAGCTTCAGGCAGAAACTAGCACAAATGTAGATGAGGCTTCCCTTCCAAACCCACAAAGGAGATTCATCAAGGGCCGGGAGATGGCTCAGTAGTTCTGAACACTTGTTGCTCTTGCAGAAGACCTGTGTTTGGTCCTAGCACTCACATGAAAAGGTATAGACATCTGGGAGACGTGTGAACAAGTTTTAAAAGGCCTAGCAGGATTGAGGAGGTAGCACAACCTTCTCTAACTCCTTCCCCCCAGGGCATCTGACGCCCTCTTCTGGCCTTTGCTTGCATTGCATCCATGAGCTGAGAAGATGGCTCATTATAAAGCACTTGCCGCCCGAGCATGAGGACTGAATCTGATACCGCTACCAAGAATGCTTGTGAAATCCCCGGGCATGGCAATAGTGCTTATAGTCCCAGCACTGGGGAGGCAGAGACAGGCACATCCTGTGGCTCACTGCCCAGACAGCCTAAGCTAATTGGTGAGTCCCAGGACAGTGTTCTTGAGAACAACATGCCAAGTTATTCTCTGGCATCCACATGTACCCACCCACATGCATGCATTTGCATTTACACACATGTGCATTTAAAACACCTCCACAATTTCCTTAGAAATAAAGCACAGGCGTGGTGGTGGATGGACTGTAGCCACAGAACAAGGCTTGACCTGTGTGAGACCAGTGAAGGGGTGCAGCAAACAGTGCTCACTGCCTGGGGGTTCAGCGTCCGCTCCCAAGTGCAGTGGGGATTGAAATCTGCCCCTCAAGGGTGGCAGGGCCGTAAAATATGTGTTTGTATGTATATACATACATATATATACACATATACATCAGTATTTGATATCCAGGGTGTTTCTCCAACTTTCGTCTTCAGCTCTAGTAAACAGGTCCCAAGGAAAGAGGAATGTCAGAGGCCCTTTGGCAAGCCACTATTGTTATATAGCATGAGCAAGTAATAAAGTCTGTCAGTCTGTCATTTGTCACTGTGGGTAGTTTTTTCCTAGTTACCTTGCCTCTGTGAATATGTCACTGAATATCTGAGTTCATACACACACACACCACTCACACACACACACACGCACATATGGGACTCTATTGTTAAATGTATATATCAGTGATTTAAAATAACTTACAGCAAGTGAGGTCATTTTACATCTTAAGCTGGCAAAGCCAATTTCCCCCGACCAACCTGGTTTTTTAGGTTAAGTGAACAAGTAACAATTTTAACAAACATGGATCTGGAGCCATGGAACAAACCATTAGCTTTACTTGCCTGGCTTCTTCTCATTAACTGCAGTGACATGGGGGGGGGCTTCTCACTGAAAATCCTCTCATCCCCACCCCCAACTTCCAATATTTACTGGAAACTGAAGCATGAGCAGCTCCCTGCCCTCCTAAGAAGAAAACAGTCCAACACAACAGCCAAAGTCCACAGGTTCCCTTGCTAAATGGAATCCAATAACTTAAGTCCACCTGTGAAAACAAACCCTGCAATATCCAGTTTCCACAACAGTGATTGCAACGGCTTTTTAAAGTTCTGTGCATTGGGGAAAAGAAAAGCAAAAGGGAATGCATTCAGTTATCAAGAGTTACCTTCACACTGCGGGGCGATCAGGGATTTCTATTGGCCCAGTTTCTTCTTTTCTATGTTTTCTAAGTTTGTAGACACACATGGCTTGTTGGTCTGTTCACTGGTTTGTTTTTAAGGAAGGGTCCCACGTAGAGCAGCCTGTCCTTGAACTCACTGAATAACTAAGAATGGCCTTGAGTCCTGATGCTGCCAGCTCCCTCCCCAGATGTTAGGCTTGTAGACATATTCTGCCACACCTGCATATGGGTTTTGTTTTCCCTTTCTCCCCCAGCTGTTGGTGATTGGACCTGGGGCTTTGTTCATCTAGGAAAGGACTTTACCACTGAGCACTCCTCTGTCCCCGTAGCACCTTTAGAGTGAGAATATATAAACCTGGAATGACTTCAATTATAAAAGAAGTACATCGATCTAAAAACAGCTTATCTTTCCACCCGATTGCGTTAGTCGTGCTCTATTGCTGTGCAAAGACACCGCGACCACAGCAACGCGTATAAAGGAAAGCACTTAGTTGGGGCTGGCTTACGGTTTCAGAGACTTAGTCCATTGTCATCATGGTGGGAAGCTTGGCAGCGTGTAGGCAGACATGTCACTGGAGTGGCAGCTGAAAGTTCCTCATCCAGATCTGCAAGCAACAGGAAGAGAGAGTGTGCCACTGGGACCCCAAAGCCCACCCCCCTAGTGACACACTTCCTCCAACAGGACCTACTCCAATAAGGTCACACCTCCCAATCCCTGTCAAGTAGTGCCACTCCCTAGTGACTAAGCATTCAAATCTATGAGCCTATGGGGACCATTCCCACTCAAACCACCACACCGATATACACGGTCTATATCTTGTTTTATACTCTGTTCTAACAGAAGCCTGTTGCCCTGTGTACACTGGGCTTTAGAAATGCTAGGTCCCTGGGCTGCAGAGACGGCTCAGCAGTTGAAAGCACTGCTGCTGTTGCAGAGGGCATGTTTGGTTCCCAGCCCCCAAATCAGGGCAGCCCACAAATGCCTTCAACTCCAGATCCAGGGAATCCAAAGCCTCTTCTGGCCTCCACAGCCACCACACACACCTGTACACATAAACAGTAATAAGGAAAAGACAAATTTCTTTCAACTTAGCCCATAAAGGACTGCGACACTAGTATAGAAATGGAGCAAACATGAAAGGCAGGAGAAACCGGTTAACGGGCGAGACTGTGGGGCTGGGAGCATGTCTGCTGATAGAGAATAAGACTGGGAGGACCTGAGAGTCAGCACTCAGAGCACATGTAGCCAGTGAGACTGTGGGGCTGGGAGCATGTCTGCTGATAGAGAATAAGACTGGGAGGACCTGAGAGTCAGCACTCAGAGCACATGTAACCAGTGAGACTGTGGGGCTGGGAGCATGTCTGCTGATAGTGAATAAGACTGGGAGGACCTGAGAGTCAGCACTCAGAGCACATGCAACAGTGTCTGGCAAGGTTGCTTGCACTTGTAATCCCAGCACTGGAGAGGAGAAGACAGGAGGATCCCTGGTGCTCGCTGACCAGTCTAGCTGGTGAGTTCTAGACCAGTGAGAAACACTACCTCGAAGGAGGTGGATGGCCATCCGAAGACTGACACAATGTCTTTCTCTTGCCTGTACACACTCACACACACATATGCATGTGTATAGACACACTTTACAAAAAGACAAGACTCTCAGACTGTCAAAGACAGTACCGGAGAATTACTAAGGAGCTGACCAAAGTTCAGATTCTTGGATCAGATACCCATAGGCTATCTATGTTACTGGAGAGTAGGACCCCAGGACCTGCGTGTTGGGCTAGCTTCTAGAAAATTCTGTGTAAAGATCTCTGCAACACATGCTTTCTCAAATGCAGCATGGTTTGATCCAATGGAGAAAGTGAAAGACCAGGAAGGAAGGCAATGTCACAGTGATTATCATCCCTGAATACACATCAGAATCCTCCAGGTCACTGTGTGTGTGTGTGTGTGTGTGTGTGTACATATTCATGTTCATGAGTGTGGAAGGGCACATTTATGCTCATGGGTATGTGTGTACATATTCATGTTCATGGTGTATAATGTGTATGCATACATATTCATGTTTATTATTGTGTATGTGTACATATTCGTGTCATGGGTGTGTATATGTGTGTTCTATGTATGTGTTTGTATGTGTGCACATATTTGTGTTCATGCTTGCAGGGTGCACATTTATATGGAAAACAAAGGCCATTGTCAGGTCTTCCTCTATCTTTCTTCAGTTTGTTTTTTAATAGTCTTTCGCTGAACCTGGAACCATCTAGGCTCTTTAAACGAGCTCTAGGCAGCCTCAAAGAAAGCTACGCCTAGAATACTAACGGATCTGAATCTCATCAATTTGGAAAATTCCCTGGTGATGCTAATGCCGGCATCTCAAGCAGGCATGGTTTGAGCCCTGACAAGACTGGACAGAAAAAGCTCCACACCTTTCAGATAACATCAGGGAAGTTGCCGCCTGCTTTGCCCAGGCCTGGCTGCTCACTCCAGCTGTCCATCAGGACCAGAGTCTTGGCTGGCAGCAGGCTGGCCAGAACGCAAGCTTTAAATCCTTCACACGGCAGACAAAACTGCCAGTGTGCCCAGTGCAGCAGAGCAGACCTAATCGGCTCCAAATGAATTCAAAGCCTTAAGTCAAGGAAATCCAAATGCTGAAAATTTTCCCTAGAATTTTCTTTTGCTATATGGGTTCTGGTTGTTACTGAATTTTTCCTTTCGCAAATATGCCCATTCCTGTGAAATTATAGACATTGCCACCCACTCTGAGGCAATCACTGACGTTCCTTAGACTCCACTGACTCAGACTTTCTCTTCCAAGTCACTGGGTCTAATCGACGCTTCCCACGAACCCTCTCAGACATTGACAGTGGCCCAGGTCATCCTGCCATGAGGAGCACGGATGGAGAAATAAACAGCAGAAATCCCCCTTGAGACCTGGAGAGAGCTCAGTCAGTAAACTGCTTACAACACAAGCACAGGGGTCTAAGTACAAACCCTAGAAACCACATAAAAAAGCCAGGCATGGTGATGTATGCTTCTAACCACAGTACTGGTGAAGCAGAGACAGGTGGATTCCTGGAGCTCACTGACTAGCCAGTCTAACCTGGAGCTAACTTGGCAAACTCCAGGCCGGTGAGAGACCCTGCATCCAAAACAACATGAATGGGGCCTGAAGAGTGTACCACCTGAGGCTGACCTCTGACCCACATACCCACTCTTCCCCCCCCCCTCTCTCTCTCTCACACACACACACACACACACACACATTCACTCACTCATACACACACAAATTTTACTTTAAATATATAGAAACAAATGCAAGAGAAAATAAAATTTGAAAATAAAAGCTGTCAAAAAATCTCAAGGACAGATAAATTATTACAATTTATCCTAACTGTTCAAATGCTACCCAAACTTGCAAATAATGATGATGGTGATGACCCAAGCCATTGTGAAGAATAACTTCCACAGGGTCAAACTGGCCTCAGTCCACTGGCCCATTCCTACCCATCACTGTCCTGGCCAGTACTCTGCGGGATCATTCTCTCCACCCGCCCCTTCCCTGGTGGCCCTTCTTCCTCTCCATTATGTTCAAATCTTTTCCATCAGTCACAAGACCTGGCTCGAACCCAATACCGCTTCTCCAGCCAGATTTCTGTGGTCCCTGCACACCTCCCTGCAAAATTGTCTCAGAATCCTCAATGCTGTTATCCATTCATTTGCAGCTCTGAATCGATTCTTGTTCTGTGTGCCTGAGTCCCAGCACAAGCACTAATCTCATGCCCCTGCTGAGCGTACTATGCTTCCTTGGGTTGCAACAGCTAGCTCTCCTTTGTGTCCCTCCCAGCGTGGAGCACAGAGCTGGGCATGCAGTCAATACATATTGAATGGAGCGGATCTGTAAACTCAGTTTGACTGCACTTTACCAGGGTAAGTCACAAAAGAGGGAAGCCAAGGAGGTGTAGTGCTCCAGAGGCATTGGAGCAGTGGTGGAGAGAACAGCTACCTCCCCACAGGTCCCCACAGGTCCCCGCAGGCCCCCAAAGGATTTCCTCACACAGTCCTCAAACCTACTTCAGTACAGCAGGGAGAGGAGGGAAAGGAGGGACCCAGACAAGCTGCTGTCAAAAACCTCAGCAGCAGATAGATCAGTGGCTGCCTGCAAAGGCCACATTGAC
Organism: Arvicola amphibius; assembly: GCF_903992535.2. Taxonomy (NCBI): domain Eukaryota; kingdom Metazoa; phylum Chordata; class Mammalia; order Rodentia; family Cricetidae; genus Arvicola; species Arvicola amphibius. Next base: position 101,975,957 of record NC_052058.2, on the reverse strand, counting down.
AAAGACCAGGGCAGAGGTGGGGGGGATCCCCAAAGGACAGAGCATCTGCTTCATGTAGGAGCCAGCCATAACAAACAGATCACCCAAAGGAAATTCTTTACTTCCAACCATTATCACCTGTCAGAATAGGACTCAGCCGTCGATAAATTTAATAAGAGGCCTAGTCTCAGTAGTTTACCCTGAAGCAATACCTGGTTGCAGGAAGAACCACAAGCTGAGATTACCTGAGCACCACCCAAAAACAGACCATCCAAAGGAAATGCCTAACAATCCAACCACTGTAGATAGGACAACCTGCCAGCACACACTCACCAGGACACCCCTACACAAATGTCAGTCAATCAGGGGTCCTGAACCTCAGAAATCCTTCACCTCCACCTTTACTACTAACTGAGCTCGGGACTCTCCGTTTATTCCAATACGTTGGACATGCGGGGAGACCGAGTTTGCAAACTTGCATAAAATAAAGGCTCACTGCTTTTACATATGGACTCTGTCTTCTTGTTGGCTTTTGGGGGAATTCGCGGATTTGGGCATAACACTTCTTACCTGCTCTTACCTGTGGTGTTGTTCATTTGGCAGAATCAAGACTCATCTGGAAGAAGGCCTCCTCAGACAATGCCTGGGGTGGGGCTGTATCTTGGTTGCATTCCTGTGGCAGCATTCCCTGACTGAGACCCTGGACTGCGGGGATGGAGAAGGACCAATGCAGCAGCCCCACCTCTGTTCTGCGATGTGGATTCAATGCGATCAGCTACTTCCAGCTCCTGCAGCGTTCACTTCTCTGCCATGATGGGCTAGCCTTGAACTGCGGCAAAAATAAAGCCTGTCTGGCTTAAGTTGTCTTTGTCGGGATATTTTATCATAGCTAGGAGAAAAAGCTCAGATACCACTGCAGGATGAGGTAGGTTGTGGAGGGCAAGGCAAAGGAAGTGACAGCCTAGATTGGGAGACTGCAATAGGGGAGAATCTGAATGCCAATCAAAGACAGCATGCTCTCAGACTCTGAGGAAGACTGCTTGCTCCATAAAAGGGTCAGTGTGACCTCACAGCTCAAGGTAGGGAAACTCTCTTTAACATACCAACTCTGGGGGCTGGGGGATGGCTCAGCTGGTAGAATACTTGACTTCCAGCATTGGGATTTATGTTCAGTCCCCAGAACCCACAAAAAAAGATGGGCATAGTGACAAGGAGCTGTAACCCCAGCACTGGCAAGGCAGAGACAAGAGGATCCCTGGGGTTCACTGGCCAACCAAATCAGTGAGCTCCGGGCTCAGTGAGAGACCTGTCTCAGGAAATAAGGAGGAGGGTGACAGAGAAAGACACTCAGCATCAACTCTGGCCCATACACATACACACAAACATGTGCATGTCCATGCTCTCCCACATACACACATACATATCTACACATACATACACACTCGCATACATGCTCTCTTGCACATACTCACATACATACACACACAAACACACACACACACACACGAACACAAATTCTGAGTCTTCCCTGGGAAGGACCCCAGATCCACAGAGAAGGGTTCGCAGGACATCTAGATTCACAGGGAATGGGTCACATGACCTCAGATTCTCGGGGAAGGGTTTGCATAACAGAGGCCAGAGGTGAGTGCTCTCACAGGGAGACTAAAGGTGAGGCTAAGCTAGGATGAAGCAAGTGGATGAACAAATGAGGCAGCTGAGCTGGCTGTTAGGTACAAACTGCATCAGCAAGAATCCTTTGCAGGGACTGTAGAATGCTGTTCACAAGAAGCTCCTTAATCAGCCACTCGGGATAGAAGCTGTGGGCTGTAGCAGATTGGCCAAAAGTCGATTGAGAGAAAGTTATTTCTCCAAAATGCAAATTGTTGAATGTTAAATTTACTGAATAGTCAATTCACCCAAAACTCTCAGGTGAATCCTATAACACTAGTTCTTAGCAGTGTGCCATGGCTATTTTATTGCACCCTCCCAAAGTTAAGTGTCCACAGTGGCCTGTCCCCACACTCGTGCATGAGAACTTCTTGCCACGCTTACAGATGTTGTGTGATGTGTGTACCTGGACAATCTCTGTCTTCTGGCTTTTCTGATTTTTATCTTTTTACACTATCATCTCGACAGAGGAGGTGTTGAGGAAAGAATCAAGCCGGGGCTGGTGGCTCATGCCTGTAATCCCAGTGCTTGGGGCAGGGAGGCAGGGCAACTGCCTCTAGTTCAAACTCAGCTTGGACTACAGAGTGAGGTCCACAGCCTGGGTTACAGAACGAGACCTTGTCTGAGAAGTTAAACACACAAAAGGAGTAACAGAAAGAGGAGGAGGAGAAAGGACAAGCAGGAAAGAGAGGAGGAGGGAGAGAGTGGGGAGGAGGAAGAAAAAGAGAAGAAAAAACAGCAAGAGGAAGGAGCTACATCGATGACTATTTTTATTTGTGTGTGAGGAGCAAACTTTTATTTGTATGAGGAGAGAAGCAACTTGTGAGACTCAGTTTTCTCCTCCTCCATGTGAGTCTCAGGTGAGTCACAAACTCGGGTTGTCTGTCCCCTTCACTGTCTTCACCATCTCACTGATCCATCAACTAGAGTTTTATAACAACTCGCTCTTACAAGAACTGGCTGTAATAGAAGAGAAAGTCGGGGAGGGTAGTCTTGAACTCATTGGCACAGGAGAACTTTCTGAATAGAACAGCCATTAGTACAGGAACCAAAGTCGACAACTAATAAATCAGAAAAGCTTTTTCATGGCAAAGGACACCATTATTGGGACAAAGCAGGAGCCAACAGGATGGGAAAGATTCTTACCAACTACACATCTGATATAAAGCTGATATCCAAAATATAGAAATAACTAAAAAAAGGAACATCAAGAAATCAAACAATCCAATTAAAAATGGGGTGCAGATCTAAACAGAGGGTTATCACAAGATGAAAAACACATGGCTGAGAATCAGAAATGCTCAACATCCTTAGTCAAGAGGGAAATATAAATCAAAGCTACTTTGAGATTTTATCTTAAACCACTCAGAATGGCTAAGATCAATTTTTTTTAAAATGACAGTTCATGTTGGTGAGAATGTAAAGTAAGAGGAACATTTATCCATTGCTGATGGGCCTGCAATTTGTATAGCCACTATGGACATCAGTGTGGTGGTTCTTTAGGAAGCTGGGAATAGATCAACCTCAAGATCCAGATATATTCAATTGTATCACAAGAGCATGTGCTCAACTATGTTCATAGCACCATTGTTTATCACAGCCAGAACCTGGAAACAACCTAAATGCCCCTCTACCAAAGAATGGATAAGGAAAATGTGGTACATTTACACAATGGAGCACTATACAGCAGAAAAAAATAATGACACCTTGAAATTTGCAGGCAAATGGATAGATCTAGAAAACATCATATTGAGTGAGGTAACCCAAACCCAGAAAGACAAATGTCATATTTACTCACTCATAAGTGGCTTTTAGACATAAAGCAAAGAAAACCAGCCTACAATTCACAATCCCAGAGAACCTAGACAACAATGAGAACCATAGAGAGGCATACATGGATCTAATGTTCATGGGAACTAGAAAAAGACAAGATATCCTGAGTAAACTGGGAACATGGGGACCATGGAAGAGAGTTGAAGGGGAGGGGAGAGAAAGAGGGGGGAGTAAAGAAAAAATATACATCAATAAAAACAATAACAGAAGTACATTTAAAAAATGAAAAAGAAATCCAGCTATACTGCTCTTGGGCATATACCCAAAGGATGCTTCATCCTACCACAGAGACACCTGTTCAGCCATTTTCATTGTTACACTATTCACAACAACAGAAATGGAAACAAACAAGCTGTTCATCACAGGGCGAATAGATAAAGGACATGTAATACAGTTACATAATGGAGCATTACTCAGCCAAGAAAATAGTGAAATCATTAAAATCAAAGGCAAATGGTTGGAGCTAAAAAAAATTCAGTCTGGGTGAAATAACCCAGACCCAAAAAGAAAATATGTGTGTATTCGAGTATATATGGACATTAGCTGTTAAGTCTTCTATGTAAGTACCATCCATATAACCACAGAAGTTAGGTGTAGGGTAGGAGAGTAGAGGGGAGGTAGGAGATAGATCTCCCTCGGAAGGGGAAATAGAACAGACAGTTATGGAGGAGTTGGAGGAGGTGGAAGTCTGTAAGGCAAGCATCAAGGGAGAGGGAAGAAAGGAATGAGGAAGAGATGTGCAGAGGAACAGCTAAAACTCAGGGCCAGTGGAGGGGTGATATGGAAACCTAATACAATAGAAGCTTCCTAAAGAATATACCTATGTGGAGGTGAAGAGGAATCACCCAATAACAGGAGACAGAGCCCCAGCCGGCTTCTCTCGTCACAAAGTGAAGCCTCCAGGTCCAGGAATGTTTTACATCAATTAACTTATTTAAGACAGTCCTCGCAGACATGTCCACAGGCCAAGCTAATATCGGCAGTTCTACTTTGAGACAATCTTCTCAGGTGCCAAGTTTGCAGTTAAAGCTAGTCATCCTAGTGTGTTATGGACGAAAGAAGCCAATGTGGCCGGAGAGGGACCAGCAGCAAGAAGGCATACAGAAGAAAGGGATCAAGATGGATAGTATGCAAGTATGAAATTTTCAGAGAATTTTTAAAAAATGATAAAAAAAAGGGGGGGCTGGAGAGATGGCTCAGTGGTTAAGAGCATTGCCTGCTCTTCCAAAGGTCCTGAGTTCAATTCCCAGCAACCACATGGTAGCTCACAACCATCTGTAATGAGGTCTGGTGCCCTCTTCTGGCCTGCAGGCATACACACAGACAGAATATTGTTTTTTTTTTTTTTTTGGTTTTTCGAGACAGGGTTTCTCTGCAGCTTTTTTAGAGCCTGTCCTGGAACTAGCTCTTGTAGACCAGGCTGGCCTCGAACTCACATAGATCCGCCTGCCTCTGCCTCCCGAGTGCTGGGATTAAAGGCGTGCACCACCACCGCCCGGCTCAGAGAGAATATTGTATACATAATAAATAAAAAATATTTTTTTTAAAAAACGATAAAAAAAATTTTAAAGAAAGATTGGGGCACACACAAGTGAATGCCTCTATGTTTTTTCCTCAGAAGTATGGAGAACAGTACAGCAGCAGGATAGGGAAAATGGTAGTCAGAGAGAATATAACTGTAGTATTTAAAATTCTCCAGATGAATTGAATCAATAGGATGAATATGTATTATAAAAGGGGATCTATTAGATCTGCTTACAGGATACAGGCTAGGCTGCCCAATGCTCGGCTTCCCCAGAATGCAGACAGAGAGATCAGCAGTTGCTTGGTCTTTGAGACTGGATGCTCTGAAGTACCATTCCAACCCCCAAAGACCTGTAGGATTCTTGAAAAATTGGTGGTCGTCAACCCATGTTGGAACACTGAAGAAGCTGGGTTCTGGTATTAGTAAAGATGGCAGCCAGAGCAGAAAGAATGGAAAGATGCCCCCGCCAACAAGAAACTAAGGCAGACAAACAGAGCACAGCTCTCTCCTCGGACCTCCTTCCCCTGGACCACCAGATGGTGCTTCCCACTCTGGAAGCCTGTCCCTCCCACAGTTAATCCTCCCTGGAAGTGGCCTCACAGGTGTGCCCAGTGGCGTCTCTCTTGGCTGATTCCATGTCTGATCAGGTTGACAATGAAGGCTAACTATCAATAAGGATTGCCCCCATGTCTTTCAGTGATCTGTGCCTAGGGCTCCCAGACGGGCCGTGAAACACATGGGGCCACGGGAAAGAAGAGATAGTGTCCCACATTCAGGCTCCTCTGGAATGCATAGGGGACCCTTTGCAAACTGCACCTGCCCTAGCCAGGCTCCACAGTGTCCTTCCTTTTTCCACTTCAGAGATGTCCTGCCTCTGCTGTCATTTACCAAAGACAAAGTAAATTAATTGCCACAACGTAAAAGCAGAGAGTCTCTGCTCCACTACGTGTGAGGTTTTCCCTCATCTGTCTTTCTCTGCTCTCTGCTCTGTCCTCGGGCTACATTCTGGGGATGTGATAAATGAGCCCGTTTTCTTTGGAGACACTGGACTTTCTAATCGGTTAAGAGTAAATTTTCAAGATGTTATTGGTGTCCCTGCTGACAAGTTCTGCCCCATTTAATCATATTAGCTGGAAGGCAGAAAAAGCGAGAGGGTTGGGGACAGGTTTTGTTTTGCTTTTTGTTTTTATGTTTGTGGTTTTGCTTTGTTTTGTGTGTGTGTGTGTGTGTGTTCATTCTATATATATGTATGTGTGCATATATGTATATATGTATATGTATGTATATATACATACATACTCTGGCTGTCCTGAAACTCACTACAGCAGAAGTTGGTCTCAAACTCACAGAGATCAACCTGCCTCTGCCTCCTGAGTGCTGTATTAAAGGCATGCACCACTATGCTCAGCTGGAGAAAGATTTTAGTTTTTTACTTCTGTTTGTTTGAATTGAACTCATACAGATGTTGATACAGATGTCAGCACAAAACTGCAGTTGTCAACTCAAAGAGGTTAAGAAACAGTTATTCTGGAGTTAGACTGAGTGGCCGTGGCCTGGGAACACCACGTTCACCACATTCCAAGACGCTAACAGTTTCACAGTAAGAACAGAGTCGCCGTGAAAAGGGACTTTTCAAACATGACAGAAACACCAGGAAGGTGGGTTACAGCAAAGTGAGGGAAACCTCTGCTACTGGCTTCAGATGCTAGCTGGTGACATTGGTGGAAGTCAGCTCTGTTAAGGTTTCCTCTGTTAGTTCACCAGTCTTAGGCCAAATTTAGAAGAGACGAGGAATGGCTGTGAAGGAGTGAAGATAGCCAAGATGAGTTGTAATTTCGCTCTGGACCTGCAACATTCCAACCGCTCCACAATCCCTGAGGTTCTAACTACTTATCAGCCTTGCTGAAGGTTTGGTGGAAACTGACATACTTTCCAGGGACTTTCGTTCCCACGGACCAATTGTCCTGATCAGGACACAGGACTTGTTCCAAGACACAAAAATCTTGAAATCTCAGCCATCTCTCTTGATCAAATCCACACCTGTAACAAGAACAAAACACCAAGGAAGGGATTGCTTCGAAAGGAGGCTAAGGGCTAAGAGTGTAATCTGCCACTCATTGATGGAGCTGATTCGACTGAGCTGGCTGAGTAGTGTCTCCTTCCTCCTTCACTACACTGTCTGCACCCTCCAGAAACTGCTAGCTAGGTCATAGAGGGCGACAGTCCCCAATGAGGAGCTGTGCCCCACCACCACCACCACGGAGCCTCCAAACAAGCTGCCCAGGAAGCAGAGCCCCACGGAGCCCAGATGTCTCCTTGACTGCAGCATGGAAAGTTGATCTGCTGGGAAGCATTTGTGCCATGAATGGAGGGCATTACTGCATTCATTTCCTTGAAGCTGAGGGTGGTGGTGGAGGCTAAGAGGCAATCGGTTGTGTGGACAGCTGAGAGCTCAGACTACCCACCAAGTACCCACGTGACCAGAGAGACGACACTTCTTCACTTTCAGGCTTTGGAAAGAATGGGCAGAGGGCTCTCCAGGAGCCTCTCTCTGACTTAGGTTTAATTTTCATGCACTATTCAGGATTTCTTTGGTGGCGTATCTGTTACTTTCAGCTTATAAATTTTTTTGTATGGTTATCATAATTTTTCTTAATCTTCATTTTTGAAATACACTTTCTAAAATGTAACTGTAATTGCAAGCCCCAAACTCCCTGGCTTCTAAAAGCTTTTTCCCATTGATGCAATTCTCTCTATAATGAAGCCGGTCCATGACCTATTTTCACAAGGCTGATGTAAGAGACGAGGAAGAACGTGGGAAAGTGCGGAGTACGCATTAAGTAAATGTTAGTTCTCTTCCCTCCACCGGCCCCTGACCTTTGCTGGAGAGCAGCAAATCATTTTAAAGGCACTTTCATGACAACAGGGTCTTTATGGCAAGACCTGCTGGGATTCTTCGGTATCTACTGGATAAAACAAAGACTTCAGTGGCAACCAGACTTGGCAAAACCTGTTCTGCTCGGCTCCTGTTCTTACGAAGACTCTGAGCACACCTGTATTAGTTAGGGTTTCTATTGCTGTAAAGAGACACCATGACCATGGGAACTCTTATAAAGGAAAGCATTTAACTGGAGCTGGCTTACAGTTCAGAGGCTTAGCCTGTTATCATCATTGTGGGAAGCATGGTGACATGCAGGCAGGCATGGCGCCAGAGAAGTTGCCAAGAGTTCTACATCTGGATCAGTAGGCAGCATGAAGAGAGAGACACTGGGCCTGGTTGGAGCATTTGAAACTACAAAGTCCACCCCCCACCCAGTGACACTACCTCCAACAATTTTACACCCACTCCAACAAGGCCACATCACCTATTAGTACTACTACCTATAAGTCTTTGGAGGCTATTCCTATTCAAACCACCACAGTACCAAACCTGCTTCCTTTTGAGCAAAAGGGAAGAAGTAGTTATACATTGAAGAAATTAGTCATGGTCAAGCAACAAAAAACTCTGTGTTTGTGTGTACACGTATTGTGTATTTATATATGTGTGTGTGTATTGTGCATGGATGAGTGGATAAATATGTTTATGTATGTATGTGTGCATGTATAGGTTGTATATGTATGAATGTGTAGATGGATTGTATATGGATGGAGTTATGCATGGATGTATGTGTGTATGTATACGTATCTGTGTATATATAGATGGATGGATGAATGTATAGATATATGAATGTGTGGATGTGTGGATGTATGTATGTGTGTATGAGGCTCAGCCCAAGAGGGCTATCATAGTCAATCTTGTTTGTCAACTTGATTTAATATAGAACCAACTAAGAGTTATGCCTTTTGGTGGATCTGTAAGAAGGAAACCCTTCCCTGACATGAGAAACCATATTCTTCAGCCTTCCAGCCTGATCTGTGATTCTAAGACCTTAAGCACCAGCTTAGGACATATTCATGAGCTAAACAACTACTGGATTCTCATTCTCTGCACTGTTAGCCTGCCCGAGATGTATTGTGTAAGCCAACTTAATGGCTGTCCTTCCAATATACACCATCCTTCACTTCTACTCCTCTAGAGATCCTGACTCATACAGGAGCCATCTGTCAAATGGTGGCCATTGTTATTTCAGTATCTTGAGGTGAGTGAGTGAAGGGCCAGTGCTAACCCAGTGTCCTGAATAAAATGGAAGTTCTGCTGAGCCCTAAGTTGTCATTATTCTCTTGCTTTCCAGAAAAGAATTTCCCAATTTCTGATCTAGCAACCCTTTTTATATCAAAAGCAAACTTTCTCTTCTGAAAGCAAGTGCACTTAGGGGCATATAATGGAAAAGCTAATGTTACTTATTCATAGAGTCCCTGGGCAGGAGACCATAAATGTGATGCATGCCTGAGGTTCAGCCGAGAGTCTCATGGACAGTACATTTCACCATCATGGGCAGCAGCGATGGCATCTCCTACATAAGTGTCCTTTTACCTCAGAGTCCAGAAGTCAATGTCAGATGTTGAGAGAATTCTGAACTTCCACAGCGAAGCAAGAGGGGAGCTGTAAGGTGAGCAGTCTTGTGCAGCTGCGTGGTCTCCAGAAAGTGATCTTGTTTCTGAGCCTCAATTTTCTCCTCCATAAACTGGCTTTACCCTCAGTTCTTCTCAAGCAGTGGTGGTGGGTGGATAGCACATGTGTACCAGCCATGCAGGTAAGAGCATGCAGGACCGGAGGAGAAGAGGACATGGATGAAGGGGGCTGAGCAGATGGCTCATTTAGGAGAGTGCTTGCTGTACAAGGACCTCACTTTGCTTCCTCAGAACTCACATTTTAAGATAAATCTGAGCATAGTGGTGAATGCCTATAATGCCAGGTTGGCAAAGGGGAACGGGATGGTCCTTGAGGCTCTCTGGATGGCCAATCTAGCCTAATTGGAGAGCCCCATAACCAGCAAGAGACCCTGTCTCCAAAGATCAGCATGAGTAGTAACTGAGAAAAACACTCACGGCTGACCTCCAGACTCATGCAGACACAGTTGCACATGCATGCAGACATACACACAAACACGTGCACACAAAAAACAACAAAGTGCAACCGTTAAATCTTGTTTTGAGACTAATTCCTTCCCAAACTGGAGCTATTCAGTCTCAGCTCTCAGAACTCCATCTCACCTGCCCACTCCCCGCTTCCCCTGCTGAGTCCTCAGCACTGAAACTCCAAGTGAGTGGAAGCTCTGGCCTCTCCCATCTCCCACACTGAGATGGGTCCCTCTTGTCAGAACACAGGAGCATTTTCTGAACAGGCTTTGATGAGGAGCACTCATATTGTCTCAGGTTGTCTCCATGACAACTTCAACTTAGGATGACCTTCTCAGAGGTAAGGGGGGGGTGGTCTTTTAGCCATTAGGCAGGTGCTTTCCAGGACAAACATCTAAACACTTAGGGAAAAGCTGCTGCTCCTTTTAAACAACTAAGTTCGTCTCTAAATTTGTTGTTTATTTCAGATAATATTATCAGAGCTGTGAGTGAGAACCTGAGCCCTGGCAGTACTAATAAACCAGGTTCAAAAGGTCACTTGAACAAGTGTTAGTGAAAAGCAGAAGAGAGAGTCTAGTCACGGGGACCACATTAGGAAGAGGAACAAAGAACTAATTACCCTCAAGTCCATGTCAAGGGTCCTGACATGAGGTTCAGGTTTAAACAGAGGGCAAGATGTGTACATTACTAAGCAGTGTTAGTTAAGGTATGGTCCTTCCATGTCAACTTTGTCTGGCTGTAGTCTTGAGTAAGGTGTGGGTTTGCCAGTTATCTTTGTCTGGCTGCAGCCTGGTTAAGGTGTGGGTCTGCTCCTCATCTTTGTCTGGCTGCAGTCTCACCCATAGGTCACAGGGCTCTGACAACCTGTCAGAACTGTGTGAAATCTCTCTTCCTCTAGCTGACACAAAGAGCTCATCCTTTTCCTTCTGGGACAAGATTCCCGGAGAAAGTCCAGATAACCCAAGGGAGGCTCAGAAGTCTGTCTTTAGGACACCATCATTCTTGCCAGAATGGTTATAATAAAAGCAAAAGGAGAAAATTACAAGAAGCTACTTCAATTCCAAAGTCATCCTGACTTGAGATGATCTAAAGTAGACTTACTAAAACAGAAGTCGATCACCTTTTTCAGTGTTCAGTGACTGGGGAAGCACACCGTCAAGCTGAGCATGTTCGAGATCTGCCTAGCTCAGAAGAAGCTAACTAGGTTAGAAGCTGCTTTCGCTAGAAAGCACTGACTCCCTGACTTGGGCCCACAAGGAAGCAAACAGCAGATGAAAGACTGGCACCTCCACCTGTGTCCTTCCTTTGAAACTAGACACTTGCTCCTGTGTGACTCTGCCCAAGCATGGCAGTCACTAAGGAGCATCTGCCAGCCTGACCTGAATCATCTCATCTCCCTTCAAAGCTGAAAGCATAAAGATAGGAGTCCAGCTATTGCCCTAAGCTATGGCTGTCATTATAACTTCCTTGAACTACTATGCAGAACCAGAACCAAAGCTCCATAAACCAGACCACACCTTGACCAAGACTGCTTGGTTATGCATGCCTCTTGCCTCTCTGCTGCATTTCTTCCTCTATTTAAACGTACAGGTCTTGTGAGTACCCCAAAGACAGACATAGGGTGGCTGGGCCCCTTTATCTGCTCTTCCTCCCAGTTTGTGACTACAGCAGGCCTTTGGACCTACAGCTCCCAAATAATGACAGAGAGATTCATTATTAATTATAAAAGCTTGGCCTTAGTTTAGGCTTATTCCCAACTAGCTCCTAAAACTTAAATTAACCCATTTATATTAATCTACATTCTGCCACATGGCTCATTACCTCTGCTCAATACTGTGCATCCCACTTCATCTGTGTCTGACTGGAAAATTTCTGCCTCTCTGACTCTTCCTGAGTTCCTCTCTCTCCCTGAAAGTCCCTACTATCCTCTCTTTGTCTAGCTATTGGCCATTCGGCTCTTTATGAAACCAATCAGAAGGTGACTGAGATAGATGAGGTAAAACAGACACATCTTCACAGTGTACAAAAAGATGATCCCACAACACAGGACAACTCTTCTTTTTTGGTTTCCCCTTTGAGACAGGGTCTCATTGTGTATCTCTAGTTGGTGAGAATCTTGCTGTGTAGACCAAGCTGGCTATGAACTCACCACACTCTTCCTGCTTCTTCCTCCCAGATGCTGGGGTTGCAGGCATGTACCAGTCCATGCCTCAACACCTAACTCTCCTTTCCCTGCTTCCCATCATAATTTATCTTTAATTTGACATATTGACATATTTAATTGACTAGGTCAAGCCTAGTCCTTTGGAACTTCCAGAATCAGAGCTTTTTCCCCTGAAAGTATGATGTATTCCCACCTCTATATGTGATAATGAGTCTGCCATGTATGACCCGGTATGACCATGAGTTTCCCTTGTAAAAGTCCCCTCCTTTGGCCGTTGGGAGGCACAACTTAGTATACCCCTTACTTGCTGCAAAGAGTAAGTCTCTCATCACTGTTACCTCCTCCTGTGCTTACAGTTTTGCACCCAACAAGATTCTACTTTTGTGCTGTCCCTGTCCTCATAACTAGGAAGCTTTCCCTGTCCTTCATTCACTCAGTTACTCTGATGGCTAGTTTTATAGTGCATCCCACTTCGACACAGTATTGAATCATCCAGAAAAGATCTCAGTGAGAAATTGTCAAGATCTGGTTGACCTGTGAGCATATCTATAGGGAATTATCGTGATTGCTTTAATTAAGGTTGGAAGAGTCTCCCATTGTAGGTAGCACAGTTCCCTAGGCAGGGAATCCTAGGCAGGGAACTGAATAAGCACAGAGAAGCTGAGCTGAGCACAGGCATTCCTGCATTTGTTGCTCTTCCCTGACTATAGTGAGCAATTCCCTCACGCTCCTATTTCTGTGACTCCCCGCAGTGATGGGGGACCTGGAACTGTGAGCTCACCTGAACCTTCCCTCCCTTATGCCACTGTTGTCAAGGTTATCACAATAACAAAACGAAGCTACAGCAGTCACTCACCGGAGCTTGTTGAGAGGCACACGGCACCCATCAGAGCTTTGTACACCAACCAAGAGGACAGATGTCTGGACAGACAGGCATTTTCACTACCATCTGCTCCCTGGCACTGAGCTGGACAGAATGAACGCAAACTTTGACTCTGACCGTGAGAAACGCTGTGTCTGGCTTCTGCTCAATGGAATAAGGTAAGTTTGCCCCTCAGAGGGTGCCATGGGATTGCCCGCACTCTAGTTTATCCCACCCTGCCCTACCCTCATCTTTCACTCACACGCACAGGTCGTGAGCTCCTAAACCATCCAGCCGCCTTGAACCAGGCGGCCAGCACCCCACAAAACTAATGCTGGCTGCCTGCTAGTACGGCCTTCCTGGCCTGCTCCTCCGTGGCCAGCTCTCTATCTACTTTCCAGTCTCTTTTCCAAATGGCCTCAGCCTGTGTTTCTGCAGGCCAATGATGACTCTCGCATGTGATGCATGGCTGGCTTCAACCTTCCTGCCCTTCCAGGACCCCTGGAACATCACTGAATGGGGTCTACTCTAAGGTAGCTCCAGGATTCAATTATGAGAGATTGTGATCTTTCTGTTCCGCCATGCCCCACCAGAGCCCTTGAAGACATCCCCAGAAAGTCATGTGACACTGAAGGCCTCTTCATTCTGATTTAAGCTTTGAATGTGGACCGGATTCCCCCCAAGTGTTTGGTTCACCAAAGTATTTGATTCCCCAAGCACCCTACCCCCCACCCAGCCAAAGGAGGAGTAATGTCATATGTGCTTCACGGCACTGCCAGCAGCTAGGATGGAGTAGTCTCAGGGGCACAGAATGGCTCCATACTCCCCAAAGTCCAAAGTCCTCCCTTCCCTGCTCACTGGTGCCTGAAATTACTTCAACAGAAAGCAGCATGTTTTAGTCCACAATTAGAGTAAGCCTTTAAACAGAGATTTCTCCGGTTGAGAAAACACAGTGTTACTCTGTCACTGAATATAAATCAATGATTCTCAAAGAAATGTGGGAGAATTTCCTGATCTCCAGGGGTGGGAGACTGAGGGCATTATGGTCCTCCTCATTAAAGCACATTGAATAGCATGACCTAGGTTCAGAATCCATGAGGGCAATTGGTAGCCAGGTTGTTGGTGGTTTCTCTTCATTGTCAACTGACGCAATTGAGAATCACCTACGAAGAAAGTCTCAATGAAGGATTAACGACACTAGTCAGCCTTGGGCATGACTACGCAAGATTGCCTTGACTGTTAGTTGGTATGGGAAGACCCGCCCACTGTGGTGGTATCACTCCTTAGGCAAGGGATCCTGAGGACGGTAGAGAAGGCAGCTGAGCACAAGGCGTGCGTGTGCAGTCATTGCTCTCACGCGACTGACGGATGCGACCTTATGACTAGCTGCCTCAAGTTCCTCTACCTTTGTCTTCCCTGCAGTGACCACACTGTAACCTGGAATTATGGCTAAATAAATCTTTTTTTCATTAAGTTGCTTTTGTCAAGGTATTTTATCATGGCCACAGAAAATGAAACCAATGCCATGTTAAAATGTCAAATGTAAACATGTTTTGGTTCAATAATTCTTCTTCTGAGTGTTCCCTGAGACACCCTTGTGTATAGGCAGAAAGAGACAAATACCAGAATGTTCCATAAATCATAGTTTATAACAAAACCAAGAATTCGGGAGCTAGGAGCTGGCTCAGTGGGGGAGAGCACTTGCTGTGCTAGCATGAGGGGCCTGAGTTAGAGTCCCTAGCACTATGGCCCAAGGCGTGGCGTGCAATCCTATGACCTCAGCAGGATGTGTGGCGTGCAATCTTGTGACCTCAGAAGGATGTGTGGCATGCAATCCTGTGACCTCAGCAGGATGTGTGGCGTGCAATCCTATGACCTCAGCAGGATGTGTGGCATGCAATCCTGTGACCTCAGCAGGATGTGTGGCATGCAATCCTGTGACCTCAGCAGGACGGGAGGAGAGACAGGACAACCGGAACTCCATAGCTAGCTACCGTCCTCGCTCCAGGTTCAGTGAGAAACCCTGTCCAAGGAACTAAAGCAGAAAGAGTGGTGAGAAGGACACTCAACAACCTCCTCTAGGTTTCACACATATATGATCAGGTATGCATACCTGCACATGCACACACCTCCCACATACAGCACATGCACAAGCATACACACCTCCCACATAACACTGTACACATACGCAGAGGCACACAGGCACACACACCTCACACATACAGCACATGCACAAGTATACACACCTCCCCACTTACACACAGTGTGTGTACATTATACATCTACAGAGGC
The DNA here is from genome assembly GCF_903992535.2 of Arvicola amphibius. Lineage (NCBI taxonomy): Eukaryota > Metazoa > Chordata > Mammalia > Rodentia > Cricetidae > Arvicola > Arvicola amphibius. The sequence continues at coordinate 101,960,615 of NC_052058.2, read as the reverse complement.
ACACACCTCACACATACAGCACATGCACAAGCACACACACCTCCCACTTACACACTGTATACATCTACAGAGACACACAGACACACACCTCACACAGACACCACATACACAATGCATACACACTTGCATGTTATAACTACAGCATGCATACATACTACACACATACACCACATATACATGCATGATACACTGCACAGATATACACAGACACATATGACAAACACTCTCAAAGATACACATGTATACATACTACACACAGATACACATACACACAAAAATTCCATTTACATGCCCATTTATAGGAATCTGGCACAATAACCTACGATCCTTTTATACTATGGAATATTAGATACCAATTAAAAGGAAATTAAGTAAGTGTATCTGAGCTATTATGAAAGACCTTAAAGATGGTATTAAATGAAAAGGTAAAGCTTTAAGATGACACAAGGAATGAGCAAAGAGGTCAAGACCATGATGGGTTCACCCACTGAAACAGTTTGCCTGAGCTAATGGGAGCTCCAGCCAGACTAGGAAGGAACAAGCATAGGACCAAACTAGTTCCTCTGAATGGGGTTGATAGTTGCATTGCTGGGGCAGACTGAGGGGCCACTGGCAAGGGCACCAGGATTTATCCCTACTGCAAGCACTGGCATTTTGGGAACCTATTCTCTTTGGATGAATACCTTGCTCAGCCTAGATATAGCAGAGAGGGCCTTGGGCCTTCCACAAGGCAATTTGCCTCACCCTCTCTGAGGACTGGATGGGGATGGGGTGGGAGGTTGTGTGGAGGGAATGGGAGGCAGGGAGGGAGTGGGAACTTGGATTGGTATTTTTTTAAATCTAATTAAAAAAAGATGACACATGGAAAATAATCTCACTCAGAGCTGGGAAGATGGCTCAGTGGATAGTGCTTGCTGTGCACAAGCATAGTAACAGGGTCCAGATACCAGAAGCCACATAAATGCCAGGTGGGAAGGTAGCCTACCTGTAGTTCTCCTATTCAGAGGCAAGCCGGCTGGCTAATTCTGGGTTCAACTGAAAGACTCTGTGTCAATGACTAAGGCAGAGAGTAATCAAGTAAGACTCCTGACATTGACCTTAGACCCCTACATGCACATGACACACTTGCACACACATATGTCCACACACATGCACACACACACCATACATACCTATGCATGCAAAACTAATTGAAAAAGGAAAAGAGTAATTATACTCATGTAGAAAGAAGATAAACCTTTTTTCTTTCAATAAATTGTATCAGGATTCAAATATACAATGAAAAGACATGAAAAGAGACAGAGCAAAAACAAGAGTGGCTATGTTTAAGTGAACTGTAGTTAGAGGTGACATTTAGAGGGACATCAGTTATATTTGAATTTTAATTGCCAATGCATTTCCTACATACATAATTAAAAACTTTTAATAATGTTAATAAAGTTTAGTAGTGTTAATAATCCCAAGTTTGGAGAAACTTCTGTATCATCATTGTACAAACTACTAAAGCTATACAAAAGATTCTCAGGATCTGCGGAGCTGTCGCAGTGGGTGAAGCGAGTGTCTCACAAGCATGAACACTCGACCCCCAGACCCACATTAAAAAACAGTTATGGTGGCACATGTACCTGGGAAGCAGAGACGAGGGTCCTGGGAGGACCCCAGTGCTGGATAGCCAACCAGTCTAACCAAATCAGTGAACTCCAGGGTCATTAGGAAACACCGTCTCAAAAAACAGCACCCAGGGCACCAAGGAGAAAGCATGGCCCTTCCCAGTGCCATCACGATCTGAGAGGGACAAGGAGTCCCACACACATGTCCTAGGCAGTCCAGTCCAGGAGTCGAGGAGAAAACACACTTTGTGTCAGTGGGCAGTCAGGCACTATTATGGAGAGCAAAAGTATGGTGTGGTATGGGGGAGGAGAGAGGATGGTTCATATCCTGCGGACAGAGGCAGATCTAATGGGTGGATGATTCCTATCCTGTGGACAGAGGCAAATCTAAGGGAGGGGGATGTTTCATATCCTGTGGACAGAGGCAGATCTAAGGATCTGGGAGAATGGTTCATATCCTGTGGACAGAGGCAGATCTAAGGGGGGTGGGATGGTTTATGTCCTGTGGATAGAGGCAGATCTAAGGAGGAGAAAGCTGTGGGGAGGGTGGTTTGGTTGCCACCCAGAGCCATGGTGACGTCCGGGTCTTGTCTGCTGCCAATGCCTATTTCTGGCTCATGTCCCTGTTGCAACTAAGGTCTTTCTTGATGTCCGTGTCTCCTGATACCACTGAAGACCAAAAGGAGAACTGGTTATGCCCTCACCGGCCGTAGGACTTGGAAGGGGGGTCCTATACCTCACCTGGGCAGCACAATACAGCCGACCCTGTTCGATGGGGGTTGTGGACCAGCTGGCCCTAAGGGTGTGAGGATGGGAAGTGATTTTCTTCCCCCTTGTCTGCCATGTTGTGGCATGGGTGAGGGAAAGATGCTCTCCCCCCTCACCCTTGCCACCTACAGCAGATGAGAGAGCTGACCTTCCCTTTTAACAAGCGCAGAACTCAGGGAACAGGCCCCTAACCTCTCCTGGGCAGCACAGCAGAGCTGACCCTATTGACAGAATATAGGTGAATCACCCTGAGAACCTGAACTTGAGAGATCTGGCCCCACCTCTCATCTGTCGTCTGGGGTGGTATGGGAGAGTGAGAGATGCCCTCCCTCCCTTCACTGCCTGTGGCCATTGGGAGAGCTGGCCTGAGGTCATAAGAGCAGGAGAACTGTCCCTGCCAGTCACCAGCTGCAGCACTCAGGAGAATGGCCCCTGGACCTTACCTGGACAACAGGGTAGAACTGGCCCTGATGGTGTAGGTGCCAGTGAGCTGGCCCTGAGGGCATGAAAACAGAAGACCTGGCCCTGCCCCTTGCTCAGGGCTGCAAGAGTGAACCGGACAGGATAATGCTAACGAGCTCCCCCTGGTGATGAGGACAGGGGAGAGCAGGCCAGCTGACCAACCCTGAAACTACCCAGGCCCAGAACGGGGGTTATGAATTGGTCCACCCCAACATCCAGCCCATCTATGATCTACCAGAGCACACAAAAGGGCACATCCAAAACCTGCTGCAGGATCTCCATGACATAGGACAACAACTGGATATCCAAGAGGAGCCCCAGTGAGGGCCCAGCTTTGATAATCTAGTGGAAACCAGAGACTCAAACCAGACTATTCTTTGCAATGAACACCTGCAAGTAAAGATTTATGGATAAAAGGGTGTGCTGTGTGCCTCACTGAGTCACCCTACAGCTTCCATAATGAGATTTCCATTCTTCTTTTTCTCTTAATTTTTTTTTTATTTCGAGGCGGGGAGTGTAAGGATAGAGGGTAGATATGAAGGGACAGGGAGATGAATGGGATAGAGATGTATGATGTAAAAGACACAGAATAAATAAAAAAGGAATTTTAAAAAGGAGGTGAAGAGCGAGGGAGGAAGACAGCTCTTGAGAGTTTTCTAGGGAAATGTGACACAAACATCTATTCACCGCAGAACCAAAACAGACAAAAACAATGATTCTACGTAAGCCAACTCTGCAAATCAGCATGTACTGGGGTAACTTACAAAGTACAGGGGTGCTTTCAGGGGATAAGTAACACAGACGCAGGTGCATCACCGAAAGTGCCACCCCAGCCTCTGTGGCACTTCCTGGTGCTTCCTGCACAACTAGCCCAGGGTTTGAGAGAGCGGAGAGTCTCTTCTCCAGGTGCCTCGGACCAGGGTTACCTGTCACCTTTTCTAGCCTAAAAAGGACACAGGCAGGGCGGTCCGTTCACGAGTTACCTGTCACACCTTTTCCTAGCCTAAAAAGGACACAGGCAGGTGGTCCTTCACCATATCTTCCTCCAGACAATGGAGCTGCCATTTTAAGGTGGGTTTGCCGCTTCATGTAACCTAACAAGATCGTTCTCTCACAGATGTGCAGGAGGCGTGTCTCCTAGGTGATTCCGAGTCCTATCAAGTTGACAGTCAGCAGTGACTGTGTCTCAGTCTGTGTTCTTTTGCTTGTGAAGAGAACACCAAGACCAAGGCAACTCTAATGAGAGTTTGGGCTTGCTTATAATTTCGGAGGTTTATTCCACTGTTGTTAGGCGGGGAGCAGGCAGGTGTGCAGGCAGGTATGCAGGCAGGTGCGGAACAGTAGCTGAGAGCTGCATCCTGATCTGTAGGCAGCAAAAGCGTCTCTGGGCTTGGCATGGGCTTTTGAACCTCAAGGCTTCCTTCAATGAGGCCACACCTCCTAATCCTTTAATTCTTTCAACAGTGCTACTCCCTGGTGACTAATTCAATATTATGAGTATTCAAATATATGAGCCTATGCGGGACATTCTTATTCAAACCACCACAGACTGTCACACTGGGTAATGTCTAAACAACAGAAATTTACTTCTTGAAGCCCAACATTGAGATGGATACCATATCTATTGGGGGGTGTCTATTGTCTGATCCATATAAAGCATTTTCTAGATAAGCCTGCATAGGGTTGAAGGACCAAGGGGAGATTTCCTGATGTCTTTTAGGAGGGTTCTAAGATATCTAGGAATTAATGAAAATCTACCTCCTAAACCTCATCAGAGCTATACTTCCTAAAACCTTCAAAGGTAGGATTAAGACTTCAATGTGTGACCGTGGGAGAGGGCACAGATAAACCACAGCAATGGCCACCTTGGAGTTGGGCCAAAACTCGAGAAACCTGAAACGCAGGGGATCGTGTTCAAGTAGATGGGGCAGAGACAGACAACAATCATGGTGAGGTTGGGGAGAAACCAGAACTCTCACACACCGTGGGGGGGAGAGAGGTGCTGTAGAATGTCCCATGTACTTCAGGAAACAGTTTGGAAATCTCTCAGATACTAAGTATGGAGCTGTCATGTAATAAAACAATAAGTCTTAAAACCAAAAGAAATAAAAATTTAGGGACACAGAAAACTCAAGCTAAAATGCTTTAAAATAGTTTTTCACAATGGACCAAAAGTGGAAATTATTCAAATGTCCACCAACAAGTCAATGAATAGATAATATATACATATATAGTGGAATAGTATGTAGCAATTCAAAAGGAATGAAGTGTTTATGCATGAACCATGAATAAACATAAAAACAAAATACTAAGCAGAGGAAACCAACCATAAAAGGCTACATTTGAGTGGTTTCATTTTCATAAAATACCTTAAAGCAAATCTAGAGAGGAAATAAACATTTATGGCTGCCTTGGACCAAGAGGGTTGGGTAGGGGTGAAGAGCAACTACTGGTGGGTGCTGTGTTTCTTCATAAGGTAAAGAAAATGTCTTGGAATTGATGTTGGTTGTGCAAGTAGTAAATGTCCTGTAGGATATCAAAACTGAACCACTCCAAATGTGTGTGTTATATGGTGTGCAAGCTGTGTCTCCATAAAGATACTGAACGCAGATTTTAAAAAAAATACCAGAAAAAAAGAGACATGGTACCATAAACCAGGTTAAACACCCATGGCTGAACAGGGTGCAGTGGCACAGGCCTTTAATACTGGCACTTAGGAGGCAGTGGTAGATCCACCTCTGAGGCCAGCCTGGTCTACATAGCAAGTTCCCGGCCAGTCAGAGCTACCTGGTGAGACCCTGTTGCATAAAAAAGAGGCTAAATAGGTCTGGGACACTGTAAGGGGTGGGGTGGGGAAGGGTAGGGGGTAGGTTGGGAGTGGAGTGGAATGGGGTGAGGTGGGGTTTGTTATTGTTAACTAGACTGATGCTCTACCAAGCTGTCTTCTAAATACTTATGCTCATATCCTTGGAGATGACTACTCTGTCTTAATCAGAGAAGCTTCCCCTTATAGTGAAAAGCGGTGATTGCAGAGATGCATGCTTGCTGAAAACACTGACAATAAGTGATGGCTAATCAGTCACAGCATCAACATGACATTCATACCACCCCCCTCGGGAACAATGCAGAAGAGAGGGCAGGGAAGGGAAATGAAGAGCTATTCTGTGGGCATGGCACAGCCCATGCAATCAGGGCCCCACGGCAGCAAGGGCTGCTGCAATGGGCCTGCACACGATGGGCCTATCAACAGTCAATCATAGATCAGGGAGGAGCCACATGGCGCTACCTTTCCCCTGCTAATAGGGACTGGAGGGGGGGGGGGGGTGTGTAAGAGGTGAGGGACACAGTAATCAAATGCACTGCACATAGAAAACTTTCAAAAGAAAAATTAATAAATTTTAGTTTAATAAAATAAAAAAGAAAAGTGAAAAATATATTACATTTGAACAGTTTGGGGAACAAGTTAGCCGAGACTAAGGTGTGATAGACTCCTTGGCCCCCACCCTTGAGGTCTGCTGATCACCAAGCCCGTGACACAGGAGTGGTTTGTCACATTCCTGGAGCCCAGCCTGGAGTAGCTCATTTCTAAGGCTGTCTGCAGGGGCTGCTGCTAAGCGCGTGGGCAGAGCAGACTGCCAACATCCGCTCCTCCAAATGCTGCGCTCTTCCACCTCCTTGTCACATGTGGGGAACTTGTGACACAAGATCTTTTCGGGTGAAAGCGTGGTGACTACTCTGGACCGTCAACAGGACAAGGCTTAGGATCATCATGGAAACATCCCTGGACACCTGTCTGGAAGTTATCTGGATTAAATTAACAAAAGGGGAAGACCAACCATGAATGCAGACAGAACTGTCCTATGGGTTGGATTCCCAAACTGATAGAAAGAGAGAGAGAGAGAGAGAGAGAGAGAGAGAGAGAGAGAGAGAGAGAGAGAGAGAGAGAGAGAGAGATTGGAGAAAGGGCGTGGGAGGAGACTAGGAGGTAGGTATGAGCAAAGTATATTACATACATGTACATATATGAGATCCCCAAACCAATAGAAAGCAATTTGAAGGATAAAATGAGCTGGGCACAAGCATTCATCTTTCTCTGCTTCCTGACTGTGACTGCAATGTGACCAGCTGCCTCCTGCTCCTGTTGCCTTCCCCATAAGGGACTGTGTGCCCTTCGACTGTGAGCCAAATAAACCCTTTCTCCCTTAAGCTGCTTTTGTCAGGTGGCTTATCAAACAATGAGACAAGTAACTGATACAAAATGATGTCCCCCAAAATCCACCGGCAAAGCTGGGGAAGGCAATAAAGAGAAAATGGAACGGAAACTAAAAACGTGGATGAGAGGTGACAGGTGTCACACAGCATGGCCTGCTAAACGTGGGTGTGAGGTGACAGGTGTCACACAGCATGGCCTGTTAAACGTGGGTGTGAGGTGACAGATGTCACACAGCATGGCCTGCTAAACATGGATGAGAGGTGATGGGTGTCACACCCATAGTCTGTTAAGACTTCTAGAGACAAACTGGAGGAAGTTGGGTAACAGCTTCAAAAAAGGGAGATAGATGGAAAAATTCACTATTTTTAGAAGCAAATAAAGTAAGGAACTTTACAAAGACAAAATCTGTCTTGGAGGGATGGGATGGTTTGGAGAGCTCCCCCATCTCAAGAAAGAGAAGTGGTCATAGTCACAGATTAAGACAGAACCTCAGGAAATCAGCACTGTACTTAAGGTAATAGACTTTGTTTTGCATTTATTTATCGAGAGGGAGAGGGTGGTAAATGTGGGTCATGGTACAAATGTGGAGGTGAGTGAGTTCTAGCCTTTAACCCTGTGGGAACCATGGATAGAACTCAAACTGTGAGGCTTGGCAACAAGCCCCTTTATATGATGAGCCATCTCACAGGCCCAGAAAGAGACATTTTAAATGTCTTTAAAGATAAGGGAAAAGAGGAAGGAGGAAAGCAAATGTAGCACCCACAGCATCCCTCTCTACTAGATACTGCAACAGCAAGAAGTCCCTCTTTAAAATGCCACTTCCTGAGCTGGCAAGGTGGCTCAACCAGTAAGAGACACTGCTCAAGCCTGGTGAACCGAGTTCAATTCCCACAACCTGTATGGTGGAAGGATGAGAACGGATGCTCATAAGTTGCTCTCTGTCAGCCACTGGCACACCATGCCACATTCACCACACACACACACACACACACACACACCACACACACCAGACAACAAATAAATAAATTTAAAAGGCCCTCCAGAGGGAATCTTGGCTGCCCTGTACCATAGTTTGTAAACTGCACACTTCAGAAACCCAGAGTGAGTGTCGGAGGACTAAACTCTGAAATCTAGCCAGCAGAATAGCTCTAGACTGCAGAGAGAACTGAGTCAGAACAATGGCTGCATTCAGCAAGACAGGAACTTAGTTAGAGACCAAGTCTGCCAAGGAAACAAACAAGGCTTCCAAGCATTGTTGGCCATCAGGAAGGACTGCTCAGAGGCGGACCATCTATGTATTCCTACCACTGAAGGGTCTTTTCACTGATGAGCCAGCATCTGTGAACTAACCTACAAAAGACCACCCAGAGCCGGGCGATGGTGGCGCACGCCTTTAATCCCAGCACTGGGAGGCAGAGCTTGCAGGCGGATCTCTGTGAGTTCGAGACCAGCCTGGTCTACAGAGATAGTTCCAGGACAGGCTCCAAAGCCACAAAGAAACCCTGTCTCGAAAAAAAAAAAAGACCACCCAGGAAGGAACATGGGGTGTGAGGGACATCTTGAACTCAGGAGGGAACACAGGATGTGATGGACATCTGCGGTCCAGGAAGGAACACGGGGTGTGATGGACATCTGGAACTCAGGAGGGAACACGGGGTGTGATGGACATCTGCGGTCCAGGAAGGAACACGGGGTGTGATGGACTCTTAAACTCAGGAGGGGAACACCAAGAAAAGGCACAGAGCCATCAGCTCCTGAGCGCAGGACTAAGCTTGTCTGGTTGAATGTCTTTACTTTTTCTCTGTCTTTTCAGTCTTACTTTAGCCACAGCTGTTCCATCCCACATATCCTTACTGTCCCCTTACTTTTTTAAGATTTGATTTTAATTCTGGTCTATGTGGGGTACGTACACATGAGTGCAGGTGCCAAGCAGAGGCATAGGGCTCCCTGGAGCTGGAACCCCAGGGATTGTGAGCCACCCCTCAATGATGTGGGTGATCAGGACTGAACTCGAGAGCAGCAGGTGCTCCACTGTAAGATGCCCCGCTTACTGTTTGCATGCCGCTATGGTCAAGAGTCTCCTTCTGTTTTGATTCTTTCCATTTCATCATGCCACCGTGACTGATGTCATAGCACACAGTGTCATCGGTGTTCCTTTACATCACATGATACCGCAGCTGGAGAGGTGATTTTATGTGCCTGTTACTGTATTTTTCATATAGGAACTTGAAGTAATTTCATGTGCTCTGTCTGATCACAATGGAATAAAGCTAAAAGTCAGGATGAGAGACCCCGTGGAACTGTACAACTGATAGAGACAGAACAACACCTACTGAATGACATCGAGTCACTGAAGAAATCAGAGGAAATGAGAAATCCCAACACCAATGAAAATGAGAGCACAACCCACCAAAAGCTACAGGATAAAATGCAGTTCTGGGGGGCAGAGAGTTTATAACTCAGGAGCCTTATTTAAAAAATCAGAGGTTTTCAGCAGTTAAGAGTACTGGCTGCTTTTACAAAGGCCTGGGCTTTGGTTCCCAGTGCCTGCATGGTGAGTCACAACCACCTATGATGCCCTTTTGTGGCTTCTATGGGTGCCAGGCATGCACATGGTATATGCACATACATGTAGACAAATATTCACACATCATAAAAATAAAGATAAATAGATGCCTTCTTTAAAAACCAGAGGGCTATCAAATAAATCACTTCATTGTGGCACCTTAAGTCATAGAAAAACAAGAGCAAGACAGCCCTAAAATCAGCACATGGAAACAAAGAATTGAGGTTAGGGCAACAATTAAACAAGAGATAAAAAAAATCCACTAAGAATTGATGAAACAAAGAATTGTTCTTTGAAAAGATAAAGAAGACTGGCAAACTTTTAGCCAAATGAACTAAGAAAGGAGGCCCAGATTAACAGAGTTAGAAGTGAAAGGGCAGTTACAGCAGATATCAATGAAATTTAGAAAATCATTAAGACACACCTCAGAAAATTATATTCCAATAAACCAGAAATGAAATGTATGAATGTCTAGCTATATAAGGCTTACCAAGATTAAACTAAGAAGAGATAAACAATGAAAATATCTTTAAAAGCAATGAAATCAAAGCAGTAATCTTTCTATATCTTTTTTATTAGTTAACTTTTCCCTCCCCCCTCTCCTCCCATTCCCTCTCCCATCCTTCCACACCACCCCCCACCCCATCACACTCCCTCCTTTTTCTTCAGAAAAAGTGCTGACCTCCCATAGCTATCAGCCAGCCGTGGCATATCAAGTTGCAGTGAGATTAAGCACCTCCTCTCCAGTAATGGCTGAATGAGGCAACACAGAAGGAGGAAAGAGTCTCAAGAGCAGGTAACAAAGTCAGAAACGGCCCCTGCTTCCTCCAAAGCAATAATTTTTAACAATTTCTCAACTGAAAAGAACAGGCCGAGATTGATCCACTGTGAGCTCTACTGACCGTTTAAAGAGCTAACAACACCAGTTTTCCCCCAAAGCATTGCCTGAAATCTAAGGGGCAGGGAGGCTGCCTTCTGTTTATGAAGCCATTATTTCAGACACCAGTTATAAACTAGATGCTGGTCAGAGGTGGGCTCAAGAAAGGAGCTGGCGTTAGGGAAGGGAGCCTCACAACACTGAGGCTGGGGGCAAGACCGGCCCTGAAGCGGGAAAGCAAGAAGGAGAGAAACAACATCAGGGCCCTGAATGGGGCAAGAGTGGTGCTGCATTGGGGATATGAGGCTTCAGGAGGGCCGAAGCGGGAGCCGGCTCCAGGGCCAGAGAGGAGCTGCATTCTGATACAGTCGCTTTGTGTAGCTTGGCAAGAAACCTGGAGAGAGGAGACTTCTGCTTCCTCAAAAAGCTGAGAACAAAGAAGGTATCTCAGGGCTGGGAAAATAGCTCAGCATCTTGTAAAGGACCCAAGTTTAGTTCCCAGCATCTAATTCAGGTGACTCACAACCGGCTGTAACTCCAGCTCCAGGGAATCCAGCACCCTCTTCTGGCTTCTGTGAGTACTATACTCATAAGCATAAATCTACACACACACACACACACACACACACACACACACACACCATGAACATTTTAAGAAGTGAATATAGGGGTTGCAGAGATAGCTCATTGGTTAAGAGCACTCATTGCTCTTGCATTCTTAAGTACCTGGATTCAGTTCCCAGCCCCCACATGGTGTCTTACAAGCACACACAACTACAGTTCCAGGAGACACGACATCCTTTTCTGACCCCTGCAAGCATCTGCCACACATGATGAGGGCATCAGATACCCTGGAGCTGCAGTTACACGAGGTTGTGACCCACACAACATGGTGCTGGGAACTGAACTTGGGTTCTGTGCAAAAGCAGTATGCACTCCCAGCTGCTGAGCCGTCCTCTCCAGCACACAGTGGTAAGTCTCATACACATATTCAGGCAAAACACTAATACTCATAAAACAAAAGAAATCTAAAAAAAAAGTTTTTTTTAAAAAATGGAAATTAAACCTCATATATTCTGCCAAGCAAAGAGAAAGACAGACATAAAGACAGGCATTCCTCCACTGCAGTTTTTCTACAAGGAAGAGAGCAAAGTTCTCAGAACATAACAAACTTCCAAATGACAAGAACCTGCTTTACTGAAAATAGATAAATTGTGAGAGGCAGGAAGCGAGAAGCCAGTGCACAGAGATATAGCAGAACAGCAATGAAGTACGGAAGTCGTGCTCCCTGTCAGCCCCAAGGTCTGTCCCAGCATCATCCAGGCACGGTGGGACTCGCAGGAATCCAGGTCACTCTGCCTTCCAGGTACCTGAAGCATAAAATGTAACAAAAGACTGAGACACTAGAAAATTCTGATGGGAATTCATAGAGAAAGAGAAGTTCAGGAGAGCAGCAGGAGACATGCCACAATTCAGGCCATGATTAATTGCAAGAGTGGAGGGGCTGGAGGGCTGGGAGGAGGGTGAGGTCATCCCAGGGCAGGTAGACAGTAACACAAGAGGGAGGGCCGTTTGAACAAGACAAATGCAGGGCTCTGAAGAAGGCTGTCCTGGAAAGTTCGCCCTGTGTTACTTTTCTTTATTTTATTATTAGGGTATTATCCTGCTTTTATTTCTATTACTATGTGAAAATACTCTGTCCAAAAACAACTTTGAAAAGCAGGTGTTTATTTGGGCTTGCAGTTCCCGGTCACTCCATTACAAGGGGCAGGAGCTGGAGACTTATGACCACACCCCACCCACAGTCAAGAGCAGAGAGATATTAGTTCATGTGTGCAAGTTTGAGAGTGCTTGGCTCCATTTCTCTACCCTGCTTAGGTCATGGTGCCGCCCAAAGCGGGCTGTGTCCTCCTATGTCAACAATCAAGACAATCTCCCACAGAGAGACCATGGACCAACCCAATGTAGGGAAACCTGCACTGAGATTCTACTCCCAAGTAAGTCTAGGTTATGTCAAGTTGACAAAGCCAACCATCATGGTATATAGTGGAGAGAGTTTCTAAGATTTATTTTTATTTTTAATTATATGTATGGATGTGTGCCTGCACATGGGTGTGTGCACATGAGGACAGGTACTCATAGAGACCAGATGAGGGCATCAGATACCCTGGAGCTGCCGTTACACGAGGCTGTGACCCACACAACATGATGCTGGGAACTGAACTTGGGTTCTGTGTAAAAGCAGTATGCACTCCCAGCTGCTGAGCCGTCTCTCCAGCACACAGTGGTAAGTCTCATACACGAACATTCATCAAGCATGTTATGTACTTTGTATCCACTCCCATCCCATTTCTCACCTCCTTTCCCTAGTCTAGCATTGTCTCTGTGGGATCTTCCCACTGTCTCCCCATCACTATCCGACTCCCTGCTGAGCTGGCAAAGCTATCACACTCTGGCTTCCTGCTGCACTCCCCCAAATTCTCCAGTGACTTAAATCAGAGGAATTCATAATATTCTATTGATTTCCCTGAGTTCTATCAAACCTTCATTCTTTGACACACGCAGTAATAATTGCAAGGTGGATCTGGGATAAGTCTCATTGGGCAAAGTGCTTGACACACACTAACCCTAATTCCCAGAACCCACATCAAAAATAAATAACAGGGCTTCTGCCTCTTGCAATCCTCATGCTGAGAAGACAGAGGCAGGCAGGTCTCTGGGGCTAGCACTGGTCAGTGAGAGACATGTCTCAAAAAACAAGATGGCAGTTGACAAGATGGCTGAGCAGGTAAGGCCTTGCCAGCCTGTAGCTTGTGCTGAGGTATCTTATTATGCAAGCATGCAAGCATGCAGAAGCCAAAGGCTATGGTCCCAGCTACTTTCTAGACCTACCACAGACTCTTCATCTTCCCTGCATGCAGGAGGAATTTGTCCCCATTTCATAGCTGTAGAAACTTATTTTGAGTGATTAAACTGTCTGTACTAATTCGCTGGTGGTGTAAGTATTGAGATGGGTTAGCACCCCAAATCGTCTGACCTTCAGACAACTACAGTCCAGAAAACCTCATCTTCTAACTCTGCTAAGAAATCAATAAAAATGATCGTTATTCCAACAATAGTATCATTGTTTTGGGTCAAATACTGTGCCAAGGACTCCCCTTGAGTTCGTGTTGAATTTAAGAAAAGAAACTTTTCAGGGCAGAACTCAGCCAAGTATGGGTCAGGAATCCTAACCCCAGCCTACTGCTGACTCCTGCCAAGCCATCACCCCATGCCATACAGCTGGGGTGGGCAAAACTCACCCAAATGCACCAACCAGGTGCCTGACAGGTGCCATAGGCACCAGGCGGTTGCTCACTGTAATGATCTCTATGTGATGAGGAAGTATGGCCCAAGCCAGCAACACGGCAACCTGAGTGGGAGAAGGAGACCCACATGCAGGCCTGGGTCTTTCTGCCCCAGGTTCCGAGGAGAAAACTCAGGTCCACCTGGTACCTTGCAGCCCCAGACAGATAGGCACTGTTAGAGGGGGCAGAGGTGTGGTCTGGTGTGGTGTAGGGGAGAGACAGAATATCTCGGGTCCTGTGGAGAGAAGCGTATCTAAAGAGACATAAGAGGAAGGGAAGATACACGAGAGAAAGGAGCCGGCTGAGACGGAACTGGCTGAGTAGGGGGACAGCCCCCTTTACCAGCTGCAACATGTAGAAAGGCAATGGGCAGCCCAGCAGAGACGACCCTGTGGATGAGAGCACCGGTGAGGGTGAGCCAACCCTGAGAATGTGCGCGTGGGAGATCTAATCCCACCCCTCATCTGCCAGAAGGCAGCATGGGCTGGGGAGAGTCACCATGCCCCAGCGCCAGTCCATCAGCACCTAAGGCATGTGGAAGTTGACCTGAGGTGACAGGAGCAGGAGAGCTGTCCTGTTCTCTATCAGACCTTGCATCTTTCCTGGGCAATACGGTAGTGCCAACCCTGTCGGTGGAGGTGTGAGTGAATCGGTCCTGAAGTTGTAAGTGTGAGAGCGTTATCTGTCTGTCACTCCTTGTCTGTCAGATGGTAGTGTGGGAGGGTGAGAGAAGCCTTCACCCCCTTATCCCTCACCCCTTACTGCTTGCAACAAATGAGAGAGATGACCCTCCCCCTTACCAGCTGCAGCCCTTAGGAAATGGGTCCTGCCCTTCTCCTAGACAGCACATCAGAGCTGCCCAGGGGTTAGAGGTGAGGGTGAACCAGCTCCGGTGTTAAGAGCAAAAGAAAGCTGTCCCCATTACTCATCAGACATGTGGTAGCATGGGCAAAGGAGAGATGCCATCCCCGCCACCTCTTTCCCATCAACACCTGAGACAGGTGGAGGAGCTGGCCCTGGGACCATAAGAGCAGGAGGACTGTCCCTGCCCCTCACCAGCTGCAGCACTCAGGAGAGTGGCCTCTGTATCTCACCTGGGCAACACAATAGAGCTGGGCCTGATGGTGTAGGTGGGGGAGAGCCGACCCTGAGGGCTTGAAAGCAGGAGAACAGGCCCCACCCCTCGTTCATTGCTGCACAAGGTGAATTAGCCAGGGTAATGCTGGAGAGCTCACCCTGGCGGTGAGGACAGGGAAAAACTGGCTGACAGACCAACCAACCCTATAGCTGCCCAAGCCCAGAACCAGGATTACGACTTGGCTTGCCCCAGCATCCACCCCATCTATGATCTACTGGAGTACATGACAGGACCTGACCCACAGACCCAAAGCTGCAGGATCTCAACACAGAGCAACAACAGAATATCCAAGAGGAGTCCCAGTGAGGGCCCAGCATTGAGGCCCTCGAACCAGGCCAATGGCTCTTTGCCATGAACACTTGCAAGTAAAGATGTACAGACAAAGGGTTTATTGTGTGACTCACCATGTCACACTGCAGTTTCCATGACAAGATTTTTTTATTGGTTTTATTGAGCTCTACATTTTTCTCTGCTCCCCTTCCCTGCTTCTCCCCTCCCCTTCAACCCTCTCCCGTGGTCCCCATGCGCCCAATTTGCTCAGGCATTCTTGTCTTTTTCTACTTCCCATGTAGATTAGATCCACATATGTCTCTCTTAAGGTCTTCATTGTTGTCTAGGTTCTCTAGGATTGTGATTTGTAGGCTATTTTTTGTTTTGTTTTTGTTTTTGCTTTATGTTTAAGAACCACTTATGAGTGAGTACATATGATAATTGTCTTTCTGGATCAGGGTTACCTCACTCAATATGATATTTTCTAGATCCATCGATTTGCCTGTAAATTTCAAGATGTCATTACTTTTTCTGCTGTGTAGTACTCCATTGTGTAAATGTACCACATTTTCCTTATTCATTCTTCGGTCGAGGGGCATTTAGGTTGTTTTCATGTTCTGGCTATGACAAACAAAGCTGTTATGAACTTAGTTGAGCACATGTCCTTGTGGTACAATTGAGCATCCTTTGGATATATACCCAAAAGTGGTATTGCTGGGCCTTGAGGAAGGTTGTTTCCTAATACTCTGAGAAATCGCCACACTGACATCCCATGGGGTTGTACCAGCTTGCACTCCTACCAGCGATGCAGAAGTGTTCCCTTTATCCCACATCCTCTCCAGCATAAGTTGTCATCAGTGTTTTTGAATTTGGCCATTCTTACAGGTGTAAGATGGAATCTCAGAGTTCTTTTGATTTGCAATTTCTCTGATGACTAAGGATGGTGAACATTTCCTTAAGTGTTTTTCAGCCATTTTAGACTTCTCTGTTGAGAGTTCTCTATTTAAATATGTACCCCATTTTTAGTGGATTATTTGTTCTTTTGATGCTTAATTTCTTGAGTTCTTTGTATATTTTGGAGATCAGACCTCTGTCAGATGTGGGGTTGTTGAAGATCTTTTCCCATTCTGTAGGCTGCCATTTTTTCTTGTTGACCATGTCCTTTGCTTTACAGAAGCTTCTCAGTTTCAGGGGATTCTATTTATTAATTGTTTCTCTCAGTGTCTGTGCTGCTTGGGTTATATTTAAGAAGTGGTCTTCAGTGCTAATGCATTCAAGTATACTTCCCACTTTCTCTTCTATGAGGTTCATTGGGGCTGGCTTTATATTGAAGTCTTTGATCCATTTGGACTTTAGTTTTATGCATGGTCATAGATAGGGATCTATTTTCATTCTTCTACATGTATCTTCTAAATATATCCAGTTATGCCAGCACCATTTGTTGAATATGCTTTTTTTTCCATTTCATACTTTTTTGCTTCTTTGTCAAAACTCAGGTGTCTGTAGGTGTGTAGATTAATATCCAGGTCTTCTATTTGGTCCATGATGAGATTTTTAATTTTTCCCCTTTTCTTCCCGTTTTTCTGTTAAATTTTGTCTTATTTGGGGGGAGGTGCAGGGGCAGAGGGTGGATACAAAGGGATGGGGAAATGAATGGAATCAAGATACATGATGTAAAAGATGAGTAGAATGAATAAAAAGAAAGTAAAAAAGGAAGAAAAGAAACTTTTCAAAAATTGACTAATATTTCCATTTTATCACCATGGACAATCCGAATCGTATTTGTGAGGTTGCACCGGGCTCCACTACAGTAACGTTTAATTCCAAGTCTCACTGGCTTCTCAAAGGTAACATTTAATCTGTGAAACTCATTCGTGCCAGCTTCATTCCAACACTTGCTTAAGGTCCAGGTTAGCAGGTTTTGTCACCAAGTATGGACCTCCTTGAACACAGGCTTGTTCATCATCCAGAAAGCAAAAGCACAAGCGTGGTTTGCGCACCACAGAAGAAGTAATCCCAGCTTAAACACAGGACAGTAGACTGGAGCATGTACAATAAGCACATGGATGATTGTGTGCATGTGTCTGTGTATATGTGTGCGCTCACAGTGATACAGGTGCATGTGTGTGCATGCAGAGCCCAGAGAGCAACCTGTTCTGTTGCTCCTTAGGTGCCATCCATCTTGTTCTGAGGTTACTGGAGGGGAGGTTGTTTGTTGTTGTTGTTGTTGTTGTTGTTGTTGTTGTTTGAGGCATAGTCTCACTGTGTAGTGTGGAATCACTATGTAGACCAGGCTGGTCTCGAACTCACAGAGCTCAGCCTTCCTCTGACTCCTGAATCCTGGGATTAAAAGTCTTGCGCCACCCCCACCAAGCAGACATCTTGTTTTTGGAGACAATGTGTCTCCTTGCCCTGGAGCTCACCAAGCAGGTTAGGCCAGCTGTCCATCCAACTCCTCTGCCTCCCATCCAGTCCACCACCTCTGCCTTCCCAGGACTAGGATTATAAACACATGAAACCATATCGGCTTCTTTACATGGGTTCTTGGGATCAAACTCAAGAACTCATACTTGCAAAATAAACACTTTTCCGACTGAACTATTCCCAGAATACATGGATACTGGGTGAGTGACGAATTCTCTTGCTGGACTCAGAACAACAGGGTAAACGACAGAGCCGAGCCTTGAAGCTGCTGTGCATCTCTCCAAGGTCCCTGTTACACTGCAGGATCCAGATAAAGCATTCCTCTAAATCTATCACAATACTGATCCAGCCAAGTTAGGGCTGCAGGAAAACTCGAGTGCCCTTAGTCACCCCAGTCATGGACTCCCGTCCATCTCAGAGGCCACTCGGGTACATATCACCATCCGCTCTCCTGTGCAGGTTCACTTCAGTCCCTGTCAGTCACCATTTATGTCTGACGTGTGGTGCCTCTGTAGTCCAAGGTTTTTATGCAGCTCATCCCTTGGTCTGTGTGCTTATAAAATCATAACAATCTAACAACAATTTGCTCAGAACAATAAAAAATACTTTGAAAATGAGTTCAAGAGGTTGGAGTAATGTGACTCAATGATTAAGAATACTTGCTATGCCAGGCAGTGATGGCACACGCCTTTATTCCCAGCACTCAGAAGGCAGAGGCAGGCGTTATCTCTGTGAGTTCAAGGCCAGCCTTGTCTATAAGAACTGGTTCCAGGACAGATACCAAAGCTACAGAGAAACCCTGCCAAAAAGAAAAAAAAAAACTTGCAGTGGAGTAGTGAGGACAAGAGTTCAAATCCCAGCACCCACCCAACAAGCCAGGCATCCTGCCCATATCTATAATGCCAGCTCTGAGGAGAGGAGACAGGAGGATTACTGATACTTGCTGGCTTCCAGCCTAGGGAGGAAACAAGAGCCCTGGGACCAGGAATGAGGGGGAGAGCCAGAGGAGCACACCAGCACCCTCTTCTTCTCTCCAAGTGCACAGGCACACACACCTGCACACACACAAATAAACTAATCAAATAAATGATTTTTTAAAAAGAAAAGAAATTCACAACATAAGAGTGGAGATACCAAGAACAGTATCTGAGTTAGGGTTTCTACTGCTGTGAAGAGACACCATGGCCATGGCAACTCTTGTCAAGGAAAACATATAACTGGAGCTGGCTTCCAGCAGAGGTTCTGTCCTTTATCCTCATAGTGAGAAGCTTGGCAGCATGCAGGCAGACATGATGCTGGAGTAAAGCGGAGAGTTCTGTATCTTGATCCACAGGCAGCAGAAGGAGACTGTGCATCACAGTGGGCACAGCTTTAGCACATGAGAATTCAAAGCCTGCCCCCACAGTGACACACTTCCTCTAAGACCACACCTACTCCAACAAGGCCACGCCTCCTAATAATGCTACTCTCTATGGGCCAAGCACTCGAACACATGAGTGTATGAGGACCACTCCTATTCAAACCACTGCGGACAGTACTATACAGAGCTTCACCCGTGCTGGGGCTTGGTGCAAATGTTTGGAGTAAGTACAATGTATTTTCTCATCTAGAAAATTTCCCAAGTTAAGGAAGAGTGAAACAGATGGTTCACAAGCTATAACGATATCCAAAAAGGTAAAGTTTTAACCAAAGCCAGGCAACATGGCATATACTCATAATTTCTGCACTCAGGAGAATGGCAAATTTGGAACCACCTGAGTTATATATCAAGACTGTCTCAAAACAAGCAAAATATCAGCCATTCAGAGGAAGCTCAGCCACTTGGATCTGTCCAAAGAGGATACACAGGGATAAATGAAAAACAAACAAGTTTAAATGCAGCTCCAAAAGTGAACAGCACATCAGGATGCTCTGGGAGACTCTGATGGATTTGGAGGGGCATGGGATGGAGTGGTTGGAATTACAAAGCCTCCTCTGAGAGCAGAAAGAAATTAGCTCCTCCATAATAGGGAAGCATCCAGCAAAGGCTGGGGGCAAAGCTCAGTCACTAAGGACTAGCCTTGCAAGCATGAGGTCCTGAGTTGGATACCTATCCAGAGACTGGTGAAACATGCCAGGCATGGTGGCATGCTTATAATCCCAGCACTGGAGAGGCAGAAACAGGAGCATCTCTGTTACTCACTGCGAGCACAAACAGCACTTCCTTCCTTGGGTGGCTTTTGTCTGGTTCTTGTCCCAGCAGTGCTGCACATAGCTGTGTGCACTTTCTCGGGCCGGGTAGAACCTTCCCTACCTGCACAGAGAATCAACCTGGAGCTTGTGCACATGGTAAAACCTTCGATCTTCAGACCTGGTTGAGAAAATGAATAGGGTCTTATCAGGTTATCCACAACTCTTAAAGTTGCAGGTGTCAAGCCATGCCAACACTACTGTGGACTCAAGCCATGGCGTACCTCAAGAGCCAACACAAACCAGCCCCTAAAACTGACCACCTCAAACACCCCTGGAATGAGGACAACAGCTGAGCTCCTACTCTGCCCCCTGATGTCCTCTCCATCCCAGGATGCACATCCAAGATGATCTCCGCTCAGCCTCTTGGATCCTTTCGCATAAATTACTCTGGACGACAGCCTCGTTCAAGGCAAGTCTGATTCTTAGACTCCCCATCACTATAACTAACTGCCCCAAGTGGGACTGCGCCTTATCCCCTCAGGTGATGCTTCTGCTGAGAAACAGGCCAGCCACAGGTTATCCCCCAGCCTCCACCATGCTGTGATGGAACTGCCCGAGCCAGAAAAACAGGCGATGATTCCTTTGGGAGATGGCCCCAGCTAGCAGCAGCCTTTGGACAAGTGGCAAGAGGACAAAAAAATGATTGTGAGGGAACCTATTGGTCTTATCTTAAATACTGGTCCTATGTGGACTTTACCAGAAAGGGGGCCAGGAAGGGAGCTCTCACAGAGGGACAAGGAGTTAAGGCCATAAAGTACCTTAAAGGGGAAAACCAAAAACAAGGTTATTGTGGTTTGAAATAGAAATGTCGCACATGGGCTTGTATCTTTGAATGTTTGGTCCCCAGTTGGTGACAAAGCCTTGCTGGCTGGAGAAAGCATATCACTGAAGTGGGTTTTGAGGGTTTATAGCCTTGTCCCCCACTTTGCTTGTTCTCTCTCTCTCTCTCTCTCTCTCTCTCTCTCTCTCTCTTCCCCCCCCCCGCCATCTGCTGCCATGCCTTTCCTACCATTATGGGCTCGAACCCTCTGGAATCATAAGCCAAGCAGACCCTTTTTCCCTTTCTTTTTTTTGTTTGTTTGTTTTTATTTATTTATTATGTATATAATATCCTGTGTACATGTATGCCTGCAGGCCAGAAGAGGGCACCAGACATCATTACACATGGTTGTGAGCCACCATGTGGTTGCTGGGAATTGAACTCAGGACCTTTGGAAGAGCAGGCAATGCTCTTAACCGCTGAGCCATCTCTCCAATCCCCAGACCCTTTTTCTTTAAGTTGCTTTTGGTCATGATATTTTATGAGAGGAACAGAGAAGTAACTAATATGAAGGTATTTCCTAACCTCAAGAGAAAATAAAAAATATTACAGGAAAGATAGCATAATCTACATTTACTGCTGCTCAGCTGGAGATATATTTAGTGTAAGTAATGAATAATGAACGTTATCAAAGTTCTACTGTTGAAAGAATGGAGGTGGGGTACATGTCTGAGTGGCATGAAAGAGACAAACCCTCACTTGGTCTTCTACAAAGGCAAGGCAATTGCTACTTTAAAAACTGTTGATCAGAAAGTAGTGAGGGGCTTTAGAGGTGACTCCGTGGCTAAGAGCACGGCATCTCTCCTAGAGGAACTGTTTCCCAGCAACCACATCACATGGCCCACACCCCCAAGGAGCTCCGAGCTCCAGGGGATCCACCCTCCTTACTCACCTCCACCCCCATCCACGCACACATACAGACATACACACACATATACCCACAAACGTAAAATAAAATAAACCTTTCTCTCATTGTATTTCTGAATTTTTATCTTATTTTTAACTTGAACTATAATTACATCATTTCCCCATCCCTTTTCCTTCCTCCAACCCCTCCCATTTCTTTCATTTTGCTCCCTCTCAAATTTATGGTCTCTTTTTAAAGAAAATCACGACTGGTCAAGATAAATCTTTTTTAAAAGGAGTCTCACTAAGAAGATATGTGTATACCTTTCATTTAAAACTTGGCTAGCCAGGCGGCAGAGGTGCACGCCTTTAATCCCAGCACTTGGGAAGCAAAGGTAGGTGGATCTCCAAGTCTGAGACCAGCCTGGTCTGCAGAATGAGTTCCGGAGAGACTCTGTCTCGGTGGGGGAAGAATTGGCCAAAGAGAGTGGAAGTGCTTGCCTATGATGAGAACAAAGCAGAGGGCCTATGATCACAGTGCAGCGTTACCTTCTATACACACGTGTGCATGTATGAATGTATGCACATATGTATAAATATAACTACAACCCGATGGTCTTGATCACTGTTGCCTGCGTGTATGTGGATTCAGGGACGACTACGTGATGTTGCATAGTCAATTATGGGGCTTATTCCTCGAGAAGACTTTTTCTCCGACTTTCAGCATTCCTTATTTGCCCATGGTTCTTTATCTAGCAATGGGCCCTGTGAGGTTTCCCCTTTCCATATTAGCAAGTCTGTTGGTGCTGTGTTGTTCAGGTCTTGTTTAGGCAGCCATGCTGTTGAGGTATTATGAGTGTAGCTTCCCTGTTGTTTCTGGGAGAAATCTCACAGCAGATTTCCTGGTTCTCTGGCTCTTACAATCTTTTCCCCCCTTCTCAATGTTCCCTGAGCTTTAGGTATGGGAGCTGTGTTGCAGATGTGTCCTGGGGTGGGGCTGCCCACAATCGGTTGTCCTCTACACAATCCCTAACTGTATTCTAAATGCTCACCCTTATACCTAAGACAGGTGGAGCTCTCCCCCTTGGGAAAGACCGTTTTCCTAGTAACAGACACAGGCCACTTCGGGAAATCACAAGTGGTCAAGAAAAGACATTTTAAAATGAGTGTCGCTAAAAACATACACATGGCTTTCAGTAATGGAATTGATGAAAGGGGGTAGACATGCTCGTGGGTGAGGAGGACAAAGCCAGGGGCCTGTGGGCAAGCGCAGCCCTACCTGAATAACTACATCTCTGCAGGTCGTGTGCATGCACGAAAATTTCATTACCTAGGCTCCAACCAGTTTCTATGGTTCAAGGAAAGTAAAATTTCCTGTTATTGATTGCCAGCGTCCATCTGCCAAGTTTCCAGGGGCCTCAGTCTTAATATTCCAGGGTATCTCTAAGTCACAGCAAATCTAAAGTTGCCATGTCCCAAACAGAGCCAAAGACAGCCCATTCTCTAAATTCTTATATTTAATAACACAAGACACAAGACCCTTTGAAAGGAAACAGGCCTGGTGTGTGACTCAAAACATCAATATTTTATTTCTCATTCATCAATCATTCACTACCTGCTGGTGAGAGGTACCTTCCAGGGAGTGTCTCCAGGTCTCCTTCCAGAGCAAGGACTGTTAATATTTCATGCACGAGGGATGAAGTAGCTGCTTGGACATGCTAGCCCTGCCCAGGCAGCACAGGAAAGTGATGCTCTTGCAGGCAGAAAGGGGAGCACACGACAGGCAGCACCCAGCACACTGCTCTGCCAGGGAGTCTGAACCCACACACCATGCCACAGCAGCGAGGAAGGTCTTCTGCAAAGAGCTGAGGCAGGACCCTTAGCACTGCTCCTTCCTGCCCAGTGTCCTCCAACCACCATCACCAATCCCAACAATCGTAGGAATTGAAGACTGACTGGAGCCAGGCAGAGTAGGACATGTTTGTAATCACAACATTTAGCCTGATCTAAACGTCCAGGCTACCCAATGAAGCTCATCACCAAAAAAGGGAAGGGAGACAGCTCGGTTGGTAACGAACTTGCCCATACAAATACGAGCCTAAGTTTGATCCCCAGAACCCATGTAAAAAGTTGGGCACAGTGTTGTGTGCTTATAGTTCTAGCACTGGTAAGGTGGAGACAGGTGGCTCTCTAGGGCGCACTGCCCAGTCCAATGAGAGAATTTCAGGCCAAGTGAGAGATCCTGGTCCCAAATGGATACCATCTAGAACAGCACCAAAAGTTGGCTTCTGGCTTCTATATGTGCATATAGGTACCCACACACATACAAACACAAATGCAAAGTAAAAGATTATCAGTTACCTCATAATTTCATCATTTGATAAAGAAATCTCATTCACCATAAAGTATTTGTGGAAAACCAACAGTATGTTTTAGATCCAGAAAGATCCCAGGAATTCGTGACACACTAGGAACATATAATCTCCAGGGCAGTAGCCACAACACCTATTCTATTCCTTCATAGTCCTGCCACTTACTGTCCTGGGAACAAGTTATAAACTAATTTTTTTTTTTTTTGGTTTTTCGAGACAGGGTTTCCCTGTAGTTTCTAGAGCCTGTCCTGGAACTAGCTCTTGTAGACCAAGCTGGCCTCGAACTCAGAGATCTGCCTGCCTCTGCCTCCTGAGTGCTGGGATTAAAGGCGTGCGCCACCACCGCCCGGCTAATTTTTTTTTTTATTTCTCATTTTTTTCCCTTTTTTCCTTTTTTTTGTTTTTTGGTTTTTTTTTGTTGTTGTTGTTTTTTTTTTTTGTTTTGTTTTGTTTTTTAAGACAGGGTTTCTCTATGTAATAACCCTAGCTGTCCTGGAACTCACTTTGTAGACCAGGTTAGCCTCCAACTCACTGAGATCTCTCTGTCTCTGCCTCTCATGCGCTTGGATTAAAAATGTGCAACCACCGCCCAGCGCTATATACTGTTTTTAACTTTTCTAAACTAAAATACAAGATGGGGAAATCACTTTACGAGACTCAGCACAGACTAGAATAACTTACAAGCAATAACTTCCATCCATTAGAGAACGTAATTCAATGAGTTTTGATAGCTGTGTGCACCTCATAAGCCCCAAATCCCTCCACAATCAAAATATAAGGCAGGGCTGGGGGATGGCTCAGTCAAGAAGTGCTTATCATGTACGCATAAGGACTTAACATCCGTCCCCAGCTCCCACATAACAGCTGGGCACAGCAGAACACATCTGTAATTCCGGTGCTAGGGAGGTGGAGTCAAGAGGATATCCCGAACTTGCAGGCCAGCCAGCCTAGCTGAGTCAGTGAGCTGCAGGCTCAGTGAGAAATACTGTCTCAAAGCATAAGGTAAAGAGGGTGTGGAAGGTGTCTAACAGGTGTCAGTAACAGAGCTTGAAGCCGAGCTACCGACGCCTGCCTATGGGCACCTGTTGTCCTGAGCATTGGCAAATCCTGTCTGCTGAAGATAAAAATGGTCTTAACTAACCCTGCAAATCTCAGCTCCTGAAAATTTTGCTTAACTCTGAGGCAGAAAAAATCTCCTTAGGGGCAGAGATAAGAAGATCGCTCGAGTATGATCAATGGTCACAGAGACAAGATTATGACAATGCCTTCCTCTATACAAGCTCTGGACTCTTTCTTTGGGCGATAGCTCAGAGGCTGCAGCTGTGCACTAATTAAAGAGGTTTTTCCTTTTGTCTCCGAGTGCTGAGAGTTTCCTCGTGGGAAGGGGAACCCCCTTCACAAGCCCAAGTGGCACTCATGAAAGCTGCACCCCTGCAGTGCCCACAGGCCATGCAGCCCTGCAGAGTCAGACAGTGGCTCCCAGCTAGTCGGTCTCCTCACGGAACAGTTGCTTTCTGCTTCTATAATCTTGTGAGGGGAGAGGGCCTCATGAACCTTGTAACTCAGAGCTCTCTCAAATGTAAAGTTTGTCTACTCGGTCTGGTGAGCCTCTCGCTGCTTTCTGAAGGGAATGTTTCAACTCAGAGAAAATTACTATGCAACACTATTTTTTTATTATTATTTCTTTTGGTTTTGGTTTTTGTGTGTATGTGTGTTTATTGGTGTGGAGGTATCAGATTTCCTGGAACTGGAGTTACAGACAGTTGTGAGTTGCCATGTGGGTGCTGGGAATTAAACCCAGGTCCTCTGGAAGAGCAGCCAGTGCTCTTAACCACTGAGCCATTTCGTCAGCCCCTATTTCTTTTCCTTTTAAGATTTTAATATAACTACATCATTTCTCTCTTTCCCTTTCCTCCCTCCAAACACTTCCACATCTCCTTGCTCTTTCAAATTACTGGCCTCTTTTTCATTAATTGTTACTATATGTATATATGTATATGTATATACATACATATTTCTAAATATAACCTGCTCAGTCTATACAATGTTATCTTATGTGTGTTTTCAGGGTTGACTATTTGCTATTGAACAGCCAGTTTGTGTGTTCCTCCCTGGAGAAGACCATTTCTCCCACTCTTGGCATTTCTTAGTTTTTTGTGCAGATATGAGACCTGGTGACCTTGCCGTCATTCACTGTGGCATGTCTCTTGTTGTACTGGTTCAGCTCATGTTTAGGCAGTCATGTTAGTGAGACTCAGGTAATAAGCTGCATGCCTCTGGACTCTGTGGGCACTGGAAACACATGTAGCACTTGAAAACACATAAAGGCAAATACTCACACATATAAAATATTTTTGGTCTTGTTGTTCTGTTTTGTTTTTTATTGTTGTTGGTTGTTTGTCTTTTGCAAGTCCGGGTCTCACTACGTAACTCTGGCTGTCCTGGAGCTCACTGTGTAGATCAAGTTGGCCTCAAACTCACAGAGATCTGTCTGCCTCCCAAGGCTGGAATTAAAGATGTGCACTAGGCTCCATAAAATAAAGTTTAAATAATTTTTAAACAATGTTAATCCGAAAGATGGGAGGAAAAAGATCGCCAAACCAAATCATCATGGCCAAATTAATTAAAACAAACAATTGATTAATTAAAGCAAACTTTTTATTTGTGTACATGGACTGCCTCCCCTAAGGCAGAGTTCAAGAGGTTAGCATTGGATGTGAGAGAGACAAGGCTTTTATATTTCTGGGGTAGGGGTTTCCAAATGGGGGATTTGGTGGTCAGAATAGGCAGGGTTGCAGGAGCAGAGCATAAGTTTAATAAGTTAGCCCTAACGACCTCCTGAAACAGACATGGTTGTAAGGTAGGCATAACAAGGGAGTCATAACAACAAGTAGGCATAACAAGATAGTCATATAATCTTTTGAAACAAAGGTAAGGTTGCAAGATGTTTATAAGCAATTTTTTGAAACACAGACATGATTTCCATTCCTGAAGCATGCAGTACAGAACCATTTGAAGTTAAGAGTACAGGTAGACATATCCCAATCCTTGAGACACAGAAGTTTAATCATAAATAGGAATGAACCTAGTTTGCCTTTACTATAAGATGTGTTTAAGCCTAAAATTGAGACAGGCTGGTTCTTCAGCAGAGTGCACACAATTGGGAAGGAAAAGAAGTCGAGGGATAGGGGTTTAGAGGAAAAGGAATGGAAAACGGATTTGATCAAAACACATTATTTGCATACAGAAGATTCTCAGACTAAAAAAAAAGTGCATGTACTGTCCTAGCTTGCATCCATGTTGCTGTGACAAACACTAACCAAAACCAACTTGGGGAAGGAAAGGTTTTATCTCATATTGCAGCTCCCAGTATGTGATCAGAGACTGTGGAAGACACTACTACTGGCTCCCTTCCCCGGCTTATTTAGTTTGATTTTTTTTTTAAGATTTATGTACTCATTATGTATACAGTGTCTACCTGCACATATGCCTGTGTGACAGAAGAGGGCACCAGATCTCATTATAGATGGTTGTAAATCACTATGTGGTTGCTGGGAATTAAACTTGGGAGGACCTCTGGGAGAGCAGCCAGTGCTCTTAACCTCTGAACCATCCCTCCAGCCCTTGACTTGCTTTCTTATACAATAGAGGACTACACAGTCCTTAATCCTTCTCATGTCAATCATTAATCAAGAAAATGTCCCATAACCTGCCAACGAGCCAACCTGATGGAGTCAGTTCCTCAGCTGAGTGTCCCTCTTCCCGGATGACTCTAGTTGACAAAGTTCAGCCAACACGTGTGCCTTAAATTGTGTTCACCTGAGAGACTCACACGGATTTTCTTTTTTTTAAAGAAAAAAAAAAGAAAGGAAGAAAGAAATAAAGAGGGAGAGAGAAAGAAAGAAAGAAAGAAAGAAAGAAAGAAAGAAAGAAAGAAAGAAAGAAAGAAAGAAAGAAAGGAAGGAAGGAAAGAGGGAAAGAAGAAAGCAACCAGTGTTGTGGCACATGCTTGTAATCCTAGCACTGAGGAAGCAGAGACAGGCAAAGGCCTGGAACTATGGCCAGTCAGCCTAGCCTACCTGGAAAGCTCCAACCTTGTTGAGAGATTTTGTCTCAAAAATACAAACAAGGTAGACAACTCCTGGGAACAGAACCTATTTCTGTCTGTCTCTGTCTCTGTGTCACACAAATACACACAGACACACACATATACACACATCACCCCAGTAGGCACACTCCTAAGAAAGAACTTGGGGTCATCTCTGGACTTGAATACTTTAGGAAACCTGTAATAGCAATACAGCATGATTTCTGTCAATAGACTGTGTGTACTCCTTTCCAATACTAGAGGTTTAAAATAACAACCACCCCCTTTAATCCCAGCACTTGGGAGGAAGAGGCAGATGGATCTCTGAGTTCAAGGCCAGTATGGTCTATAAAGCAAGTGCCAGGACAGCCAGGGCTACACAGAGAAACCCTGCCTGGAAAAAAAAAAACTACTAATAAATAAAAACCTACCATCTTGTTCCAGAGAAAGGACAAAAGAACATTTTCACTCTATTTTTGTGCCAATTTGAAGTTTATATCAAATATGTGGTCATATGATGTGTGGTTTTACTGCATAGCAAATTTGAATGAACTGTATCCAGTAGGGTCCTTGCCTGGCTCCCCATGGCCTCTATGGATGTCACTGGCCCCTTTGCACACGCAGTATCCCTGAGTTCAAAGCCCCACTCCTTCCAGCTAGCTGTGTCTGGGGAAGCCTGCCTCCACAGACACTGGGGTATCATGATGCGGTGTCTACTCCAAGGACTCTGTGTTTGGATGAAAGTGTCACCCCAGCCCCTGGCATCCATTTACCCAAAGAGTCTGGAATGTTCAAATAGAAGCTCCACCCCAAACCCTCTTCCCTGGAGTTGTCTCAGTCCAGACTCCTCCTCTGAGAAAGTCTGCCAAAGATGACCCCTTCCCTAAAGATGTTCAAGACTACCCCCACAGGGTACAAAAACTGCCCCCCAGAGAACAAACGCAAGATGTGGTCTCCTCAACTTCCCGTGAGGCCACCCAGGAATGCTGTGCTCAGAATAATCCTGGGTTTATTGATTCGGTTTGATAGGCTTATCACACCAGTGGCAGTGGATTCTCGGGAACCAGGAATTTAAACTTAACGCTGTGGATACAGAATCCCTGCCACAAGGCAGCGCAAAACAAAGACACCGCTGTCATGGCCACTTTGAAGTCAGCCCTCTGAACGCTAGCATGTTTAAAAAGAACATGAGAGCGCAACTCCTTCTCTCTGGGGAAAATCCTGCCTCCCAGACAGCAGCGTTCTGTGCCTCTGGCGTCGTCGGAATAAGTATGCTGAAAGGCCTTCCCTAGTGAGGGCGCCCCACCCCCACCCCACCTTCCCAACCAACATAGGTTCCCTGCTTCTGGCTGTGAGTTAATTCAGCCTGACTGAGGGGGAGGCCATTCAACTTCTTTTATTAAATTCCATTCAAAAAGTCCTGCTTCTATGCTTTACAGAAGCTGCTCAACTTCAGGAGGTCCCATTTATTCAATGTTGCCCTTAATGTCTGTGCAGCTGGGGTTATGCACAGGAAACGGTTCCCTGTGCCCATTTGTTGTAGAGTACTTCCCACTTTCTCCTCTATCAAGCTCAATGTGTTCAGATTAATATTGAGGTCTTTAATCCATTTGGACTTGAGTTTTGTAGACACGATCGCCAGGCAAAATTGGGAACTTGAGGGTTGGGCGAAACTGGGCCAAGGGAAGATGGGGAGAGAAAAATGTGAAGGGGAGAATGGGGGGAGCTCGGAGGAATGGGATGCTTGGGATATAGGAAGGGTGGATATGGGAGCAGGGAAGCATATATCTTAATTTAAGGAGCTACCTGAGGGTTGTCAAGAGACTTGACCCTAGAGGGGTTCCCAGGTTTCCAGGGAGACGCCCCCAGTTAGTTCCTTGGGCAGCTGAGGAGAGGGAGCCTGAAAAGGCCAGTTCCTATAGCCATACTGATGAATTTCTTGCATATCACCATAGAACCTCCACCTGACGATAGATGAAGAAAATGACAGAGCCCCACATTGGAGCACCGGACTGAGCTCCCAAGGTCCTGATGAGGAGCAGAAGGAGGGAGAACATGAGAAAGAAAGTCAGGACCGTGAGGGAACCTCCAGCTGGCGACAGATGGGGAAGGTGACTGAGCCCCACATTGGAGCACTGGACTGAGCTCCCAAGGTCCTGATGAGGAGCAGAAGGAGCGAGAACATGAGGGAGAAAGTCAGGAACGTGAGGGGTGCGTTCACTCATGGAGACGGTGGGACAGAACTAAAGGGAGATCACCAACTCCAGTTGGAATGGGACTGATGGATCATGCGACCAAACCCGTCTCTCTGAATGTGGCCAACAGCGGGGGCTGACTGAGAAGCAAAGGACATTGGCGCTGGGCTCTGATTCTTCTGCATGGACGGGCTCTGTGGGAGCCTTCTCAGCTTGGTCGATCACCTTCCTGGACCTGGGGGGAGTTGGGAGGACCTTGGACTTAGCATAGAGTGGGGAACCCTGATGGCTCCTTGGCCTTGAGAGGGAGGGAGGGGAGGTATGGGTGGAGGGAAGGGGAGGGAAGGGGAAGAAGGGGGGGGAAGGGGGAGGAGGAGCGGAGGGAGGGGGAGGAGGAGGGAAGGAGATGGAAATTTTTAAATATAAAAAAAAAATAAACCATGAGAAAGAAAAAAAAAAACACAAAAAGTCCTGCTTCTAAAAGGAACAATAGAGGCCTCTCGAAATTATATTCATTTTACAAAATCATATATTTAGCAAAGAGTAGAATTTAAATACCATTCAAATCATGAGACCCTTAGAGTAGTCCACCACTTCAGAAACCAGTCTGACAGCCCCCCACAAAAAATCCAGTCTATGGCCCAGCAATTGCGCCCCTGGGCACAACGACAAAGCAAATGGAAACAGGTGTTCACACAGATGAACGGGCCTGGAGAGATGAGACCATTGGGGAACCTGCAAGCATGAAGCCCTGAATTTGACCACCAGCGCCTATGCTAAAAATAATCTGGGTACGGTGGCGCACGTTTGTAATCCCATAACCGGGAGACGGAAATAGAGGAATTCGGCTCCCTGGCCAGCTGGTGAAGCCGAATTGAGACCTTGCCTCAAAAAGAGGTGGAGAGTTACTGAGGAAGACACCTTAAAGTATCCTCTGGTTTCTACAAACACGCTCTCTCTCACACACACTCACCACACGCTCACACATGCTCTCAAACACACTCACACACACACATACACTCACACAGACTCTCACACGCACATACACACTCACACGCTCAGATACACACACACACACTCACACACACTCACAAACTCTCTCACACACACACACTCTCACATGCACTGTCACATACACACTCACATGCTCAGATACACACACTCACACACACTCACACAAACTCTCTCACACACACGCTCTCACACGCACTGTCATATACACACTCCCGTGCACACACTCACATACACACACGCTCTCACATACACACACACTCACATACACACACTCTCACATACACACACTAGCACACACTTTCACACACACTCTCTCACACACTCATACACATTCGCATACACACACTCTCACACTCACATACACACGCTCTGTCACACACACACTCTCATACACACACTAAAGTAAGATAAAACGAATGTAAAGCCCAACTGCTCTGATGCTCCAGAGTCTTCACACAGATGCTCCAGGCATTGAGCCAAGCTGAACAGACCTTAAGGCATCTCAGGCCAGGCTCCAAGGGAAACTTCCAGATGATTCCAGATCCCGGTCGTCTGAGTCTGCTCAGCTGTCTTTGCAGTGCCCTCTTCAGATCCCTTGCTTGCAGGATCCCAGAACACAATGGAACAACAAGGGCTTTACACGGCATCCAGGGGAGCTGTGCCACAGCCACAGCCACAGCCACAGCCTCTGGAGCCTGGGGTCACTGTGCTGCTGTCTGCAGGTTCTCACAGTAGCGCTGCTGCTGCTGCTGAGGTCTAAGAATAGGCAG
Source organism: Arvicola amphibius (assembly GCF_903992535.2). Classification (NCBI taxonomy): domain Eukaryota; kingdom Metazoa; phylum Chordata; class Mammalia; order Rodentia; family Cricetidae; genus Arvicola; species Arvicola amphibius. Next base: position 101,928,604 of record NC_052058.2, on the reverse strand, counting down.
GGATGAAGGGATGACTGATCGGGGCCTTGAAGCTTATCTGGGTGTCTGAAGCCACTCTGGATAGTCTAGATGGAGCCCTGCTCAGTCTCGACAGATGCAGACACCTCGGTTTTAATTAGCTTGAAAAATGACATGTTTCTCTATGGGACTTTCGTTTCCAAGAATAACTGTCATCGTGGTGGTTAATCTCAGTTGCCAGCTTGATGAGATCTAGAGTCAGCTGAGAGACAGGAATACCTGTGAAGGATTGTCTTAATTAGGTTAATTAAGATGGGAAGACCTGCCCACGGGGTAGTGCCATTCCCTGAGATGGATCCTGGACTGTGTAAACAAGAGTGCTTTAGCACTAGCCTGCCACTGCTTCCCCATGGTGGACAAGGTGTGACCAGCCTGCACTGCTCCCTGATGGCGGATGTGATGTGACCAGCCTGCCACTACTTCCCAATGGTGGACGTGATGTGACCAGCCTGTCACTACTTCCCAATGGTGGACGTGATGTGACCAGCCTGTCACTACTTCCCAATGGTGGACATGATGTGACCAGCCTGTCACTACTTCCCAGTGGTGGACGTGATGTGACCAGCCTGCCACTGCTTCCCAATGGTGGACGTGATGTGACCAGCCTGTCACTACTTCCCAATGGTGGACATGATGTGACCAGCCTGTCACTACTTCCCAGTGGTGGACGTGATGTGACCAGCCTGCCACTGCTTCCCAATAGTGGACATGATGTGACCAGCCTATCACTGCTCCCTGATGGGAGGACGTGGTGTGACCAGCCTGTCACTGCTCCCTGACGGTGGACGTGATGTGAGGTAAGCTGAGCACCAGCCTGTCTCTGCTTTCTGGTGGTGCAACTTCAAGTTGCTTTGCCCCTCCTTCCCCACCGCAATGGGCAGTTCCTGTAGACTGTTGCCACAACTGTGAGCCTAGAGAAACCCTTAGCTTCTTGAGTCTTGAATTGTTTTTGTCGGGGAATTTTACCACAGCAGCAGGAAAGGAACCAAGGCATGCCTATTTCCTTTTGACTGATTTCCCCACCCCTACCCCACTCACCCCTCTTTTCCCTGCCCCTCCTATCCCCAATGTACCCTTTGGGTCCCAGTATTCCCCCTTCCACTGTTGTCTTCTACATCCCCAGTTCCATCCATTTTACTGAAATTTTCATAACTTCCTTGTTTTCTCTACTGTTGGAATAAAACCCCACTGTGCAATGCCACATTTGAGTTATCCCTTCACTAGATTTCCAGATGGACATCTAGGCTGACTCCACTCACTCTTACAAAAAGAGCATCAGTGAACACAGACGTACAAATGTCTCTGGTAGGCTCCCGCATCCTTCGGGCACATGCCCAGGAGGAGAGCGATGTCATCGTAGTTCCAGTGTTACTCTTTTGGGACGCCTCACTCTGGTCTCCGAAGGGGGGTGCCAGTTTCACTCCCAACATCAGAACGTAGCTGCTCCTTTCCCCACGGACTCCCCCATTCATCATATACTTTCTTCTTCGTGTATTTATTTATTTGAATTACGTGGAGACGGGGGTTGTGCACATGCGTGCAGGTACATGAGGAGGCCAGAAGATGATGCCAGATCCTCTAGAGCTAAAGCTACAGGCAATTGTGAGCCACCCGACTTGGGTGCTGGGAACTGAACTGACAAGCAAGAGCGACAAGCACTTTTAACTGCTGAATCATCTCTCCAGTTCAGTCATTTATTTTCTTGATAATAGCTATTCTGACAGGGATAACATAAAATTTCAATGCAGTTTTAATGTAAATTAAAATATAAATTAAAAATATTTGTGTCTCTCCTTTCAAGAACAATATGTTTGGCTCATTGGTCCATTTATTGATTGGCAGTTTAGGGTAAAGAGTGTGTGTGTGTGTGTGTGTGTGTGTGTGTGTCTGTGTCTGTGTGTGTCTGTGTGTCTCTGTGTGTCTGTGTATGTGTCTGTGTGTGTCTGTGTGTGACTGTGTATTGTGTGTCTGTGTGTGTGTTTAATATTTTGGTAGTTCTTTACATATTCTAGACATTAACTGTTGTCTGAACTACAGCTGGCATCAACATCTCTTACTAGAGGAGATCTGTCACTACTGTGTTAGTCCTTAGTGACATCAGCCATTGCTCACACATCAATGGCTATCTCAATTCTTTTCTTTCCTAAGTCTCTTCTGCCTGGAAGAAACAGCCACACGACAAGGTCCTCTTCTAGGTTGTCCCTTTTCACTTACTGAAGCTGTAGATCAGGGCGTGGGAGAGAGAGATGAACTGGAAACATGAGTCCTTGCCTTTGGGGCCTTCACAGTCTAGTAGGAAAGGCATAACGATCACCTTTAATATTTTATTTTTCTCACCATTTTACTGTCTTCCCCCGCTGACAGTAGCCTCCTAAGAAAGTAGTACACTGTGTTCCCTTAGTCATTCACACTATGCACCAGATAAAAATATTCACTAATGACTGAATTCAGATGCCAAGCGATCACCTCATCCATTTAGGGCCATACAAGAGCCACAATAGACTATGGATTATATTACTTCCAAAAGTAGTCTAGTTGGGCATAGTGGCACATGCATGTGACCCAAGTCTCAGGAAGCTGATGCAGGAGAATGGCTACAAGTCTGAGGCTAGCTTGACCACATAGGGAGTTCCAGACCAACGTGGGCTACAAATGGAGACCTCGTCTCAAATAATAAAAATGCATCCATATACACAAGGATGCAAACTAGACAAAAGTGATCAGGAAAAAAATTAAGCACATAGGCTGGATGAGGAGGTAGTAGCTCCTCCCTGGACTAGCCCGTTACTCATGTTCTCTGAGTCCCCTCTCCCTGGACAGACTACAATCTATCTGGGCTCCACTTCTCTGTCTTTCTGACCTAGAAACTGGAAGAGAACCACCTATACACATACAGTGCTAAAGTAATTGAGCTTGGCTTATGCCCAGTTCCAGAACAGAGTTCCAAAGCCATGGTTAATCTCCTATCTATGTTTTTGTTCATATCAAACCCATGTATATCTTACCAGTTAGGGAAATGGCCTTTTTTCTTCTCTCTTCTCTCTTTTAAAATTCCATCTGTTTCAAGCTGGGTGGTGACCCTCCCTGGTGGACCCCAGATTTGGTGCTCATTTCTCCCAGTATCCAAGGCCTCCTAACACAGAAGCTGCCTCACGCAAGCAGCCTGAACCCAGCCCACAGACTAAGCCCTTCCTCCCCATCGCTTTGGTCCACAGGCCAGTTTTAGAGACATTTTTAATGAAGGCTGCAGCCCGACTCAGTACAGGAGAAACACACATCTTTGGTCCTGCATGATCACAGATCAGCCAAAGCTGACCCTGGGCCAGCTGAGGTAGGAAGGCCCTGCACTGGACGTAGAATTAGGAGTCAATATCAACTAGGTAGGCTGCAAACCCCAGTGGCAAAGGTAATAAATGCCGCAGTGCCTCCCTTTTCCTTGGTCTGGCACTTGGTCTATCTTCTCCTGTAATTAGATCACTGGAGACCTGGCCAATAACATCAAGATTGATTCAGGTTTCCTCAGCCGCCCAGCTGCTTCTAAGGACTAAGACTGGCTACTACATCTTAAATAAGGGTTCCACTCTGGGCTGGAGTAAGGAATCAGAGCCAGGAGTTATTTCCTTCCAAGGAGAGCTAACTCCTACCCCTTGAAAAAGGGAGACCTTTAGTTCTAAAGGGGAAAATACTTTTTTCCTATCCAGTTTCCAGAATAGGAGCTGGAACTGGAGCAGGAACCAGGAACTGGGGCTGGGCAGGGACTAGGCAGGGTCAGAGGCTGGGGCTGGGGCAGGGGCTGGGGTTGAAGGCTGGGACTGGGGCTAGCGTAGGAGCTAGGGCTGGGGCTGGGGTAGGACTGGGCAGGGGCAGGGGCTGGGGCTGGGGTAGTACCTGGGGCAAGGGCAGGGGCTGGGGCTGGGGCTGGGGCTGGGGCTGGGGCTGGGGCTGGGGCTGGGGCTGGGGCTGGAGCTGGGGCTTGGTTTAAGAGTACCTGCCAAGCATGCCTGAAGCCCTGGATTGCATCCTCAGAACCATATAAACTAGGAATAACGGAGCATGCCTGTAATCGCAGGGGTCTGGAGGCAGGTGCAGAAAAATCAAAAGTTCAAGGTTGGGGCTGGAGAGTTCAGCTGTTAAACACAAGAGCTCTTGCATGGGGATCTGGGATCAATTTCCAGCACCCTGATGGCAGGTCCCAGCTCTATGGCTTTAGTTCAAGGGGATCTGACAACCTCTTCTGGCCTCCACAGAAAACATGCTCCGATGCACATATACAAACATATGCAAACAAATAAAAATTAAATCTTTTTTTAAAGAAAGAACTAAAACCATTGGATCTATGCTCAGTTTACTTGTTTTTTTCTTAAGTCACAGACACACCTTCTGGAAGTGATTTTTTTTAATGAATGAATAACCCACATTTTATTCCACACCAGGAATGAAATTTGTCCCCATTTTGCTGTGGATTGGCGAGATGGAAGAAAAAAACAAAGAGGGGGAGGTCCTAACGCAGACTGGTCACGGAGAAGACTTTTGTCTTCTGTCTTGTATTATAACCATTGTATTGTGTGTGTATAATCATTTTACCTCTCAGTATTATACCTGCAGTTGAAAATGCTAAATACTTTTTGAATTGTCTGTTCTTTCTAGATGTTCTGAAGTGTCTGGAAAGTTTTAGAAGTAGTAAAAATAACATTAAGCACCTTTTTGTTAATCTTTCTGTTATTTTGTCATATGGACTGTTATTTTAATAGGAATGGCTGAGCACTCCTGAGTGTCACAGATTGTGTTGTGCCTGACCCACAAAAGAAAGAAATGCAAAGAGTGCTCACAGCAAGGAAAAGGAACCAGTTTATTGTTTTTATTTTTGTGTATATAAAGGACAAAGCAGTCCTAACTTGCAGCATTTGGTTTTCTACATGTTAAAGAAGTCAGCAAAATAAACAATGCATCATGAAGATTTATTTATGCATGTTCATGAGAGTTTGTGTATGCACATATATGTGCAGGTGTGTGCATCTGTGCATACCTGTGGAGATCAGAAGAAGGCATTAAGTATTGTCTTAGTTAGGGTTTCTGTTGTTGTGAGGAGACACCATGACCATGGCAACTCCTATAAAGGAAAATATTTAATTGGGGTGACTTCCAGTTCAGAGGTTTAATCCATTATCATCACTGTGGGACATGGCAGCATGTAGGCAGACATGGTGCTGGGGAAGGAGCTGAGAATTCTGAATCTTGATTCAAAGGCAGCAGGAAGTGAACCGTGTCACTTGGGGGTAGCTTGAGCATAGGATACCTCAAAGCCCAATCCCACAATTGTTAGAGGCCATTTCAGGCCTCTTCTTTCTCAGGGCCTTGAAGTAAAATCGTGACATTTCAGGCCTCTCCTTTCTCACAGGGCCTTGAAGTTTAACCGTGAGACATAACTCAAAGTTAATTAAAACACTGAGTGCTAATCTTAGAGACTCAAGGTCTGAAAAGCACCATAGAGTGCCCCCTTATCTGTAGCTTATCACTAACGTTCTAACTACTGTCCTTGCAAAGCTGCCGAAGCTGCTGAGTCCCTCTGCCCAAGTTTCCCCCCTCCCTCTCTGCCCAAGTGCAGCCGAGTCCCTCCTTCCCTTTCCCCCTCCGTCTCTGCCCAAGTGCAGCCAAAAAATTACTTAAGACTCAAAGCTTGCTTCAATAAACTGAGACCTTGACAACTGCACCCAGCTTGGCCTCGTTCTTTTTTCCCCCATGTCTCTTTCAGATAGCGCCCCTTCAGAGGACCCTGAATAGCTGACCCGCTGGCGGGTTACACACAATAACACACTTCCACCAACATGGCTACACTTTCTAACAATGACACTCCCTGTGAGCTTATGGGGGCCAATTATATTCAAACTAATGTCCCCCATAAGCTTGTAACAATATCATAATACAAAATGCATGTATTTGAACTTCAAAAGTCTCCACAGTCAATCACCTTCTCAAATATGTTTAAAAGCTCAAAGTTCAAGTCTTTTCTGAGAGTCATGAAATCCCCCATAAAATCAAAATCAAAAAGCATATCACATACTTCCCACATCCAATGGCACAAGATAGACATTACCATTCCAAAACATAGGGAAGGGAACATAGTTAGGAAATACTGGCTCAAACATGATTGAAAACCAGCTGGGCAAACTCCAAACTCTGCATCTTTATGTCTGATGTCAAAGCTCTCCTCAGATCTTCAATTCCTTTCAGCTTTGTTGAGTCCAACACACTTCTTTCTCTTGGGCTGATTCCACTTCCTGTTAGCAGCTCTCCTCCTTAGGAATCCTACAACTCTGGTGTCTTCAACATCTTGGGTCTCCAAGGCAATTCAAGCTTCAACTTACAGTAGTGGGATTAAAAATAATATTTGTCCACTGGTACTTTGTAAGTATTCTTTTTGTTAAAAAAAAACTGTACTTGGGGTTGGGGAGTTCTCTCAGTGGTCAGGAGAACTTGTTACTCTTGAAGAGAGAGGACCCAGGTTCAGATCCCAGCACTCACACGGCAGCTTATAACTGGATCTCCAGTCCCAGAGAATCAGAAGCCCTCTTCTGACCTTTGAGGGCACCAGGAATACATGAGGAGCACAGACATGCAAGTAAAACACCAATAAACATTTTTTAAAATCTTTAAAAAGACTTTATTTCATTCTTATTTGTGCCTGAGTGTGTGTTTCTATGCATGTGAGTTCCCAAGATGGCCAAAATCAGGTGTTGGATCCCCTTGTGAGCCTCCCAATGATGTGGATGCTTAGAACCAATTTAATGTGGATGCTTAAAACCAAATTGATGTCCTCTGAACGATCAGCAACCACTCTTAGTTGCTGAGCCATGTCTCTAGTCCCATTTTCTAACTTTTCTACAAAGAATCAGTCATTCATTCACTAAAAATATTTTTTTCTACAGTTTAGTGTTTATGTATGTGTGTCTGTCTGTCTACACATGCATTGGGTATCTGTACATATACATATGTGGATATCTGAGGACAGCTTGCAGGAGTTTGTTTTTTTCTTCTAGCCATGTAGGTTCTGGAAATTGTATTCAAAAGGTACCTTTCTTGGTTGAGCCATCTGGTATACCCTGAAAAGGCGTTTTTTTTTTTTTTTTTAAAGGAGTACATTGCCTGCTGGCTCCTTGGTCATTACATTACCTCTCTTTCTATGTGCATGTGTGTCTCTGTATGAGTGCATGTGTCTCTATGTATATCTGAGTATATATCTACGTACCTCTGTGTATCTCTGTATATTGGTCTCCCTGCCTGAGTGTTTAGATGTGTAAATAAAGATCCTTAAATAACTAGCATGTCCTAAATATCAGGAATCTTGGAGATTGTGTTTAGGATGATAGCTACATTCTTACTGTGTTACTACTTTATCCACAGCCAATTTCACTGTAACTATCAGTAAATAAAGTCAATACTCCTAAGGTAACAGGATAATCTTCCTCAGTCTCCAAGTCTATGCCACCATACCTGGCTCAATAATTACATGTTTTTAGATAAAATGCTTATATAAGTGTAAATGTCAGCTGCCCTGATTTAATCATTACATACTATATACACATACTAACAGACTATACCCCATAAATCGGTACAATTAAATTGATACTTTTGTTAAAAGCTTTCAACTGAGGGAGCAGACAAAGCAGTTCAATCTCCAGAATCCACATGGTGGAAGAAAATGATCAACTTCTACAAAAAAATCCTCTGACCTCTACACATGTGCCATGGGATATGAGCACCTGCACAAAAATAAATAATGTTTCCCAAATTTTTAGGTATTTAGTTTAACCATTAGGCACCCCAGTGGTACTGGAGAATTATAAAATGAATGTTGACAAAACCCATTTGGTATCCAGAAGTGGAATTGTTCCTTTTTGTGTGTCTTGGGAAACTATTCCTTGAGCCTCCTCTAATGGCCTCCCAACTCATGTGATCTTGAATGGCGCTAAGTGAGAGAAAGCTGCCTGCCAGTGATGTGGGAGTCAGAGCACAGTGTCACACCTGACCTGTGCCATGCCCCACAATGTTAGGCACAGCTCCCTGCCTCTGGGCCTGATATGAATGATAAAGAATTGAGACTTATAATCCCCAGGGGCTCTCCATATCTAAAATGCACTAGTTCCAGTCTGTGATTTTATAAGACTTGGAACTCAGGTCATTGTTAATAATGCTCTCCACCACTATTGTGTGTGGTGAGTTTGTCTCTACACACTGACTGAGAAGAGAAAGAAAACAGCATTCAATTGATTTTTTGGCAAAAATCAATTCCAGAAAAAATTAATAACAGCTTTCAAAACTGTATAAACTTTCTAAAGAACTGGATCCAGCCAAGGGGGTTTCTTCCCAGGCACCAGGTCTGTCACTGAATCTCTCCCAGGCTTTCTCATCCCAGGAAAGTGCCTCCTGCCTGCTAGTCATGTATCTGCACAACCCCAGCTTGGATGTTCATTTGTCAGTGACGCCTCCCAGCTCAGAATCATTTGTGATTACATGAAGACACCATTGGCCTCTCCCTCCTGGCTCATTAATAAAATGGTTTAAGGAAGTGGGATTCTGCAGCTGCACAGGAATGATGTATGACTAAATTTTCACCCGCCACCTCCCGTCTCTGTCAGTTCCTAAACTACACTCTCTCCTCCTCCTGCCAGAGCCCATGGAAACCATCACGTCTCAAGGAGTCTTCCCCTCCCAGCAGCATCTGCTTCCTTCTATCATGTGTTTTCACCAGATATTCCATTTTCTATTTCATGCTTCCACATCTCCGTCTTCTCTATTGTGCTCATGTGTGTGCACATCTGAGACTGTGTGTGTGCACATGTGGAGGCCAGAGGTTGATGCTGAGGTCTTCCTCAAGTGTTCTCCACTTTATTTTCTTATGGAGGTACTTTCTCAATTGAGAGACCCTCTCCCAAATGACTCTAGCTTGTATTGAGTTGACAGAAACCTGTGCAGCACAACCTGTTTTTAAGAAGGGATGCTAGAGAAATAGCTCAGTGGTCAAGAGCACTTGTTGCCCTTGCAGTAGATGCAGGTTTGGTTCCCAAGACCCACATGGTGATGTACAACCATCTGCAACCCAGTTATAGGGTTCCATCATTGTCTTCTGACCTCTGTGGGCACAAAATACTCTTGTCACACACGCACACACACACACACACACACACACACACACACCACTCAATCACATAAGCCAGATGTGGTGGTGTGAACTTGTAATTCCAGCACTAGGGAGTGGAGATAGGCTGATCCCTAGAGCTCACCAGCCAGCCGCCCTAGCATATTTGGTTCAGTAAGAGATCTTGTTTGTAAGCCTGATGATCTGACTTCGATCCCTGGAACCCACATGGTGGAAACAAATGATCTCCTACAAGTTGTCCTCTGACCTTCACATTTACACACAAAAACACTCAAATACATAAATATACAATATTTTCAAAAGAAAAAGATGGGTATTACCTGAGGAACACACCCATGGTTGGCCTGCACACACATGCACACACACAAATGTCAGAGGCCCAATTGCATTTCAGTTTGCATAGGAAATACTTATGCTACTTATTTGTTGAATTCCAGTGTACCAGGTGTCCCTCCTTTGATCTGACAACTCTCATAGAGCTCTCAATGCAATGGGCTTTGATATTTGTTAGGTGATTATGAAGGCTCCAACTTGTCCTCCATGGTGGAAAGCATTCTGAAACTCTGGTAAGAGCTTCCCCAACTTCTTTGTAACTGGCTTGGTGTGCAACCTAAGCACATTGGGAGTAAACATGAATCTTTCATTTCCCCAGTATGTGCCGGGCTCACTCACAACCCACCTCCAATCCCCTGCTGCGAGGCAGCTCTCTTAATGACATCACAGTTGGATCCATACTTTTGTGATCATTTTTAGCTAATTAAAGCAATCCCATACTACTTTTAAAGGCTCGTTGCTACTCATTTTATAACTTCAATCTAATTTTTAATTCAAGGTACTGCTCACTCTCAGCATAGGGCAAGTTCATGAGCCTTGGGGGAAGGCAGACAGAATTGAGTGATGGATTATTTTTCTGTTGCTATGAGAAAACATCATGACTGAGCAACTTCTGAAAGAAGGATTATGTTTTGACTTATGGTTCCATATGGATAAGAGTCCATTGTGGGGAAGCTGGAACAATGGTTTTGTGGTTGAGAGCACTGACTGCTCTTTCAGGGGACTAGAATTCAATTTCTAGCACCTATATAGATGCTAACAACTGCTTGTAACTCTAGTTCTAGGGGATTCAATAACGTGTTCTGGCTTCAGAAGACACTGCACACGTGGTACACAGGCATACATGCAGGCAAAACACATGCATGTAAAATAATAAAATAAATGTTTATAAAAAGAGTCCTCATGGTGGGAGGACATAACAGCACCCAGCAGGCATGGCTACAGGATCGGGAAGCTAATAACTCACATCTTCAATAGCAAACAGGAAGCAGAAGTAAACCAACTAGGAAGGGCATGAGGCTTTTAATCTCAAAACCCATGCACAGTGGCATGTGTCCCACAGCAAGCCACTCCTCAACAGCACCACCCAATGGAGACAAGTGTCCAACTATCTGAGCCTAGAACATTTCGATTCAAACCACAAGTGCTAAACTCCTCTTGATCATCCCCAATGTTTGTCCCTCGAGGGCTGGGATGGGAGGAAAGGGAACTACCTTTGTGTGAGCTATGGACAAAGGCCTTTACTGGCCTCATGCTATTTCAGTTAAGAGTTGAACTCTCCTGACAAATACCAAACCTTCCAGATAAACTCCAGCTGTGGATAGTCCTTCAAATTCCATGACAACCTTCCCACTTATCCTTCAGACTGACATCCTGGACCCATCCCATCAGTCAGTACCCATGGGACCTCTGAACACAAGCAGGATCCAGTTCCCTTGTGGTGCTGAGGCTCAGACAGCAGCTGAGTCCCACCAGCTGCTACCCAATTTCTATGTGCCCATTTCCAGCTACACCAGCTTATCTATGTGACATCTGGCCACACACGGCTGGGAAAGATGCTGTGGTGGTTATTCTTCATCATCACTTGTCACGAGTTGGGGGAGACATACTCCATCAGTGCTCATCTGAGGGTGTTTCCAGAAGGAACAGCTAGAGGGGCATCCCGAACACAGGAGGCAGCGTTCCATGTGCTGGGTCCTAGCAGAGGAAAAAGAAGGAAGTCACCAAGTCCCCAGCTCTATAGTCCACAGTGTCAGTCACTTCATGAGCTGAATTCCCAGACAGGATTCGCTGAAGATTGAGCAAGAACATTATAAAGAAGATGAACCTGTTATGGGGTGGGGGGAAGACAAGAAGGATACAGACAAAATCATGGAAAGATCCTGTGTCATCCAGAAAACCAAGACTTAGGAAACCAAAGCCAACCTCTTTCCTGTTATTGTGTAGCCCATAAGCTAAGAGTAACTTTCTGATTTTTACATATAATATATGTGTGTGTAAAACATATTATATATTATTAAATATATATAATATTAATCAAACTTGACATGTTTCATTGAAAATAACATATATTATATTTTAAAATCTAACTGTGTGGTGCTGGACACTCTTAATCTCAGCACTCAGAATGAGGGAGCAGGTGAATTCTCTAAGTTGCTTGTTCTACATAGAAGGTTCCAGGCCAGCCAGGAGTACACAATGAGATCTTGTACATGCCCCCCCCCCAAAAAAAATCCAAAACCTTCTTTAGCTTTTTTGGGTTTTTTTGTTGTTGTTGTTGTTGTTTCTCGAGACAGGGTTTCCCTATAGTTTCTAGAGCCTGTCCTGGAACTAGCTCTTGTAGACCAGGCTGGCCTCGAACTCAGAGATCCGCCTGCCTCTGCCTCCCGAGTGCTGGGAGTAAAGGCATGCGCCATCACCGCCCGGCTCTTCTTTAGTTTTGAATGTTGACTGCAAAGCTTAAAATAGTTGCTCCCTGGCCTTTTTATAGTAGAAACCCTAAGCAATGGACTAGGATAAATTAGTCAATAAACATTTGTCACACAAATATAAGGACTTGAGTTTGATTGCCCAGAACCCATCAGAAATCTGCACACAGTGACACACGTGTGTAATTCCAGTACTGGGGGTGGGGTAGAGACAAGAGTATCCCTGGTGCTCAGTCGCTAGCCAGTCTAGAACATTCCAGATTCAGTGAAGCCCCTGTCTCAGAAGTAAGGTGGCGGGGGGGGGGGGGGGGGGGGGCAAGCAGGCTACTCAGTGAGGAAAAGCATTTGCTGAGAAAGCCTGACAACCTGAGTTCAAGCCCCAGAATCTACAGTAGAAGAAGATAACCAACTCCTCAGAATTATTCTCTGACCTCCTCGTGTGCCATGGCATACAAGTACCTGCACACACACGCTTTAATAATAATGATAAATAACATTTTTAAATTAAATAATAATAAGACAGTAATTGAGGAAGACAGCTGACATCAACCTTTGGCCTCTACATGTAGGTCTACACACATAAACACATGTGTGCATGTGCACACACGCACGCACACCCCAAACAAAAAAACAATAAAACATAAAAGGTAAAGAGTCTTTGTCTGCTCCAGGTCTGAATGTTAGTAAAACAGTTTGGTGGTAATTTTGAAGATGTTGCTATGAACTCGTGTTGGCTGCATTAGATAATCTGTTGGAGATGTGTGCTCAATTATTTAGGGTTGAAATGTCACAATGATTGTAATTTACTCTAAATGCTTCAATAAAGCAGATGAGGCAAACACAGAAGAATGCTAATGATTCTTAAGTTGGGGTGATGGATTCCTCCTTGCCAGTCTCATTATCGTATGTGTAAAAATCTGCAATTAAAATTATGAAATTAATGTTCATCTTTAATTTTTCACCTTGCATGGCCAATCCATCATCTAAGCCATGTCTGTCTAACTCTCTGAATTGCTTCCCACCCTCCCTTTTCCATTATGACTGCCACTGTTTTAGCCAAGCCCCCACCACAGATCACACAGCCAGAGAGATCAGATTCGTATGATTTTATTTTAATTTATTTGACTACATGAGTACAGGTGCCTACAGAGACCAGAAGGGGGCGTTGGATCCCCTGGAGCTGAAGTTACAGGCGGTTGTGAGCCACCCACATGCATGCTGAGAACCAAGCTCAGATCCACTGCAAGAGCATCTGAACTGCTCAGCCATCTCTCCACACCCAGAGCAGATCGTTTTCTATGGCAGTAAAACAAACCACAGCAACTTAGGCGAGGAGTCTGTACAGCTGCGACAGAGCAGACCCCAGCCCTCAGAAATGTTGACGTTAGTCCTGTCCGCTTCATTGGGATCTAGAATCACACATCTCTGGGTGTGTCTGTGAGGGAGTTCCTAGACCGGGTTAACTGAAACCGGAACCACCACTCTAAATGTAGGCGGCAGCATTCAGTAGGCTGGGGCCTCCGGGCTGAGCACCGGAATTCATCGCTCTCTGCTTCCTGACTGCCGGTACAACATAAGCGGCTGCCTCCTGCTCCTGCCGCCATGATTCCCCACCGCAATGGACTGTGACCTCAAACTGTGAGCCAGAATAAACCCTTCTTTCCTCAAGCGGCTTCTTTTTTTACTTTAAAAAAAAAAAGACTTTTATTAATTTTTTTTAAATGCATTCTTAAAAATCTTGACACACTGAGAAAGCTACAGTCTGCAGTTGTGCTGAATCATAATCCTGGCAGACTGACTTCCATGAACTCACATTTCCGCCAATTGGTTACTCAAACTGATTTGCCCCGTTGGTTATTTAGGTACGGAAGCCCAGAACAGGAAAAAGCTGATGACAGACCACTCAATCAAGTGTCTGCCAGGATCGCAATGAGGCTTCTGTTCATATCAACGAGCGACACCAACATACCACCTCCTTGGGAGAGTCGAACTGCTTAACATGAGCACCTTTGGGTCTGAAACACATACAATAGGCACTATGATCGTCATTCATGTACTAAGAGATTACCATCTTCCCAGGCATCCAGACAATCTGGAGATACGGGAGGGGTGGGAGAATTATTGGTGGTCCCAAAGGGAGCCAACATAGCATCCAACATAGCAGGAAGGGGCCATGGAGGTGGTGGCAGTGGTGAGCCACTGAATCCAGACCTGGCTTTCCGGGTACCAGTCTTGATCCTGGCCTTGGGAGTGATGGAGGGAGAAAGGAGTTCCATGGAGCAGTTCAGATTCATGTGGTTTACTTCCAGGAGATCAGAGGAAGCTTGACGTTCATTTTCATCCTCCTGAGCGTCTGCTTCTGTCTTAGTACCTACTTCACAGGCTGGGGAAAGTAGACCGGACAGATCTCTCTCTGCTGACTCCAAATCCAGTATAAAGCACAACACAGGTTCCTCTCTTAAATCAGCTGAAGCGATGATAGCTGGGTGAACTCAGCCGCTTTCTGACTGAACAGCGGCACATTTATCCCCACTTCCCACTGTTTTCAAGGGACTTGGGATATTCTTCTCTGGGTTTTTACTCTTCTTAGCAGGTTTTCTTCTGGCTGTGCCTTTTGGTTTATCTGGTTTCACAAATGTCACCTTTCTTTAGAGCATTTTTAAAGGGAGCCACAGCTTTATCAAAAAGCTTCTATCAATGTTGCACCACCCCAAATGTCAGAATCATCACTCCATCCGGTGCCATGCCACAGCACCCATATTCCCGCCTGAGACCATCTGCCGCTGCCCATCGCTGTGGCCCTTGAGTTGCTTCTTGTCAGGCATTTTGTCACAGAAACGAGAAGAGTAACTAATGAGAAACTGTGGCTAATCACTGCTAGAAATCACGTGAGCTCACAGCTATGGATTTTATCAGTCATTCTAGAAACAGTCTATGAAATGTGCAGTTTTTACATTTTTTACATTGGCTACAGAGAGTGATGCCCTTTTGCCTTCCTTGAAAGGCTGATGTCACCCTCAGGACTATACCCACAGGTGCCCCCTCCACATGCCACACCATTTTACACAGTGGTGGCCTGGTGATACTTTACAAGTGGGCTTTCGAGACCAGAGAGGGAGAGACACAACTTTTTTATGTGTGAAAAGCAGAAAAAGGTGATGTAATCAATGCACATTGGAAATAACTGAGAAAGGAATCAGGAGACTCTGTTTGTCTTCTAAGTAGAGAACGTCCCAATATTTAAGTTTGCCGTTCTGCAATGTTTAACCTTCTCCATCATTTGACTGCACTTGGAGCTCCCCAAGGAGGCTGGCAAGACTGTGTCTGAGGACATCTCCAGAGAGAATAGCTAAAGGAGAAAGACCTGCCCTGAATGTGGACGACACCATCCCATGCTGGGGGGGGGGGGAGCTGGGCACAATGAAAGGAGGGAAAAGGGGGCGCTCTTGGGTGCCTGCTCCCCCTCCTCTGCTGTGTGATCAGCTGTCTGAGCAGCCTTCCTCTGAATCTTCTGAAACCTTGACCCCAAACAGACAATGCCTCCATTATGCTGTTTCTGTTAGGTGTTTGGTCTCAGCCATACAAGTAACAATAGAGACCTGGAGGCTGGGGAGATGGCTCAGTTAGTAAAGTGCTTGCCTGGGTTAGAACCCTAGGATCCAAATAAAAGCCAGACATTGTGTATTCCCAGACCTGGGGAAACAGATAGGGAGCTCCCAGGGGCTCACTGAACTAGAAGCCTATCTGAATGCCCGAGTTCCAGGACAGTGAGAGGCCTGAGAAACAACATCCAGGGTGGAACTGTGGCCTCCGCATGCATGGGCATGGACACACTCACACACTTACATAATGACTAGCATGAGCAGTATTTCTACCACAGAATTACAGTTGACGTAATAACCAATAACCTCAGAGAATCCCTAATATTAAAAATAATTGTGGAGGGCATGGCTTGAGTGTTTATTACCTTTTTAAATGTAGTATGTATAATTGAAGTTTATATCTATGCATTTTTATTCATATATGACATATATAAGACATACACATATATATGTGCATGTGTGTGTGTGTTTGTGTGTGTCTTAGTTGGGGTTTTTATTGCTGTAAAGAGACATCATGACCATGCAACTTTTTTATAAGAAAAACATTTAATTGGGGTGGCTTGCTTACAGTTTCAGAGGTTCAGTCCATTATCATCATGGCAGGAGAATACAGCATGCAGGCAGACATGGTGCTGGAGGAATACTGAGAGTTCTACTGCAGACAGCAGGTAGAACTATCACTGAGTAAAGCTTGAGAAAAGAGACCTCAAAGCCCTGCCCACAGTGATGAACATCCTCCAACAGGGCCACACCTTCTAATAGTGCCACTCCTTTTGGGGACCATTTTCCTCAAACAACCATATGGGATATATATGTATGTACACACACGTAATTCAGGGTCTTGGACATACCTAGCTGTTTTTCTCGTTGAGTCAGTCGTCTCGTTATTCCGCATCACTGTGGCAAAGAAAGCAGCTTAAGGAAGGGAGGATTTGTTCTGGCTCACAGTTTGAAGATTCATCCCATCATGGCGGAAGGCATTGCAGCAGGAGTACAGGGCCGCTGGTCAATTCCATCCACAGTTAGGGAGCAGAATCAGGATGCCCAGGGATTGTGCTACCCAGATTCAGGATGGGTTTATACACCTCAATTAACCCTAGCTAGAAATTCCTTCACAGGTGTGCCAAGATGTTTGTTCCAAAGTGAATCTAGGTCATGTTACATTAATGATTAACCATCTCACAGTGTCTCAACGTGGGGGCATCCCAAAATAGTCTAGAGCTTTCACCTGGCTATGCCACTTAACTTTTGATTATGGTCAAGCATAACAACTGACTTACAAAATTATGGCTGGCCTCAAACTGTTTATATAGACCAGTCTGGCCTAAAACTCGGGGATATCAGCCTGCCTCTGCTTCCCAAGTGCTGAGGTTAAAGACATACACCACCACACCCAGTGCTGAACTCTTACTAGTCAGCACTCATGGGCTAGCCTGAACCTGCTCCAGCATGTTAATGGGATATCTGAGGACACTGGAGACACAAATTCAGGGAGCAGGCCTGAACTTATCTTGGTCTCCAATATGAGCCAGCTGAAGAGCAGCAATAGCATGGGCCACTCTCACCCTGAGTCATTCTCAGGGGCATTGCCTAAGGTCCCCCAGGTCTACTGTCTGCAGCGGAGCAGTCCAGATACCTCCCGTGAAAGCTGCTGGGTGCAGGTAGATGGGAATGCAGAGCCAGCGTGATGGTGAAGAGCGTCTCCTACTTCTGCAGAGGACCTGAGTCAGTTCCTAACACCTGTGTCATGTGGCTCACTACTGTTGTAACTCCAGCTCCAGGGGACTCTGACACCTCTGGCCTCCACACGCACCCAGCACACATGTAGACACACACACACACACACACACACACACACACACGCATATATATATGTATATATATATACACACATACACATAATTAGCAAAAAATTCAAATTAAAATTTAAAACTTTAAAGAAAAACGGATGTGCGCATGTGATCTGCAAAACCACACAGAAAACCATTTTTAAAGGCTTTTTTTTAGAAAAATAGGAGAGTAAATAGACCAATCAAAATCTAGGAATTATGGGAAATTGTTCCGTTGATAGGGTGTTTGCCACACATGCATGAGGACCTGACCTCAAGCTCCAAAACTTACATAAAAATGGAGGCATGGCAGTGCATGCTTGTGGTCTCCACACTGGAAAAGCAGAAGCAAGCACAGCCCTGGGACTTGCTGAGCAGCCAGTGTAACAAAAATGTTTAGTTCAGAGTAAAAGTAATACCTTGTCTCAAAAAGAAAGGAAAAGAAAAAAAGAAAGAAAAGGCAAGTAGACACTTAAGGAATGACATCTGAGGCTGTCCTCTGGCTTCCACACACATGAACATGCACCCACATCCACATACATGAACACACACACACACACACACACACATTTAAAAGGATAGGAACCATATAACCACTGTGAATGGTGCTACCCATGGGCAGATTGTCCTGAGGTGTGTAAGAAAGCAAGCAGAGCGAGCCATGGGGGCAAGCCAGAAAGCACTGTTTTTCCATGTTCTCTACCTCAGTTTCTGCCCCAGGTTCCTGCCTTGACTTCCTGCCCCACCTCCCCTCAGTGAAGGACTATAAACTATGAGCTGAAATGTGCCCATACCATTCAAAGATGCTTCTGGCCATGACGTTTCTCAAGTAATAGAAAAGCAAAGTAGTTGGGTTTTAGTTTGGGGCTTATTGATCTGCTCATCCATGGGCATCTGTCCAGCCTGGCTCTGTGTGTGGCTGTTATGAAAAATGCAGTAATGATTATGGGCGTGCAAGCATCTCTGTGTTCTGCCAACACATTCCTTCAGGTATCTCCCCAGGAGTGGTAGAGATGGGTCATATGGTAATCCAAACAGAAATAGCTGCTTAGGTTGGGTGCTTTGTCACCGTAATGAGAATGATTTGACAGCTCAAGGGACACACTTTCCACACAGCAATCAACTCCTGAAGCTGTGAGCTGCAGGGAAACTGGGAAGGCAACTCCCATCACAGAAAAAAAAAAACAGAGTGATCCCCACAGCTTCCTGACATCCAGAGAGAGCCCCACACTTCCTGACATCCAGAGAGAGACCCACAGTTTCCTGACATCCAGAGAGAGAGCCACAACTTCCTGTCATCAGCCCCCATGTCAAACTCATGTGAATTCATACAAAGCTCAGAAACTTGCTCCAGCTTTGCGTTAGAAACAGTAGCGTGGAGTAAAACTCACTCCAGTTCTCCCAGGAAGCATCAGAGCTATCCAGAGCCAGGGTAGGGGCAGGAGGGGGGTGAGGGGGCTAGACTCTAAAACGTAGCCATCTCTACTTAGCAAGACTCAGCCCTCATTAAACAGAACTACATTTAGGGCTGAACATTCTTCCTAGGGAGCGTGGTCCTGCACCTGCTTGGCATAAAGAAATGAGTCATTCTTTTTTAGAAAGGGCCACCAGGCACCATTCACTAAGAGAGAAATAATAAAGTGAGGAGAGAGGAGGTAAAGAATCTCTCAGAGATGCATGCAAATACTTGACTCCAAGTGATTCTAGATCCTCTCAAGCTGCCACCTGATAGTAACCATCACCTCCACCTTCGTAAGAAGTAGAGGGCTCCCTGTACAGCCCATGCCGCTAAGAGGAGACCGCAGAATAAAGCAAAGTGCCCAACAGTAATAACCAGGTGTCAGGGCACAGCGGACACTAGCAGGACTTTCAAGGTGGGTGCTGGTACCATCTTGCACATTTCGTTAGCGTGAACCTCCATGAACTCAGAGCCTTCTGCTCTACTAGGTATTCCCCCCGGGCTGCTGGGTCTACTATTAGTAAGAATCCTCCTAACTAGGGCTGGAGAGATAGCTCAGTGATCAAGAGCATTGACTGTTGTTCCGAAGGTCTTGGGTTCAACTCCCAGCACCCACATAGTAGCTCACAACTATCTATAACTCTAGGATCCAACACCTCACAAAAACATATGTGTCTTGCAGGCAAGACACCAATACTCTAAAAATAACTTACTTTTAAAAATTCCTGTGCAGGACTGGGTCTGTTGTCAGCAGCCAATCATGGATCAAGGAGCAGCTCATAGGGCCCTACCCATCCCTGAACTATTGACAACTAATGGATTCTGGGATAAGGAATTATTGCCTTCAGTGTCCTAAACAGTGAGTCCACCTGACTCTGATGATAGTTCCAAACCTGTGGTCATCCTGGTTCAAACCTGTGGGTCAAAAGATAAATAGAAATAAAAAAGCATGATGTGGGAAAAGGAGGGAGGGAATGACACAAGTAGAGGAAGATAGAGTGGGACAGAAGGAAGCAGAACGCTCTTTATACATCTATGATGTCATCAGAGGACAAATGTAGGCTTTTTTTAAAGGAGTAGGAATGTGCAGGTAAGCTAAGAAAAGAGAGAATAGCCCAAGATGAGAGCCCGCTCTGTCTGTGTTACCACTACTCAGGAAAAGTAGGGCCTGCATGGAAGAGCACCCAAGAACACTGCTGACCTTACAATAAACAAATGGGGGGCAGAGGCAGGCAGGTCTTCCAGGCTAGCCGGGGATATGTAGTAAAACCTTGTCTCAAAGAAGGAAGGGAGGGAGAGAGGGAGGCCTGGAGAGATGGCTGAGTGACCAAAGGCACCTGCTGCTCTTTTAGAGGATCAAAATCAGCTCACACATGGGGAGCTCACAAGGACCAATAACTCCAGCTCTAGGGGATCCAATGGCCTATTCTGAACCCCCATGCACATGGTTGTGTTCTCTCTCTCTCTCTCTCTCTCTCTCTCTCTCTCTCACACACACACACACACACACACACATACATAAAATAAAATGAAATAATTTTAAAGGACAGACACCAAGAAACGCTAGATAACTGCATAAGCACCCCTTTCAACCGCAATGGAGTCCTACAGAAGTTCATGGTACCTCCCAGAAGCCAGAAAACTCTCATTAGCTTTTACTATGACAACTTGGTCAGAAGGCTGGAGAATTTGTAAGCACTGTGAGACCTGGGGCTCAATGCTCACACAGGGAACTCTGACAAAGAAAGTATGAACTTAGAAAGGGAAATCTCTCACCAACCAAGCTGATAATAAAAAAGAAAGAAAACTTAGCTTTCACTTTAGAGGGAAAGTAAATAACTCTATTGATAGATAAGCAGACACTTCCCTGGGAATTCATAACCACAAACCTGCCTTCACACAGATTTTAGGCTCAAGTTTATATAATCCAAGTTGATCTGGGAAACCCCAAGGTAAAAAGAAACAACACACAACTTGGTTCTTGACTAATGACGTCCCAAGGGACTTGGCCAAAGTCAACACTCCAGAGCTGGCTACATTCTAAGAAGACATAATATTACAGACATATCTGTCCTTTCCAAATAGATTCACAGAGTCAACAAATGCCATCAGAAGCCTAGCAAGCGTTTTCCTAGAAACCAATGCCTGACAACCTGAGGTCACTGCCTCCATCCCACAAGGTTACAGGAGACACGTGGCTCCCAGAATTGTCCTCTGACCTCCACAGACGCACATGTATGAACATAAATAAACACAAATAAATAAACAGAATTTTAAAGATAAATGCAAGAAGTGGCTGGAGAGATGGCTCAGTGGTTAAAAGCACTGGATTCTCTTGCAGAGGACACAGGTTCAGTTCCCGGCATCCACATGATGCCTCACAACCATGTACAACTTTAGTTTCAAGGGATCCAACATCTTCTTTGGCACCAGGCATGCATATAGAATACATATATACATGTAGGCAAAAGATTCATATGCCTACAATAGAATAAATAAATCTATAAATAAAAAGATTTTAATGTAAAAGCAAGAGAGCCAAAAGAAAAAAGCCCAAAAAGCAAAATTACAAGGTAGCCAAATAGAAGTACCCATGTAAAGAAAGAGGACTATATTCCTTTGCTTCAAGGATGGCCAAGGGACAACTAAGGGGCCCAGCAATGCACAGAGGCCTAGGCTGACAGTGCAGAAAAAGCACAGACCACTGGCAACTGTGACCCTGCCTCCCTGGCCAAGGAGATTTACCTCCTTGTTCCAGGAAAAAGATTAGACTGGAGACGCCTAGAAGATTTGATCACTGCAAACCCAGACATTCCTGCTTCCTACAAAGTCCCACAGTCACCACGGGATTAGAACCCAGTTGTGGCAACAGCCTTGGGTTCACACAAGAGTTCCATTTCCGAGAAGGAAGTCCCACCGTCACTCACCCAGTCCCTAGACACCAGGCTGCTAGAGCACAGTGATGTCCCCAGAAAGAAGCTGCTGTTGGAAAAAGCGCTGCCTTAAAGGACAGAAGCCCTGCATTCCCTGTCCCTGGCCACAGATGCCCACTACACTATCAAAGTCCCAGCTAGGGGCTAGAGAGACGGCCCAGTCTGTACAGTGCTTGCCATGCAAGCACACGAAAAGCCAGGTGTGGTGGCATGTACCTGTATCCCCAACACTGAAGGGACAGAAAAGGGGATCCTGGGAACTCACTGACCAGGCAGTCTAACCAACCACAGTGCAAATTCACATCGAGGCTCCTCCAGGAACTTGACTACCGTCTGACCCATCTACACCATCCTTGGGTAAACATTTGTGCTGAATAGCTTTGTCTTGATGCAAACCAGAGGCAACTGGGTAGAGGGAACCTCACCTGAGGATTTACCACAATCAGATTGGCCCATGGAGAGTTCTTGTGATTCATGATTGCTGTGGAAGGGCCCAGCCCACTCTGGGTGGTGTCATCCTTGGGCAGGTGGTCCTGGGGTGTATAGGAAAGATGATAGCTGACCCAGCCAGGGGAAGCAAGCCAGTAAGTAACATTCTTCTATGGTCTCTGTTTTCATTCCTGCCTCCCAGTCCTGCCTTAGTTCCTGCCCTGGCCTCCCATGTGATGGGCTATAAAGTGTAAACTGAACCCTCTCCTCCCCAAGCTGGCTTTGGTCAGGGTTTTAGCATGGCAACAGAAACCTAACAGAACAATACCCAAAGAAATCCAAATAGGCAAACTTGAGGGATACTTACATACCCATGTTTACAGCTGCTCTGAATGAATGGGAAGATAAAGAAAATGTTAAAAATACACACAATGGATTTTTATCCTACATGAAATAATTAAATTATATTATATGCAAGAAAGTAGATGAGACTGGAGATCATGTTAAGGGAAGTAAGTCAGACTCTGAAAAATAACTACAGCATGTTTTCTCTTGGATGGGGAGTATGGATTGAAATACAGAGTGTGAATGAAAAAAATGGAAGGGAAGCTTTGCAGCAGGAGGAAGGAGTTCAAAGGGGACAAAAGATAGTAATGGGGAGAAAGCAGAAAACATCGCCTGTTATCTCCACTGACAGAATATAGATTTAATTAGGAGTCGGAGGGTAGCAAGTAAGATGGCTCAGCAGGTAAAGCTGCCAAGCCCGACAACCTGAGTTCAATCTCACCCCTGTAAGTTGTCCTCTCCTCTCCACACATGTACTGAGTGCTCTCTCAGAGAGGACTGTCTGAGGGCATAAAGGGACCAGTGATCTGGGAGGAGAGCAGGAGGAGGGGTGGTGTGGATGTGTGTGGGGAAGTGTGATGGCAAAGCCATTTGGGGTACAGTAAATAGAAGTGTAAAGAAGGGGCTGTCAAGACAGCTCAGACAGTAAAGTGCGTGTCATCAAGTCTGATGACCTCAGCTCAATCCCAGTGAGCTACATGGGGAAAGGAAAGAACTAACTCCCGTAAATCCTCCTCTAACTTCCACACCCTTGTGAAGGCATGTACGTGCACAAAGACACAGATACACGCGCAAATAAATAAAAAGTAGCAAACCCTTAATAGATTTCAAATAAACAAGATTACAATTCAGTGAACTAAAAAAAATTACAAACCAAAATTAAAATTAGTAAGTAAAATAATAAAAATGAAAGCAGAAATAAACTAGAAACAAAAGATCAATGAAACAAATATCTGGGTTTTTATATTTAATAATAAACATAATTGAAAATCTTTACCCTACCTAACCTGGGTGGGGGGGACAAAGAAAGAGAGAGCATAGAAACACAAATACAAGAGTTCACTAAGGACAATTGCAGACAAACATACAGCAGGAAACTGGAAAACCTAAGAAACAGACCAATTTCTGCACACGTGTGGTCAACCAAAACTGAACCAAGAAAATGGAAAGCACTGTAGAACAGTGAGCAGCCAGACTGCCTCGGTAATGAAGCCTCCCAGCTAAGAGCAGCCCAAGGCTGGAAGGATTCACTGCATAGTTCTACAAGACCTTTGCAGGAGACACAAGGCCAATCCTTCTCCTACTATTCCAAAAATCTGAGAAGGGGGGAACTGCCAAAACTGCCTGACCAGGCTGGTGTTACTATGATCACAAAGACAGAGGGCAACGTAACAAAAGCTGAACCGTGGGCCTGGAGGTTGGCTCAGCAGTGAAGAGCACTTGCTGCTGCTGCACAGGACCTGAGTTTGGTTCCAGCACCCATTCTGGCCAGCTCATAATCACCTATAGCTCTAGTGCCAAAGATCAACCACGTGCACACACACACATACACACACACACACACATACACACACATACACACACATAAAATCTTTAAAAAGGAAAATGATCAACAAATACCCCTAATAAAAAATTCTCAAACCAGGTGGTCACCTTTAATTCTAATACTTGGGAGGCAGAGGTAAGCAACAGAGCAAGTTCCAGGACAGCCAGAGCTATACAGAGAAACCCTGTGTCAAAACAAACAAATAAATAAAACCAAAAATTTTCAACAAAATATTAACAAACTAAAGCCAAGCATAGTGGTGCACACCTTTAATCTCAGCACTCAGGAGGCAGAGGCAGGTGAATCTCTGTGAGTTCAAGGACAGCCAGAGCTATATATTAATACTCTTTCGTGGGGGGGAGGAAAAGAGAGTGTGTGTGTGTGTGTGTGTGTGTGTGTGTGTGTGCATATACATACATCTATATAATTTAACAGCACACTAGAAAGTCTATATACACTGGTCAAGTGATTTATCCTAGGTATTTAAGGATGGTTCAATTCACACAAAACAACAAAAGCAATATGTGAGATAGCACACACCAATAGGCTATCTTGTAGGAAAATCATCTGGTAAAACTCAACACTCTTCCATGAAAATGAAAAAAAAACACAACAAATCAGGTATTGGAGGAGTATAAGCAACCATGAGAAAGGACCCATATGAAAAACATCACCAACAAGAGACAGGAACATTGATTAAACATCTCCACTGAGATCTTGAGCAAACACAAAGATGTCCACTTTTACCATTCCTGTTCTGCAAACACTGGACATCTTTTACAGAATATGTAGGCATAAGGGCCATTCAAACTCAAAAGGAAACCAAGGTCTGCAGAGATGACTCGGAGTGCAGCTGTCTTGCCGTGAGTACATGAGCCCTGAGTTTGAATCTCCAGAACCCACGTGTTGTCTGGGTTTCTGTCCTGCTGAGTTCCCACAGTCATTTAGTCCCAAAGAAATCACACAGAGGTCTACATTAGTTATAAACTGGTTGGCCCATTAACTCAGGCTTCTTATTAACTCTTACAACTTATATTAGCCCATTATTCTTGTCTATGTTAGCCACGTGACTCAGTACCTTTTTCGGCAAGGCAGTCACATCTTGCTCCTTCTGTGGCTGGGTCAGGACTGCAGAATAGGACTTCCTTTTTCCCAGAATTTTCCTGTTCTCATTGACCCACCTCTACTTCCTGTCTGATTGTCCTGCCTATACTTCCCGCCTGGCTACTGGCCAATCAGCATTTATTTAAAATATAATTGACAGAAGACTGACCATTTTCCCACTCCACCCACATAAAAAGGACAAGGTAGCGTGCATCTGTGTCCTAATTTGGTTCTCATGCTGCGATAAGACACTGATAAAAAAAAAATAACTGAGGGAGGAAAGGTTTCCTGGCTAGCTGGTGCCAACTTGACACATCTGAGAGGAGGGAGCCTCAATTGAGAAAATGCATCTTTAAGATATGGCTGTAGGCAAGCTTGTTGTATTTTCTTAATTAGTGACCAATGGGGGAGGACCCAGCCCACTGTGGGTGGTGCCACTGCTTGGCTAGTGGTCCTGGGTTCTATGAGAAAGCCAACAAACAGCATTCCTCCATGACCTCTGCATCAGCTCCTGTCTCCAGGCTCCTGCCCTGCTTGACTTCCTGCCCTGACTGCCCTCAAGGATGAACAGTGAAGCTGAAGTGTAAGCCAAATAAGTACTTTCCTACCCAAGCTACCTTTGGCCATGTTATTTCACCACAGCAATAGCAACCCTGACTGAGGCAGAAGATTTATTTGGCTAACAGGTTATAGTCCTTCAGCAGAAAAGTCAAGGCAGGAACTGAGGCAGAAACCACAGAGGAGTGCTGGCTTGCTCCCCTGGCTTGCTAAGCTACCTTTCTTACACATCCCAGATCACCCCCCACTCACAGATGGCACCACCCACAGAGGACTGGGCCCTTTTGTGTCAATCAGTCATCAAGAAAATGCCTCCACAGGCATAACCACAGCCAATCTGACAGAGGAAATTCCTCAGCTGAGACTCCCTCTTGCCAGGTATGTCTAGGTTTGCTTCAAGTCGACAAAAACCATCTGTAACTCAAGCACTCTTATGGGGAGATGGGAGGCAGAGACGAGAGAATCCCCAGAAGTCTGTGGGCTAACTAGCCTGGTGCACACACTGGGGAGCAATGAGGCCTGTCTCAAACAAGACGGAAGGTGAGGGCTGACACTCAAGGTTGTCATGTTATCTCAGTGCACATGCTGTGGCCTGTGTACACCTGTACTCACACACCATGTGATGCACACACTCTCTCTCACACACACACACACACACACACACACACACATACACACACACACATGAATATAAGGACTAAATAAATACAAGCGGGCTGACAGTGCAACAGATAAGTGTGCAGCAGGTCTAATGAAAGGCCCTGTCCAAAAATAAATAAATCAAAATAAATGGAGTGCAATAGATGTAGATGTAGGTCTAGGCAAGTACAACATACATATACCAAATCACAAATCACACACACACACACAAACACACACACACACGCTAAAGATACAGCTCGATTGAAAGCACTTTTCTAGCAAGCTCACTGCCCCAGTCCCAAACACAGAGAGAAAGAGAAAGGGATGGAGGAAGGGGGAAGGAGGGAGAGAGAGAGAGAGAGAGAGAGAGAGAGAGAGAGAGAGAGAGAGAGAGAGAGATCCCCAGTTTGTTCCTCCTGGCCTCTGGAGTACCTTAACCCATCACCGTCCAGGATGTCATCACTACCTTGGGGGATGCCCCAGATCCATCATGGTTTGGCCCTCCAGAGAGACACCAAGTCAGTGGATGGAGCCACGCTGCTCTTTGATGGCAGAGTTCAAAGATGGCCAACGCCTTCTCTTGTACAATAATTTTCCCACTGATGGTGAAAACGGGCCAGCCCGTGGCTCTCTCCTTCACTTACAGTTACTTAAAATTCAGTGTACAGGACAATGGGACCTAAGACAATTTCTAAATTCTCCTTGATTAGAAGTTGAATCACCTCTCTAGTTGTATCCAAAAATATGTATTTTAACCACATCTGGGTTTTGATGGAAGGAAGTTACAGTTTGGTTATGGACTCGTGCTGATAAGCTCAGCTGACATCAGAGGGAAGAGCAGGGATGCCTGCCCCAGAGCCAGTGTGAACACTGTGAGTACCTGATTCCCAGAAGGCTGCCGATAAATACTCAACAAGCAAGGCCAGGAAGATGGTTCAGTCAGGAAAGTGCTTGCTAAGCCAGCTGCGGGGCCTGGGTTCCATTTCCCAGAACCACGTAAAGAAGCCAGACACTGCTCACAAACCTGGGGTTCCAGCACTAAGAAACAGGCTCACTTGCCAACCAGTAGAGCAAGCTCCAGGCTCAGGAAGAGACCTTGCCTCAAAAAACAAGGTGGAGGGCTAGTAAGATGGCTCAGTGGAATCCTTGCTGCCAAGTCTGACAACCTGAGTTCAATCCCGAGAAACCACATGATAGAAGGAGAGAACCAAATCCCACAAGGTGTCCTGACCTCCCAGTGTGTGCCACTGTATGCCCCATACACACAATAAATAAATAAAGGTATACAATTAATAGATAGGGTAGAGATCAATTAAGGAGAACACCTGATGTTGACACATGCAAACACACACATACACACACAAAAACTGTCATTATGACACTGCTGTCTATTTCCTATCAAAGGAAGAGCTTGTTTTTCAACTTGGGTATCTGTCACTTTGTCGTGTTGGAAATGAGTGTAATCTCTCAGCTTCAAACCATGTTGAACAAGGATCATTTCTAGGGACAGAGGTCATAGAGGAGAGTAAAGAGATAGGACCCCAGAGCTCTGAGAAGAGAGCCAGTGCCAGGCATGGTGGCATACAACTTTGATCCCAGCATTCAGGAGGCAGAGGTGGATGGATCTCTGTGAGTTTGAGGCCAGTCATGGCTACACGGTGAGATGATGTCACACACAAACACACACACACACACACACACACATCAGTCCCAGATTAATAAGGGACCCACCTCTGCAAACCTCTCTGGGACTCAGCTGGCTGTAGCTTTCTCTCTACTCAGATCCCACTACTCCTGTGAGGGAAGAGTCATTCGAGGATGCCCGTTCTTGAATGGATCACAGGTTAATCTCAACTTAGCCCCTAGTACTGTGGCCAGGAAAGGCAGGGTTCAGTCTGCTCTCTAAACCTTAGTTCTACAAGGACAGAATGCAGATCACCCTGATATTGTCTCGAGGAGGGCTGTTGATGTAGCTCAGCCGGTAGGAAGTTTACTGGGTGTGCATGAAGCCCTAAATTCAGTCCCAAGTCCTACATAAAGCTGGGCATGGTGGTGCACATCTATAATCCAGAGATGAGGGTAAGGAAAATAGGAGTTCAAGATCATCCTCAGCCATGCAGCAAGTTTGAGGCCAGCCTGAGATACATGAAACTTCTGTCTCAAAATGTGTGTGTGTGTGTGTGTAATTTTTAATAAAAGACCCAGTTTATTTCACAAGCATCTAACACAATGCCTGTCCAGGAGTAGGAATTATTAGTTTAATTATTATCATTGCTGCTGCTGCCACCAAGAATGAGCAGTTTACCAGCACATCTGAAAGAACCAAACCTCAACAGCAATCAGCAAAGATCACACTTAAAGAAAGACTTGAGCAATCCTACCACTATCCCAGAAGGGTGCTTTCTGAAAATTAGAAACGGGGTCCCACAAGACAAGCTTCCACTTGCCAAAAGACTGTCACATGACTCCCGGACCTACTAATGAGGCGACTTCCGGAGCAGCTACAAAGGCTTGCAGAATAGGGCACACATACAGGCTATGAGGAACCACAGGAAACGAGTTCACTGTCAGGATGAAGACTCATAGCCTCCCATGGGAGCTCAGCTGCAGCCCAGAGTTCACACAGAGGAAAGCCACATGGTCATCCACCGGGTTAGAAAGACAGAGCAGAGAGCGGATTATTGAGATGAGCCCTTCCCCAAAAGTCAATTCACCTCTTTCAAAAAGATTCTGTCTTTTTCCATTTGGCTATATAACATTAGAGGGGAAGAAAACTGGCAATACAGGCCGATCACTTCAAATATTGAGAATTTCCTCACCAAATGTTTGCTGTTTCTCTCCTTAGAAAAACAGAATCAGAGGACTGGGTGTGTGTCTCGGCTGGGGATTTGCCTCATATGTACCAAGCTCTGGGCTGTATCCCTAGTGTGTAACAGGCATACACATGTTAGGTAATCCCAGCCCGTAGGGAATGTGGAGGGAAGAGGGAAGTTCAAAGTCATCCTTGGCTACACAGACAGTTGAGAACAGCCTGGATGGGAGATCTTTTAAAGAGATAATCAGTCAATCCAGATAAATTAAAACCAAATAAATAAATAAATAAGCAATTATTTTTTCCTCATAATTCAGAGCAACTGTAACAAGAAAGACCTATTCCCAGGGTGCCTGGCAGGATATGACAAGAAGAGATGGGCAGATCTCTGGAAGATCAGGCCAGGAAAACGAGACCCTGGTCGAAAAGACAGAGAGAAAATACGAGCCAAACAACCAGGGCCCCGCTCCATTTTGCCCAAGCAGCCAGATAGTGAGGCTACTTTTAAGTGCCAAGTCTAAGCAGAACCCAGTTTTGCAGAGGCAAATAGATCTTCGTGAGTCTGAGGATAGCCAAGGTGACATAGTGAGGCCCTGCCTCAAAAAAAAAAAATTTAATATAAGACTCACCATATTTCTAACAGAATCCCCAATTTGGGATCACAATAAAGAATGGATTGAAAGATCATCTATAAATTTTCCAATCCAGTCCAGCCTATGTTCTGCAAACTGCCCCCTTCTCAGCCCTCACAACGGATTGTGAGTATCATGCATGTCACAGACTGTCTCCCACTCCAAATAAAACACAGAGCCAGACAGAAAGTGGAGTCTAAAGGCCTTATTTGTAGTAGTTTGAAAGAAAATGCCCCCCCCCTAGGGGATTGGTGCTAATAGTGGCCTTGTTGGAGAAAGTGTGTCATTGTGGAGGCAGCTTTGAGGTCTCATATATGCTCAGGTCACACCCAATATCTCCTGTGAGTCACGCTGTAGGACTCTCGGCTCCCTCTCCAGCACCATGCCTACCTCCACACCACAATGCTCCCCACCATGACAATAATGGACGAAACTTCCGAACTGTAAGCAAGCCACCACAATTAAATGTTTT
Organism: Arvicola amphibius; assembly: GCF_903992535.2. NCBI lineage: Eukaryota > Metazoa > Chordata > Mammalia > Rodentia > Cricetidae > Arvicola > Arvicola amphibius. The sequence goes on along the minus strand of NC_052058.2, from coordinate 101,898,304 downwards.
CCTTTATAAGGGAATAGAAACACAGCAACAAAAACCCTAAGACAATACTAAAAAGTCTCTCCACCACTAGGAAAACAGTGGTTTGAAATTGTGCTGTCAGGGACTCGTTGCTGGGCTAGTAAGATGGCTGTCAGTAAAACGTCTGTCTTGCAAGCATGAGGACCTGAGTTCAATCTCCCAGAACCCATGGAGTAGAAAGGCCAAGTGTGATAACACGCTTATAATCGTGCAGGTAGAAAGGAGAGACAGGTAGCTCTCTGGAGATCAATGGCCAACCTCACCAACCTGGCAACTTTCAGGCCAGTAGAGGTACTATCTCAAAAAGCAGGGTGGGAGGCAGGAAATGGCTCAGCTGTTCAAGGTACCTGCCGCCAAGCCTGATAATCCCTAGGATCCATGTGTGAGAACTGACTCCCACAAGTTGTCCTCTGATCCCCACACACATGCCGTAACATGTATGTGTACATATACAAATAATATGTTTTTTTAAAAGTTTGAAAGACAATGTGGGCAACTCCTGAGGAATGGCACCAGACACTAACATCTGGCTTACTGACTTTACACACATACACGTACACACACACACACACACACACACACATACATCAAAAAATAAATAAAAGATTTATTGCTTATTTGGGGCATTAAAGGGAAGCACAGTAACCTGGGCTTGTAGGTGCTCACAGGGACTGAACTGCTAACCAGGGAGCCTGCACGGGACTAACCTAGGCCCTCTGCATATATGTGACAGTTGTGTAGCTTGGTCTTCCTGTGAGTCACCTAGTAGAGGAGCAGGGCCTGTCTCTGAGTCTGTTGCCTACTTTTGGGAACCTACTCCTCATACAGGGTTGCCTTGTCCAGCCTTAATAGAAGAGGAGGTGCCCAGAGTCACCGCAGCTTGCTATGCCGTGGCTGGCTGATATACACGGGAGGCCTGACCTTCTCTGAAAAGAAATAGAGGAGGATGGATGAGGAGGGGGTGGGGGAGGGGCTGAAAAAGAGCAAGTTCAGAACAGACATGGCAGGGTGGGGAGGGTGCGGAGACGGGATGGCCTTCCTCCAGCTTCGGAAAGGAGGTCAAGGGATGCAAGAGTGGATGCGTGACTGCTGGTGGCCTGCTCTGCGGGCTGCAGCGCTTACAGGGCACTGGGCTACAGATGCATGCTAGAAAACCCTTGAAAACGAGCCCCAGAGAAGAGAGCGACGGCAGGGCCTAGAAGTAAATCAACTATGGGAGAATTAAGAGAATCAATAAAAGAGTTTAATGAAACATAAACAGGTGCGGGAAGGGCTTAAATAAATCCACAGGCAATCCATAGTCAGTACTTAAGGTGCAGCCCCTCCTCTTGAAGGCTGGAGTTGTGGAGACCAGCCATGCCCTCCTCCAGGGCATCCCCAGAGACGGTGCCAGAGACGGAAGTTCTGGCTCCAGTCCTAGTGACCAGCCTAGGAGAGCATCCTCTTATTAATTTGTGAGTGTTGGGGCGGAATGGGAGCTGGAAGGCTGTCCCAAAAACACTGGCAAGCGACTCTTGCCTGGCTACGGGATTCAGAGCCGCGGGAGCAGAGCCAGGGAACAAGTCCAAGCTCCACTGGGATACGCAAGAAGGCCACAGTGTTGCAGGCAGACAACAGGGGAGTGTGTGCTGCTCAGCTGCCCTCCCATGGAAACTCAGGTCCTGAGGCCCCACCACATGGGAGCCCAAGCAACCCAGGATCGCCCTTCTGTTCCCTACACAGTATGTGCCCTTATACATCCCCCACGTGGAGGCAGGGGCAGGAGCTCCATGAAGAGGTCCACACTGGAGAGAACAGCGAAGCCCGTCTGCTTCCGTACCCCACTGGTCCTACCCCACTGGTCCTACCCCTCACCAAGCCTGCCGGGGTTCCAGCACTCTCAGCTGCAGAGAGGCCAGCCCCCAATCTGACCACTGCCTGCCTCTCTGCTGCTTCCCTAGATGGAAGGAAAAGCTGACCACACGTTCTTGCCTAGATAAAGCTCTCTCCCAGCTAAGGCTCACACCCACGCCACCCCACCCCAAGCAGCAAAGAAGGCTCAGCACCTGCCCATCCTGATGAGGAAGCTCTTGTCACTCCCTGTGAGCTGAGGCCTCAGCATTAAAATCCATGTACAGGACCCCAAGGAAGAACCCACCAAGCACATCCACTTTCCCAGAATGAATGGGACAGTTCTGTAGGTCATAAGCCTCTCTGCGTGCCTCCTGCTTCCAAGAGGAGAGGAGCACAGGAGCAGAGAGAGCGCTTCCTCTCCCCAGTTCCCAGTATTGTCAAGGTAAATCCAGGGCTTCGTTGCTGCATGTATTGCTAGGACAGATAAATACCTACTCACTTTTCCTTCCCTTCTATTGAGAGTCAGGCTTCAGTAAGGGACCCATGCACCCCAAAGGTTAGAAGACAATTCCTCCTCCCAGCCAAAGTATGCCTCTCTATCCCCCTGCACTTATAAATGAGCATGCCATCTGCTCCAGGCAGACAGGTGGGCGTGTCAGAAAGACAGGAGGCTGCAGAGGACGGAGCTGTGAGTGGAGGCAATGCAACTTCCCCAGCCTTCTTCCCTATGAAGTAAGGCCCCTTGGGTTTGAGCAGAAACACACACAGGCAAGCTAGCAGTGCACTTTCTTGATTAATGGTTGATTTAGGAAGGCCCAGTTCATGTGGGCAGTGCCATCTCTGGGCTGATGACTCTGGGTACTATAGAGCAAGCAAGCTATGGGGAGCTATGGTGAGCAAACCACGGCCTGCCTGTGCTTCAGTTCCTGCCTCAAGATCCTGCCCTGGCTGGGTGGTGGTGGCACCCTGGGAGATAAATTCTGCTGTCTGCTGGGTTGACAGACTACGGAAACGTTAATCCCAGCATTCGGGAGACAGAGGCGGACGGATCTCTGTGAGTTTGAGGCCAGCCTGGTCTACAAGAGCTAGTTCAGGACAGGCTCCAAAGCTACAGAGAAACCCTGTCTCAAAAAAAAAAATCCTTCCCTGACTTTCCTGGATAACGGACTGTGAGCTGTACGATGAAATAAACACTCCCTTCCCAAGCTTTTGGTTATGGGAACCCTAAAACAGTAGAATTCAGCTTCCAGGGTGCATGTGACTCTCAGTGAAGAGATGAAGATTCAAACCTGAACACAAAAACTAGTATTTACCATGTGGCTATTATAACAGCTGGCATTTTCATTACAGGGAGCCCCCATTGAAAGCCATAGGCCCTAGCGTAGAAGCTACTATTGTTATTTGCTAAGTGGTCATGTCATCAAATTGCCCTCTAAATATTTACGTTTGTACCCACAGACCTGGAAAGCTCTCAGCCTTGGTGAGAGCCGCTTCTTCTCGCAGAGGGCAGCAGTCCACAGAAAGATGCAGAACCTCCCACGGTGCTGAGAATGAGACAGAGCTCAGCCGGAAATGAGACATCAACGCGCACGCGCACACACCTCCCCCGCCCCCACCACTACTCCCGCCCCCACCCCCACCCCCCGTGGCTCGGGAACTCCAGGAGGAGGGGCAGAAAGACGGTGGGAGGAGTTGCTGTGAAATAGGCAGAGTCAAGCCAGTCACAATCCCAGCATAAATGGACAAAGTGTCCCAGCGCCCACCCCGGTGATGAATTATTGGCAAGATTATTTTTCTTAAGTTGATAACGGAGTTTATAGAATTAGTAGTGTACATAATAAGTTACAAGCTTGCAAGATGGCTTGACAGGTAAGGCACCTGGTCACCAAGCCTGATGACCTGAGTTCATTCCCTAGGGCCCATGTGGTAGAAGAGAGAACAGAGTATAGACTACCCTAGCCTCAAACTCAGAGAGGCAAGATTATTTTTTTTTAATTTTTATTGCTTTATAAATAATACCATTCAAAATTTCCACTTCCTCCCCTCCTCCCATTTCCCTCTCACTCCCCCACTCACCCTCCCCCCCTCCAGTCCTAAGAGAGGGCAGGGTATCCTGCCCTGTGGGAAGTCCAAGGCCCTCCCCCCTCTATCCAGGTCTAGGAAGGTGTGCATCCAAACAGGCTAGGATCTCAAAAAGCCAGTACATGCAGTAGAATCAAATCCCAGTGCCATCATCATTGACTTCTCAGTCTGCCCCCATTGTCAGCCACATTCAGAGAGTCCGGTTTGATCAAAAGCTTGTTCAGTCCCAGTTCGGCTGGCCTTAGTGAGCTCCCTTTAGATCAGTCACACCGTCTCAGTGAGTGGACAAACCCCTCACGGTCCTGACCTCCTTGCTCATCTTCTCCCTCTTTCTGCTGCAAGATTATTTTTTTAAAATATTTATTTATTAAGTATACAGTATTCTGTCTGCTTGCATGCCTGCAGGCACCAGACCTCATTACAGATGGTTGTGAGCCACCATGTGGTTGCTGGGAATTGAACTCAGGACCTTTGGAAGAGCAGGCAGTGCTCTTAACCTCTGAGCCATTTCTCCAGCCCCTTGCAAGATTATTTTTAAAGAGAAGATATGAAGTTGATTTGGAAAGAGGATTTGTTGGGGGCAGTATGGAAGGAATTGGAGAGGAACATCTGGGATGGATATGACATTTCACTATATAATTATAAAATACTTTTTTAAAAAAAAAGTCCCTCAGCCAGGCATTGGGGCCCACACCTTTAATCCCAACACTCAAGAGGCAGAGGCAAGTAGACTCTGAGTTCAAGGCTTGACTGGTCTATACAGCGAGTTCTAGGCCAACCAGAGTTACATAATGAGACCTTGGTGGGGTTTTTTGTTTTGTTTTTTAAAAGTCCCACCCAATTTCTCATGTGCTAATAAAACTGTGGATGGCAGGGAGCAAGGCTGGACTGTTGGGGGAACTCTGTGAAAGCAGACTGTTTTCTCATCCGCTTAGCTAATATTCCGGGCCTCTGCAGAAGAAAAAAAAAAGTAAGGAAAGGATTGCTGCATAGGTCAGCTCTGCCCTCTCCTGCCCCTTTCTTTTCCCTGAGGAAGTTTCTGGCCTTTGAAAGCTGGACTCGGTGCCACTTTCCCATCTATTCCCTCAGCATCAACACCCTAAAGATTTCCATTTTCTTTATTGCTTTGCTCTCCTCCTCCACGACTTCATACTCCTCGCCTCGGCCCGCACTGGACTCAAGTGAAGACTTGAGTCTTATTAACGCTGCTGGCGGCTTCACCTCCCTCCAGAGCACCTGGCACTGGCTGTCATAACCAGCATGTCACTCAGGCAGCACACACACAGCCCTGAGAGATGCGAGGAACCGTCTGATAAAATAAGGTAAGATCACTGAGGAAGAGCATGTACAGCAGTGTGAGGTGCAGAGGAGGAGGCAGAGGAAGAGGAGCCCACTCTGGCTCCAGTAAGTTCTACTAAGCCAAGACCATCATCTAAACCTCATCACCTAAACCTCGTCACCTAAACCTCATCCCATCCCATTCATATTCATCTCCCCTTTCCAATAGATGACAGGAGAGAGAGAGAGAGGGAGAGAGAGAGAGAGAGAGAGAGTTGTGGCTAGTGATAATTATCAGCTTGATGGAATCTAGAATTTCTGGGACTGAATCTCTGGACATGGGGGTTTACTTTGATGATCTTAATTGTGGATGGGGCCGTCTCTGGACCAGGCATCCTGCACTGTAAGAAGTAGAGAAATCACATGAACAAGCATGTGTGCATTGCTCTCGGTTTTTGATTGTGGGTTGCGGTCTGCGCAGCTGCCAAACTCCTGCTGCCTTGACGTCAGCACCATGACAGACTGTCCTATAAAGTCTAGACAAAATCACCCTTCCCTCTCTTGTGTCCCTTCTGTCAGGTGTTCTGTTACAGCAACAGGAAACCAAACTTTAAAAGCGTTCCACTGTAAACAGTATTTCGGTTTCTTTGTTTTGTTTTGGGTTTCGGTTATGGGTTTTTGGTTTTTGTTTTTTTTTTGTTTTTTTTTTAAGACAGGGTTTCTCTAGTTTTGGAGCCTGCCCTAGAACTCACTTGTTAAACCAGGCTAGCCTCAAACTCACGGAGATCCATCTGTCTCTGCCTCCTGAGTGCTGGGATTAGAGGTGTGGGCCACACCACCACCCAGCTGTGGACAACCTTTTCAAATCAGAGTTCCTGCTCAGCTGCTTCCATTGAGCTGAAAACTGACTGCCCCACCCCACCTCCCTCCCAACACACACACACACACACACACACACACACACACACACCTGCGAAGAAAGCCCTAAGGCTGAGGTTTTCCCAGAAGACTCATCCCTTGATGAGAACCAAGATGGGATCCTGCCCAGCAGTGATGTCCTTGCCCCCGCTCTGCAGTAAAGAGGAGCTGGGGTGAAAGGAAGAAAGAAATAGAAAGATAAAAGAGAGGTTCCTAAAGTGGAAACCACACCCAAAACTCCTGGGGGGGGCTCCTACAGCCGTACTTGGGAGGCAAGACCCGGTGGTCCCTGAAAAATGGGGGCTTCTGTGCCTGCCTCTAGGGCTCCTTTGCCCTCTCCACAGCCCCCTTGCCACTTGGTTTATTTAACGAAGTCATTTGATGTGCTAACGCTAGGACCATCCCAGCGGCGCTGTCCCCATCTCTGTCACTTCCATAGGAAGGAATGAGGACTCAGGAATGCGGTAAGGTCCCCCGTACTCGCTTATTGTGAACTACCCAGGGTGAGACTAAGGGGCAGAAGCCAAAGGTGGCAGCTAGAATAGAGACAAAAGACGCCACAGAAAAAGAGGACAGGGTCACCAGGGCCAGACTCAGGGAGGGTGTAGAACAGGCCCTAAGAAAGATATATCTGGGGCTAGAGACAGCACATTTTTGCTTAGGAGCTCCGGGCTGAAAACACTTGCTACCCCGACTCGCCGTGAGGCCCCAAATGCCTGTGCAGGACTGACCTGGGACCAGGCAGCCTGCTGGCTCGGCTTCTGCACTTGAAGCCAGCCAGTCCCTTTACACAGCAAAAGAAGGACTGTGTTGGCCTTCCCTATTGTTCTGCTTGTTGGCTTGCTTTCTCTGTTTCTTTTCCTGGTTTTTTGGCTTCCTCGTTAACATCATGTTCTGCGGAGGATTAAGAGCTCCAGTAGCCTAGGAACAGGCCAGGAGGCTCGGCAGAATCCGGGTTTTGAGGTTTCCCGGAAAGCCGCCAGCGCCCTGGAGCTATGCGGACTCGTTTGTGTCTGGTGTCCTCTTTTGGCCATTTTGGAGAAATGCATGTAACGGAGTCAAGGCACCGGGCTTTCAAGGCTGGAAAATCTTTACTTGTAGTCTAGCCGTGGTAGGAAAAAAGAAGGGGGTGGGGGAGGAAGGGAAGGAAGAGAAGGAGGTGGGGAAGGAAGAAAGGGGGAAGTGAGGGAGTCTTCTGCGACTTCATTTCTGAAACTTTAGGTCATGACGCAAGATGGCTAAGTAAAGAAAGGTACTTTGTATTGGCTCACACAGACTGGGTATCCCAGTGACTGCCTACACTGTGAGACGCTGAGAGCCTAGTAGCTGCTCAGTCCACGAGGCTACTGCCTCACCAGAAGGTTCCTACTTCAGATAACCTAATCATCAAGAAAGTCCTTCCTCACAGGCACGCCCCCACGGCTTGTCTCTGGTTGATTCCTGATCCAGTCAAGTTGGCAGCCAGGATTAAACCCTCGCATACCGAGTAACAATTTTAATACAGGCATTTAGAAAAGGCCATCAAAGCTGTAGCTCCAATGAGTGTTCCCCAAAGGCCCGTGACACTGTCAGGAGATGACAGACCCTTTAAGAGACAGGAGCTATGGACAGTAGAGATGGCTCTGCCGTTAAGAGCACCGGTTGCTTTTCCACAGGACCCAGGTTCATCTCCAGCACCCACATGGTGGCTCACAACCACCTGAAACCCCAGTCCCAAGGGATCCAACACCTTCTGGCTCCTCGGGCAGCACATGTATGTGTGCTCAGACACACATGCAGGCAAAATGCCCGTGCACAAAAAAATGAAAGGCGAGCGCAGGAAAGAATGCACAAGAGTGGAGGCAGTTCCTGGCAGAGGGCCCCGAGTGCTCACGGGAGTCTGAAGAGGACCGTGCACCCATCTCCAGTTACGTTCAGTTTCCTGCTCACCATGTAGGGAATTTTCTCACCACACGCTCCTCCCTCCCCCCCCCCCATATGCTGCCCTTGGCACAAACCAAAAGCAATGTGTCCATTCTATCTTGGATTGGAACTGTGAACTTTTCTCTTTATAAGTTTAATTGCCTTGGGTATCTCATTATAGTGGTGGACCACTGACTAATACACATCTCAAGAGAGAAAGCCTCCCCTCCAGATGCTCCTCTTCCAGAAAGAAGAAAGGCGGGAACAAATGAGAGCAGGAAGAAGGAAAATCCAAAATATTAACACCGAATAACCCAAGATCAGAGGTATTTAATTGCGAAGTGGGGAAAAGCTTTAACTACTGTAAGCTCTGCCTTTCAAGACTCTATCTCTTTTGAGTGTTGGATGCACGCCTTCTTAGAACAAAAATAAACACTTCTGGAGATTTAAAAGATGGTTTTACATAACAAATGTTTTTTTTTTTTTTTGGTTTTTCGAGACAGGGTTTCTCTGTGGCTTTGGAGCCTGTCCTGGAACTAGCTCTTGTAGACCAGGCTGGTCTCGAACTCACAGAGATCCGCCTGCCTCTGCCTCCCGAGTGCTGGGATTAAAGGCGTGCGCCACCACCGCCCGGCAACAAATGTTTTAAATGTCAGGGAAAAAAATGATTCGTATTTGATCCTGTCCTAAGTGGCCTGGGGGATTTTCACTCAAGTCGATGAGAGTGGGTTCGCTACAGTTGAAATGATGGGGAAGAGGGAGACTCAGGGCCCTGGAGGCCTCTGCCTGGCAGCCAGTCAAACAGCAAAATTATGTCACCTACCCAAGACGACCGGGACAGGTCTTGCTTTAAAAGAGAGAGAGAGAGAGAGAGAGAGAGAGAGAGAGAGAGAGAGAGAGAGAGAGAGAGAGAGAGAGAGAGAGAGAGAGAACCGAGCAAGCACTTGCCTTCTGCCTTTTGTCGGCACAGACAGAACAATGCTGATCAAATCTGCATAGAGGACGCTCTCTGTTGGGAAGTTTTACTAGGCAGTTTTCTTCCAGATTTACAGTTGGGTTGTGAGTTAGAAAGAACAATTGAGCTGTAATCACATCGCCCTCCCTGAGGTGATCTCTGAACAAGGAGGAGGGCTGCAGTTTAGATAGGGAAGGTCTGTCTCCTGTGTGCAGCTGGGTACAGCTGGGAGGTGGCCCACCAAGTAACAGGGCTTGCTGCGCAAAGCCGGCAATCTGAATTCAGTTTGTTTTTGATTTGTATAGCCAAATACAATAACATTCACTTGTGATTTCAATAGTGGAAGGAAGACCCCAAGAGCTCTCTGGAGCTCACTGGCTGACCAGTCTAGACAAATAGGCCAGTGGGAGACTTTGCTTCAAAACAAAGATGAAACCAGAAAAAACAAAAAAGAAAAAAGAAAACACACATACACAGAGCTATGGCCACCTAATTTTTAATAAAGGTATCAAAACACACTGGGAAAACAAATCATGCTGGCAAAACTACATTCACACACACAACATACACTCCCACAGACACATATACATAAATAAAAATAGTAAAAAACTTCAAATTAACTCAAAATGGATCAAAGACTTTTATGTGAGACCTGAAACTCCTAGAAGGAAACACAGGCAGAACACCTCAAGACACAAACACAGGCTGCTGTAGGAAATCCTTCAGTAGCCTTTAAGTTACCCGCCCACTTATAGGCCTATCATACTATAAATGCCAACGTAAAGGGTGCATTCCCTCTCCCAGCTGCTGGATCCGGTTGCTGTTCCCCGTTCGAGCAGAGGACTGTGATCTGTGAGTGTACCCCTAAATAAATAACCCTTTATCATCCTCGATTCTGAACTAGTGTGGGATTTCATTTTAGCATCCGCCTTCAACAGGCAACAGCTTCCTGGCGTGGACTCCAAAGGCTCAGAGATTGATAGCAAGAGCGGTAAATGGGATTGCATGACATTAAAGAGTTCTGTCAGTCAAGGAGGGCATCAAGAGATTGGAGCGACAGCTACACAAGGGGAAAGCGGGAGGGGCTGCCACCTTTACAGCCAACAGCTAATATTCAGAACCAATAAAGAACCCAGATTGTCCAATCAATAAATAAGCAAATGAATTGAACAGACAGTTCTGACCTCCTCCACCTGGAATCAGGCTTCAAATAGACCCTGTGGTGACACACATACAAGGACACGAGAAAGCCAAGCAGGGAGCATCAGGACCCAGCACCCAGACTCTCCAGGCAGCCCTCTGCACAGCTCCTTCCCAGCCTTACTAGCCCCATCCAAAGTTCAGAGTTCATAAAATGTGACCCTCTGAATTCTGAGATATCATTCTGAGGGGATTTATGGCATTATTAATATGGAAATATGCAATAACACCTCTGTAAGCCGCTCACTCTTTTATTAATAATAGTTATTCACGGTCCAGGAATCAAAGGCTTTTCTGTATGGATGCTAATGAAAACTGGCCCATGAAGAATGAGAGCAAGACCACAACAAATCCACCAAGGGTCTGACCATCTGTGTCAATGGGGTAGAGAAGGTCATCACCAGAGTGGGGTGACAAGCAGGGGTGAACCTCAAACTGTGGTCACTGAGCAGTGTGCTGGGCAGAGTACCATCCCTGTCACCACCTGGTATCTGTCACTGGGAAAGAAGCTCTATGTCCCAAAATCACCCATCATCCCCAAACTCTGCAGTCATTCAGGAGTGAGGAAAAAGAATTCCACAACACACACAAAATTCTGTTCTTGGCGTGAGACAAGGTTAAATCCCTAAAGAATTCCTATGGGAGGTGGAGGGGTCAATATGGATTGATTTGACTCGTTTCCTCAGGAAGAAAGGGGATTATAAAGTGTTTTTTCCTTCAGTGTTTGTACATGAAAACATGACATCAGCATGCAGGAAGGATAATTGCATTAGACCTGAGGAAAAGAGATTAACATACCAAACAGACATGAGTTAAGGAAGATGATGGGAAACCAGCACACCAGAAAATGAGGTCATCACTAGACCCAGACATAAATCCACACTCCTATGGACACCTGATTTTTGATAAAGAAGCCAGAAATACACAATGAAACAAAAGGATCTTCAACAAATGGTGCTGATCAAACTGATGTCAGCATATAAAACAATGCAAAAAGATCCATATCTATCACCCTACACAAAACTCAAGTCCAAGTGGATCAAAGACCTCCCTCAATATAAAACCAAACACACTAAACCTAAGAGAAAGTGGGGAGTAGCTTTGAACTCATTGTCATAGGAGACAACTTCCTGAACAGAAAATCAATCACACAGGCACTAAGATCAACAATAAATAAATGGGACCTCCTGAAACTGAAAAGCTTCTGTAAGACACTATCAATAGGATAAAACAGCAGCCTACAGAATGGGAAAAGATTCTCACCAACCCCACATCTGACAGAGGGCTGATCTCCAAAATATATAAAGAACTCAAGAAACTAGACACCAAAATGCCAAATAATCAAATTTTAAAATGGGGTACATATTTAAATAGAGAATTCTCAAAAGAATCTCAAATGGCTGAGACATACTTGAAGAATTGTTCAACATCCTTAGTCACCAGAGAAATGCAAATCAAAATGACTCTGAGATTCCATCTTACACCTGTCAGAATGGCCAAGATCAAAAACACTAATGACAGCTTATGTTGGAGAGGATGTGAAGTAAGGGGAACACTCCTCCACTGCTGGTGAGAGCACAAACCTGTACAGTTACTTTGGAAATCAATACAGTGATTTCTCAGAAAACTGGGAATCAATCTATCTCAAGATGCAGCTAAACCACGCTTGGGCATATACCCAAAGGATACTCAATCATACCACAAGGACACTTGCCCAGCTATGTTCATAGCAGTGTTATTTGCAATAGCCAGAACCTGGAAACAACCTAGATACCCCTCAACCAAAGAATGGATACAGAAAATGTGGTACATTTACAAAATGGAATATTACTCAGCAAAAAAAAAACAATGACATCATGAAATTTGCAGGCAAATGGATGGAACTATAAAAAAAATCATCCTGAGTGAGGTAACCCAGGCCCATAAAGATAAACATGTTATTTACTCACTTATAAGTAGGCATTAACTGGTGTAGGAGGACCTTTTGTATTTGTGTTGCTTTTATTGGTTATTAAAGAAACTGACTTGGCCTAGTAGATAGGGTGGAACTTAGGTAAGCAGAGAAGACAGAACTGAATGCTGGGAGGAAGAAGGTGGACAGAGAGAACCGCCATGGAGCTGCCAGAATCAGACATGCTGAATCTTTCCTGGTAAGCCACAACCTCGTGGTAAATACAGATTATTAGAAATAGGTTAAATCAAGATGTGAGAGTTATTCAATAAGAGGCTAGAGATGGGGCTGGAGAGATGGATCAGTGGTTAAGAGCATTGACTGCTCTCCCACAGGTCCTGAGTTCAATTCCCAACAACCATATGGTGGCTCACAACCACCAGTAATAAGATCTGTTGCCAACTTCTGTCTGCAGGGACACATGCAGGCAGACCATTATATACATAATAAATAAATAAATCTTTTTTTAAAAAAAAGGCTAGAGATAATGGGCCAGGCAGTAATTTAATTAATACAGTTTCTGTGTGGTTATTTAGGGTGTAAACTAGCCAGGCGGCAGGATGCAGCCCGCTCCTCCTGTTACAATTAACTGTTAAATAAAGGATAATCATGCTACAATCCACAGACCCAGAGAACCTAAGTAACAAGGAGGACTGGGGGTGGGACAATGGATCTCCCTGGAAAGGGAAAATAGAATACATTGTGCGGGTGAACTGGGGGTGGGTGGAGATGGGAACATGGCGAATCGGTTGGTGGGTGGAGAGAGAGGTACTGGGAGAGACAACTGGAATTGGGGGCACTGGGTATGGAGCAACATAGAAACCTAGTGTAGTGGGAACTCCTGGATCTTTGAGAGTGATCCTAGTGAAGACTCCTAGTAACAGGGATACAGAGCCTGAACCAACCATCTCCTAAAACCAGGCAAGGCCTCCAGCATAGGGACTGGGACATCAACCCAGCCACAAAACCTTTGACCTATAATCTGTCCTGCCTGCAAGATGTGCTGGGTAATGGTGGCATAAAGTTTGTGAGAATGGTCAACCGACTGATGCAACTTGAGGGCTATAACGCAAGAGGGAGCCCATGCCTGACACTGCCTGAATGGCCAGGAACCAGAGGGAGACCCAGGATGGGGGGGGGTCGTGAATTCAATAAAATGATTCCTAATGATATCCTACTCTACTCATAGATTGGTGCCTAGCCCAGCTGTCACCAGAGAGGAATCATCCCAGAAACTGATGAGGGCAGATGCAGAGACCACCATTAGGCAGAGCCAGGGGAATCCCGAAAAAGGGGGGCATTACAGGAGCCATAAGGGTCAAGGACACTACAAGAACACAACTCACAGAAACAACTAAGCAGGGCTCGTAGGGGATCACACAGGGGAATCACAGAGACCAAAGCGACGATCACAGATCCTATCTGGGTCTGCACTAGGTCCTCCACACATATGGTTGTATAGCTGAGTGCACTGGGGAGTGTCTCAGACTCTTTTGCCTGCTCTTAGGACTCTTTTCCTCATATTAGGTTGCCGCATCCAGCCTTGGTATGAGGGTTTACGCCTAATCTTATTGTAACTTGTTATGCAGTATTCAGTTGCTATCCCTGGGAGGCCTGCTCTGTTTTTGAAGGGAAATGAAGAAGTGAACTGGGGAAGGGGGAAGGTAGCAAAGAGAGCTGGAAACTGCGGTCAGGATATCATGTACGAGAGAAGAATAAGAGGAAAAATGAAAGGAATGAAGATGAAGCCATCACTTATGAGGGGCCCTGCATGGCCCATGTGTGCAACAGAAACAACAGCAAATCTTACTTTTCATGAATGGAAGATTTTAGGGGCTGGCAAGATGGCTCAGCGGGTTAAGGGCCTTGCTGCTGAGAATGACTGCCTGAGTTTGATCCTCAAGACCTAATGTTGGCAGAAAAGAACCAACTCCCAGAAGTCATTTGCTAACCTCCACATGTGCTGTAGCATGAACGCAGACATACATACACATGCATGCACACACTCATGTGCACATACAATAAATAAATAAACATTTTATATGGGAATTTCTAAAGTATTACAAGCCAAGCCTTTTCATCCACAGCTCTAGCCGTTGGTGAGGTTCCCTTGCAGTCAGCCCAGCCCCTCTCATGGTTCCAGTTTCCTGCTGTGTACCGCCAGGTCCAGCCCCCACACGGCAGCTCAAGATCGTTTCCTTTGTTTGATCTTCATGTAAAGATTCAGAAGTGTAATTTTCACATCCTACCTATCACACCCAGAACCCTGGCCCTATACATACTGTAATCTCAGCCGGCTGCTCTGAGGATGTCTGGACCAGCACCCAGAAGAGCCCATTAACTCAGATCTGAAACAGTTCTAGATGATGCAACTCAGGCTGCTGTGGGCAGTGTGTGCAACCAAGCATCAGCCTTGGAGTGCACAGGCTAAGCACAGAGCAGGACCCTCATGCTTATGAACTCAAAGAAACGATCCCAAAAGTAGAGGCTTGGGCTCTTGGCATTAACTTAAACCCTTTCACCTAAGGACCTGACACAGTGCACCGCGTTCCTTGTCTCCAGCCCCTATGCAAGGCTGCAACTTCCTTTAACATCAGAGCCCTTTGATGCTACTTGCTGAGATCCATGGGAAGCCCTGCCAGAGCTGTAGTTCAAAATCCCTGCTTGCCAGGGGCATATGTGACTATAACGCTAGGGATCACTTCCTCCAAGAAGCCTGGCTCTCCATCTCCATGTTTCCTAGGGAGCTGCCTGCCGTGCCCCTTCTGTAGCTTCATAACTATGTATTCTGGCATTCTGCACAGAGATGTGGTATCTAAAGTGTGACTCTCTTGAGAGCTAGTCAAAGGGGACGTCCAAACTGGGGTTCAAGGTTAAAATGCCTCCTTCTCTGTGCTGTCTCTCTTATCACTTTTTAAAAGTCACATTTTTGGCTGGGCACGGTGGTACATGCTTTCAATCCCAGCACTCAGGAGGCAAAGAAAGGCAGATCTCTGTGAGTTTGAGGGCAGCTGGTCTATATAGTGTGTTCCAGGACAGCCAGGGCTATGTAAAGACCCTGTCCAAAAAAATCACATTTTTATTTACTTGTATGTGTTTATATGCATCAGCCATGAAATGTGTATAGAGGTCAGAGAACAACCTTTGAGAGTCTGTTCTTCCCTCAGCCATGTGGGTTCCTGTTGCAAAGGTCATCAGCAAGTATATTTATCCACTGAGCCCAGTCTGGCCTTGAATTCAAGCCTCCTGCCTCAGCTCTCAAGTGTTGGGATGACCAGCCTATGTCCACATACCCAGCCCTCTCTCGTCTTGTATGTACATGTCTGTGTGTGCATACATACCTGCGTTGAAGGCCGGGGATCATCAATGCTCTTTGTCTTTGTCATTCTCCGCCTTATTTTTGAGACAAGGTCTCTTACTGAACCTGGAGCTCAATTCAACTAGACTGTTGGGCCAGCAAGCCTCAGGATTCTCTTGCTCCAACCAACCAGCTCAAGCATTACAAGTGTGCACTGTGGCACCTGGCTATTCAGGTCCTCATGCTTGTACAGGCAAGGGTTTTACCAGCTGGGCCATCCATCTTCCAGTCCCTCTACCCATCTGTGAACCACTACCACCATCCTCAAGGCCACCATGGAATGCCTGTCTAACAGTGCTGGCATGTACTTCAATGAGGCTATGCAATGCCCTGGGGGGTACACAGACTGCTGATGGTCTCATGAGCTACACAAGCCTGGAGAATCCAAATCAAGATTTTCTTAGAACCAAAAGCCCCTAGAGACTAAAGCCATCCTTCTCAATGCCGAAATAAGGACACCGAGGCCCTGAGAAGAGATTCCATCCATGTTTTCCCAGGTGCAAACAGGGCACAAACTCTGGTTCGTTAATGTCTCCTGTAAGATCTGGGATACGATAGATGCACAGAGACATGAACAAGCTCTTCCCGGGCTCAAGTCTGACATGTGTTTCCTCTTTTGCATCTCTTCACTGTACAGAGCCCACAAATGGAGGTGGCCCAGCCAAGACCAGCATCACCAAGGTGTGCACTGAACACACAAGACTCAGCACTATGCTTGGCTTAAAGACCACTGCCAATGCATCAATATTTTTGTTTGTTTCAGTTTTGTTTTTCAAGTCTCAGGCTGGTTTCCAATGTCCTGTGTAGCCAAGGATAATCTTGAACATATGATCCTCCTGTCTCTTGAGTGCTGAGATGAGACATACATGTACCACCACCTCCACATGTGGTACTGAGGACTGACCCCAAGGCTCCCTGCATGCTATGCCAGCATGCTACCAACTGCACTACATCTGCAGCCCATCTTTACATTCTTTGTAGTTTTGGGTTTTCATTTTGCACTGAGCTCCATCAGCTGCATAACCAGTCCTTAGCACAGCACACACCTACCATGTGAAATAGTCCCCTTTGCTTAGTAATAATAGGTTTTCTGTATCGCGATAATAGGCTTCTCTGCTAACGCAGTAAGCCAGAGCAAGCCAAATTGAAAAAGTAAAAGAACATGTTTATTTGAGCAAAGCAACTCCCAGGTGTGTCCTCCAGTCCCAGAGATCGAGGCCAGAGAAGTCACAAGACTGAACTAAAGCAGGGAGCTTACATAGCCTGGAGGCTAGGGGTGGTGACATGTATCCTCCACAAGCTGGGTTTGTGCCAAAGTATGGTCAAAAGCTGGGAAGCTGAGGCAGGGACTTGGGCTGCTGGCAGCTTCAGGGAAGGGCTACCGTAGCCACCAAGAATACTGGGCTTTTTGGTGCCTTCCCTTTGTTTAGAGATTCTCTAAGAGGGTGGAGTTGGAGAGAAAGGAACAGGCTTTCTGGATTAAGCAGGAGTGAGCTGGAGGTTCCAGCTAAACACTTAGCTAGCAAGAAACACGAGGCTGGGTCCTGCCTATGATCCCAAACATGGAAGGGACAGGATGGTTCCCAAGCTCAGATCTCTTCTCCTCCCCATGGCTGAGCCTCCCCTTCTGGGGACTTTCATGTTGAGCCCCAACTAAATCCTTCTGTGAATACACAGTACGGGCCACCTTCCTCTAATTAACCAACCTCTCTAAATTCTGTTTTCTTCAATTATAAAACCAATAAATACCCACCCACTGAGGTGGTGGGGCTGATCTAATGGGAGCTCACCAAGGCCAGCTGAACTGGGACTGAAAAAGCATGGGATAAAACCGAACTTCCTGAACACGGCGGACAATGAGGGCTGCTGAGAAGCCAAGGACAATGGCACTGGGTTTTGATCCTACTGCATGTACTGGCTTTGGAGGGGCCTAGCCTGTTTGGATGCTCACCTTCCTAGACCTGGATGGAGGGGGGAGGACCGTGGACTTCCCACAGGGCAGGGAACCCTTACTGCTCTTCAGACGGGAGAGAAAGGGAGAGTGGAGGTGGGGAGAGGGAGGAAAATGGGAGGCTGGGAGGAGGCAGAGAGGAGGCGGAAATTTTTAATAAAAAAATAATAATAAAATAAATAAATAAAACCAATAAATATTAGAGAAAACAAAGACAAAACATGTTTTTGGCTTTTGTGGGGGGATGTATATTGTTTTTGTATTTATTTGTTTTTAGATAGTATTTTGTGTCCCATGCTGGCCTTGAACAAGCTGTATGGCAGACAGCTTTTATTGACTGATTCTTTGACAGTTTCATATATGCATCTTGATCATAGCCACCCCAACTCCCTCTCTCCAGTCTCCTCCAAACCCCACAAATCATCTCCCTCCCAAATTCTCTTTATAGGAGATCCATAAGTCCAGGAAGTGCTGTCTTCCCGAACACTCCCATCGCTGCTGCTCTCACTCTCAAGGGCTGGGTTACAGCAGGTGCCACCACACTGGTTTAGGAGGAGGAACCAAGGTTTTGTGTATTCTATGCAAGCATTCTAGTGGTGGAGCAGAAATTACAAGATGTTTAAGGTGCCAAAGATAACAGTAAGAGTAAAGGCCACTAATAATCTCCCTATCCACACACCGTTATTGTCCAGACTGTTGGGTCTTCCTTCTCTTTATACTTAAGCTTTGATCTTCCATAGAAGGAAAGCCCACCTTCTGCTCTACCCCCCTCTCCACCCTCACTAAAAAACAAAAATATACTGGTAATTTTGGGATTCCGTGGCTCGTGGCCTAGAAGGCCCATTGAAGGATCAAAACCAAGTTGTTGTTGTTGCCATGGAGGAGGGGCTCAAATCTCTCCCCATCCCTGAAGATTTAGAAGGCAGCTAAAAGTTGCTGAAGGGAAAGGCTGACAAGACCCTACCCTGTCTGAGATCTATAGACAGATATATACATATATACATACATGTATTATTTGTTAAATATATACATATATGGATATATATAATCAGGGGCCAGTAAAACTGCTTGTTGTAGAATTTTTTGTACTCTGTGAAGATGTTACTCTGATTGGTTTAATAAAGAGGTGAACGGTCAATAGCTAGGCAGGATTTCCAGTCACAGGATGCTAGGAAGAGGAAGGGCAGAGTCACCAGCCAGGTACACACACACACACACACACACACACACACACAAACACACAAATAATAAATAACCTTTAAAAATTCCAGTATTCAGAAGATACAGGCAGATATCTATGAGTTCAAGACTACCCTGCTCTACAGAGTTGGTTCCAAGCCAACCTGCTGATTACACTGTGATAGTGACTCAAAAAAAGAAAAGAAGGAAGGATGGAAGGAAGAAAGGGAGGGAGGGAGGGAGGGAGGGAGGGAGGGAGGGAGGGAGGGAGGGAGGGAGGGAGAAAAGAAAAAGAGAAAAGACTAAAAGGTTTAATAAGAGATTTAAAATAGGAGCTGGTGAGGTGGCTCAGAGGTTAAGAGCACTGACTGCTTTTCCAGAAGTTTTTGAGTTCAAGTTTCAGCAACCACATGTTGGCTCACAACCATCTATTGTGAGATCTGGTGCCCTTTTCTGGCATGCAGGCATATATGCAAAAGGAACACTGTGTACATAATAAATCTTTAAAAATGCAAAAACCACAAAAAAGGTTTTAAATAAATAAATAAATCATAGCTGTTGTAATCCTGCTGGCCTGCCCTGTCACCTGGGTATCCTGTCCCTTTAAGAGTCAAATCTGCCGCTCCCAATCTCCCCCTTCCCAGCGAGGCAAGCTGATCTCCTGCCTCTTCTCATCCACTTTCTGTGTGTCAGTTCTTCTTCTGAAGAGGCAGCCTCTGCCTTCTCTTCCTCCCAACTTTCCTCTCTTTCTCTGTCCCCACCTCCCCTCCATAACCCCGTTACCCTTATATCTTATACTCTTCCAATACCCACTAAATAAACTCTATACCCAAGCTCTCTAGACATGGCACATGTGTCTGTCTCCCACCCTCCAGGGTCTTCCACCCATAATGGGACCCCACCCGGGTTGCACTGCCATAAATCACAACAATAGCATATTCTATAGAAGTAAAACAAAACAGGGAACTGGGCTACAGGGGCGTTGACTTGAAGCATCAGATGTGCTGACAGGGGCAGTCCTCTTGACTGTGGGCCAACAAAATTTGCTTCCGACCTGGCTCTTAGCACTGTAAGTCAGCGGCAATTTCTGCTGTCCTCTCTCCCTCGTTCCTGCCTGTTCTCCAGCCTGTTTCTCTAGCCCTACAGTCAACTCAGTATTTGCACAATGGCCTTCCTAGAACACCTGTTATGGCTGCTATCGGCCGGAGTGTGAAGAATGAAGTGAGCTAGCCAGCAGAGGTGTCTAGCACAGTTCTCTGGTTGGAACACAATACCTACACTGGCTGATTTATAAGGAAAAGACTCTTCTTGCAGTTCTGGAGGCTGGGACACCCAAGGGTGGGTGTCTGCTGAGGACCTTCTTGCTGCATCGTGCAACAGTGGAAAGCAGAGGCAGGTAGGGGTTGAACCCCTAAACAGCACCTTTAATCAGGACCCCCACATAATCACCTGCTCCCACAACTGTTTATTCATTTGCAAAGTTACCTTATCACCCCCTAGAAACCCCACTTCTCAAAGTGGTTGCATGTGGGTTAAATTTTCAAATGTGAACTAGAGGAACAAAACCACAGAGGTGGGGGCTGGTTGAGGAGCCCAAGACAAAGAGGGGAAGAGAGAGCTAGATGGATAGGGTGCTCAACAGGAGACCAGGGAGAGGGGAGATGGTCGATTTGGGAACTGAATTCATTTTACAGGATGCAGGTTTCAAACCCAGCCCACTTAAATTCTGAATCCTACCAATCTATCTTCCCCATCTGTCATGTTCCCTTAGCAGTGTGGAAAGGCTCTGAAGGGGCGGGGAGAGAAAAGAGATTGAGGCACGAGCCTCACTCTATTTATGCAGAATAGTGCACTGCTGGTGTCTGCCTGTTCCCCTGCCTGCGTGACCTAGTCTTGAGACTGCTGAGTCTCCAGGAAACAGTCCATATGAAGAATACACATTGTTTTTTCTGTGTGTGTTTGAGTATGGGTGTTCATAAAGGTATAATGTGTACAGGTGTACCATGCCTCAGACTCCTTCTGTTTTTTATTTCAGATGAGGTCAACCCTGGACCTGAAATGTTTCCAAATAAGTTAGACTAATTAGTGTTGACTGAGTTTTCTATCCTGCCCAGTTCCTGTACTCGTTAAGTCCCAAAGAAATCACACAGAGCTCTACATTAACTATAAACTGATTGGCCCAATAGCTCAGGCTTTTTATTAACTCTTATAACTTCTATTAGCCCATTATTCTTGTCTGTTAGCCACATGGCTCAGTACCTTATTCAGCGAAGCAGTCACATCTTGCTTCTTCTGTGGTTAGGTCAGGACTGCAGATTAGGACTTCCTTCTTCCCAGAATTCTCCTGTTCTCATTGACCCACCTCTACTTCCTGTCTGGTTGTCACACCTATATTCCTGCCTGGCTACTAGCCAATCAGCATTTATTTAAAATATAATTGACAGAACACAGACCATTGTCCCACACCAAATTAGTGTCAGGATTTGCCTATTACTGCCTCCTGTCTCACTACTGGGATAGAAAGCCATTGTGGCTGATTTTATGCACAGGTTTGGGGGATCACACTTGGATCCTTGTGCTTGCTTGTGAGACAGGCACTTTTACCAGCTAAGCCATCTCCCATCTCAAGACCTTCATGTTAAAAGAAAAATGTATTACATTATTCAGTAGGGAGGGGCTGTATACCACATCATGCATGCGAACAGAGAAAATGTTTTTAGAAGCTGGTTTTCTCCTTCCACCATATAAGATCTAGGGATCAAATTTGGGTTGTCAGACTTGGCAGCAAACACCTACTATGCCATCTCATAGCTCCCAACCCCCACCTCAAATGTGTTCTTATTTTATGTGTACGAGTATTTGGTCTGCAAGTATATCTGTGTACCACGGGCATGTTGACATGCATACAGAAGCCAGAAGAGGTCATTGGATGTCCCAGAACTGGAATTGTAAGTCACCATGTGCTGGGACTCAAACCCCACCATCTGGAAGAGCAGCCAGTGCTCTTAACCACTGAGCCGTCTCTCCACAGCCCTAGACTGTCTCTCTCAAGTAGCAGTTCTCTGGGCCCCTCCCAGTGGCCCAGAGCAGCCATACAATTGCTCCAGAGGGTTAAGTATGTGAAAAAGCTGGCTACTGTGTTAGCAAAAACACAGTAGAAATAGAAACAGCCCTGCCTCTCTAGCGGCCTCCCAGGCACTGTCTGTTACCCCTGCAATGTTAGCTAGCATGGCATTTTGTCTGAATTAGTTGCTGATATCTAAAAACTTGGGAGGATGCAATAAGTAAGTGGGTAAGTAAATAGATAGATGGATAGATGGAAGGATGGACAGACAGACAGACAGGCAGGCAGGCAGACAGACAGACAGACAGACAGACAGACAGACAGACAGACAGACAGACAGATAAAAATAGGGAATTCAAAAAAGTGTCTGCCAAGTTGGGGAGATGGCTCAGCAGTAAAATACTTGCCTTGCAGGCTCAAGACTTTCAATCCCAAGACTTTACCATAAAAAAATAAAAATAAAAATAAACAAGCCAGGCATGATGTCATTGCTTACAATCCCAGTGTTCAGGAGCCAAAAGCTAGTTGATTGCTGAGGCACAATGGCTCTCCAGCATAGCCACAAAACAAAGAAAAGAGACAAGAAGGGTGGTGCCTGACAGATAACAGCTGAGAGCCCTGACCTCTGCACATATGGTCACACAAGTACAGGCACCTGCAGACAGACAGACACACACACACACACACACACACACACACACAGAGAGAGAGAGAGAGAGAGAGAGAGAGAGAGAGAGAGAGAGAGAGAGAAATAACAGCTGAGAGCTCCAGACTCTGCACATACGGTCACACAAGTACAGCCACCTGCAGACACATACGTGCGTGCACACACACACACAGAAATAACAGCTGAGAGCTCCAGACTCTGCATATACGGTCACACAAGTACAGGCACCTGCAGACACATACATACATACACACAAAAATAAACAAATAAACAAACGAATAAACAAATAAATAAATAAATAAATAAATAAATCAGGAGGTCCAGCAACGGCCCACCCCAAGGCCTAGCCTCCCATGGCCTAGAAATCCTGTTTGAGCAGGGCACCTGCCTGCCTCCCTTGGGTGTGAGACTGACGGCTGCCATTGGTCATGATCACCTCTGTCACCTGCTGCACTGGGAACACTAAGAAACAATGAATACAGCACACAAACATACCCTGAGAGGCACCCAGGACTATTTCTCCACATTCTTAAATGCTTTGTAACCTAGCATTTTCTACTTACCTGTGGGAAGGTCAGAATCCAGAATCATGAGATTCTCTGATTCTCTGGTCACAAGGTGGGGGATTGTCCGATGACGCTAGTTGAGCTGGGAAGACCCTTCCTGAATGTGGACAGATCTGACCCCGGGTTATACAGTGGAGGACACAGCTGAGGACCAACATTCACCCCACTGCCTGATGAGGGCCGGATACAACAAGACTTCATGCCTGATGAGGGACGGATACAACAAGACTTCATGCCTGATAAGGGACAGATACAACAAGACTTCAAGCTCCTGTAGCCTTGACTTCCCACCATGATGAACTGCGCCTTGATCTAGAGCTGGAATAATCCCTCTGGGCCAGTGAGTTGGCTCACCAGGTCACCAGGCTTGCTGCCGGGCCTGGCGACCAGAGTTTGAGCTTCCATCCTTGGGACCCACATGGCTGAAGAGGGTACTGACTCCCAAAAGTTGTCTTCTAACCTCCACATGTGTGCCATGTTACACACACACACACACACACAAAATATATATCAATTTTTTAATTTTTTTTATAAAAAGCCCTTTCTCCCTTAAGTTGCCTTTTTGAGGATGTTTTATCATAGCAACAGAAAAAAAAACTAACACACTCCCACCCCCTCACCCCTCCATTCCCTTCGCCCCCTCACCCCTCCATTCCCCACCCCCACACGCCGCCAAACCACAAGAGCAGTGAGTGATGACGCAGCATCTGCCAGTGAGAACTCAGAATTATCCACATGGGAGATGGCCTCACCCAGGGCTGAAATCACACTCAGCCTCAGGCAGGGCAGCTCTCTGAGCAGCTGGTGCTGGCAGTCATGGTCAGCTTTGCAGGGTGCTCCAGGAAATGATACTGAGCAGAGGCTAGCTGCAGGCATGGGGCATAATGAACTCCCTTTGCAGTCAGCAGAGGCTTCAGAACCCTAGCCTTGGCTTTGGGCCTGGGGAGAGCTCACTAATTCAAAACCAGAAGTCCTTTCTCTTCCTCCTTTGTTTGGAATAAGCTTCCCACACCTTTAAAACATTCACTCATTCGGTAGGCAATGCTGAGCATCTATTGTGAATGAAGAGACCTTCTCTACCTGTCCTCTGAGAACGGCAAACTACAGAAATATCACACGGGGACTGGGGATGGCTCAACTAGTGAAGCACTTGCTGTACAAGCATGAGGACCAGAGTTTGAGTCCAGACACAAGAAAAGGAGGAGGAGGAGGAGGAAGAAGAAGAAGAGGAAGAAGAAGAGGAGGAGGAAGAAAAGGAGGAGGAAGAGGAAGGAGGAGGGGGAAGGAAGAGGAGGAGGAAAAGAGAAGAGGAGAAGAGGAGGAGGAGGAGGAGGAGGAAGAGGAGGAGGAGGAGGAAGAGGAGGAAGAGGAGGAAGAGGAGGAGGAGGAAAGAAAGAGAAAAATAAAGTTGGGCATGTATAGAATATTATTTTAATTGTATACAGATGTGTTGCATTTGTTTCACCTTGCCTGCCTAAGGCACCTGATTGGTCTACTAAAGAGCTGAATGGCCAATAGCTGGGCAGAGAAAGGACAGGTGGGGCTGGAAGGCAGAGAGAACAAATAAAGAAGAAAAATCTAGGCTTAAAAACAAAAAAGAAGGGATTGAGGGATATACTTAGAATAAGAATCCAGGCAGCTGCCAGGCAGCAGACATAAGAAGCAGCAAAAGTAAGATACACAGAAAGAAGGAAGAAAAAAAAAAAGCCCAAGGCAAAAGGTAGATAAAGAGAAACAGGTCAATTAAAGAGTTAGCCAGAAACTAAGGCTGAGCATTTATAACTGGTAAGAAGTCTTTGTGTCATGATTTGGGATGAAACACCATGACCAAAAACAATTAGGTGAGGAAGCAGTTTACTTAGCTTATGCTTCACATCATAGACCATCACTGAAGGAAGTCAAGGCAGGAACTCAAACAGGGCAGAAACCTGGAGGCAGGAGCTGATGCACAAGCCACTGAGGGGTGTTGCTTACTGACTTGTTCCTTGTGGCTTGCTCAGCCTGATTTCTTACAGAACCCAGGGACAGCACTGTTTGGGTGGAAAGTTCCAACTGGAGCCCCCTCCCTTGAGTTGCCTCAGTCTAGACTCCACCCCAAAGTCCGCCAAATGATGACTCCTCCTCAGAGATGCTCAAGACCACTCCCACAGCGTTTTTTAACTACCCCCTAGAGAACAAACACATGGTTTCCTGTCTTCCTTCCCCATCTCCTCTCTGAGGGCCTGGAAGGCCACATGAGAACGCTAGCATCCATTAAGCCTGGACTTTTTTCTAATTTGGTTTGATTAGATCTGATTTGGATTACATCAGCGGAAAGGTTTATTGGGCCACAAAAACTGTTCAGGCACCACCCAGAATGGGCTGGGCCCTCCCACATCAATCACGAATTAAGAAAATGCTCCACAGGTCTGCTACTCAATCATATGGAGACATTCTCTCTACTGGGTTTCCTCCTCTCAGAGCTCTAGCCTGTCTAGGCAGCATGGACACATGCCAGGGACACTCATATTTATCTGAATACTCAATCTCTTACCTGTTCACATATTGTTTCAGCACCCCAACACCTTTGTGGGGTGGGGTACACATGTATGCAGGTACATTTACATATGCAGAAGTCAGTGCATAACCTCGGGTTTCTTAGGCACCCTTTCTTTTTTTGAGGCAAAGACAGTCTCTTACAAACCTGTGATTCACTAGGTATTAGGAATATTTCTCAGACTAGCCTCTCTGCCCATGCAAATAATTCCAATCAGACCAAATTAGATAGAATAAAGGATGCCCATGTTCTAATGCAGTGACCCTGGATGGCACTGGGAAAGCATGGTGAGGGGGAGAGAGAAGAGAGGCCACGCGAAACCTGTAGACCACGTGTTGATTTTCTGGGGGGGCAGCTTAAATAGCCTGTGGGAGTGGTCCTGACCCTCCCTGGGAAGGGGTTACCGCTTGGCCGACTTTCCCGGAGGTGGAGTCCAGACCAAGGCAACTCCCAGGGGAGGGGGCTTGAAATGGATGCCTGGGGCTAGGGTGACACTTCCAACCAAATATCCCAGACTCCTTGGATATAGGGGTGTCAGGGGGCTGGGATCTCACTCCCAACCAAACAGTAAGCTACAGTGGCTAGCCAGTGAGCCAGGAGGGGGTATGGGCAGAGGTGGGGGCAACAGTAGACAACCAGTCCTAGCCTCCCCCACCACTGGCTACTGTAAGGACACATGGACAAGCCTGGATTTTTTCCAATTTGTTGAGAATGAACTCAGGTCCTCGAGTTTGTTAGGTGTGCCAGTTAATGTTAATCACCAACTCGGCAGAATCTAGACTCTCCTGGAAGACGGGCCTCTGGGCATGCTTTGTAGGGGTTATTTTGATTGGCATGAGGTGGAAGACCCACCCATTTTGAATGGTTCCTTTCAGTGGGCTCTGATATTGGACTGAATAAAAGGGAGAAGCCAGCTGAGCACCAGAGTGATTTCATTTCTGTCTCCAGATGGAGAACGAGATGTGAGCTGGTGCCTCAAGCTCCTGCTACCAGGAGTTCCCCACTGTGCCGCAGGGACTCTTGACCTGCGATCCAAAGTCAAACGTTTCTATTTGGTTTGCTCTTGTCAGAGTATCTAATCACAAACAACAAGAAACATAAGACACAAAGCCCTAACATTTTTAAAAAAGCCAAATCACCCCCGTATTTTCATGTTAATTTTAAAGGCAACTCTACCCAGATCAAAGTTAGGTTACTCTAGGATTTCCTCTCGGTCTTCTTGGGCTAGGGAGTAATCCCACAAATCATCAAGGTTAAAACGGTCTACGTGAACACTGAAGATACAGTTAAAGCAAGCCCAATAGCACGTGACTACAACCCAACTCCTTAAAAGACTAGCTGAAGCATCGCTTGAGCCAGAGTACAAGGCTAGCGTGGGCAACACATCAAGAGCCCATCTCCTTAAATCATTTCGATACAATCGTAAAAGGTAATTGGCTTTGCTTCAGTTTAGAACTTAGGAAGTTAAGGGCAATTCCTCTCCAAGCCAAGAAGCACATACAGCTCCCTGAATGCTGGCTGGGGTGCGCTCCAATGGGCAGAGTGCTCGCCTGCCGGACACAAAGCCTAGCACTGAAAAGTAAAATCAGGTATGGTCAAGCCTGGAATCCCAGCTCTGAGAGCGTAGAGGCAGTGTTAGGGGTCAGAAGACATCCAGAAAGCACCTGAATTCTATCAAGTTGTAATTAGCCGAGTTTTTATTTAAGCTACAGCTATCCTCAGTTCCCACGGGTGGCTCTGGAACTGAGCTAAGAGAGGGCTGCTATTAAAGCCGAAGGCCACGATTTACTCTTGTGAGAGAAAGTCACAGGTCTTTTGCATTCCTGCAATTCCTCCTGGTGTTGCCTCAGGAGCTGCAGACATCTAAGATGGAGTCCTCAGCTGCTACATTCCCTGCTGTCTCTGGCTCCTGTAAACCCAGTCATTGGCTCACATTTATGCAGTTCTAAAGGTTGATATCTTAACTGTGTTGACTGTCCTTTTTACTCTAAGTAGCCAGTTTGTGACACAGGGCCCTATGGTAACAATCAGAGCGAGAGGGGAGGATTTTAGCTGATGAGTACTATTTCTTCCTCTCTTCCACATAGATGTGGGGACGGGACAGGGAGGACACAGACCAAGACACAAGGGCGTCCCCCATGGGGTTCCAATTCCAGATACTTAGCAGGCAGTTTTCCTTAGCTATCAAAGCAGGAAGATGCAGGAGTTCAAGGTCATTCTTGGCTAAACAGCAAGCTGAAGATCAGTATTGGATAGATGAGGTCTTGTCTCAAAAAAAAAAAAAAGTTATAAAACACACATACAAAGCCAACACTGATGCCAGCTCAACTGTTATCTCCCAGGCAGGAAACCACAGATCCACCTGTCAGAACAGGCAAGTGTGGCCTGCGACCCAAGCCCACTCTCACTCTTGTGTATCGAGAGACACACTGAATAACCATTCTCCCACCCTCATATTTACTCTCCAGCTCCAGCTCCTGTCCTGCACCACACGATTTCACGTCCTGGCTTTTTATAGTTTAACAGGGCCATGAGTCTAGTTCACAGGAACTGACTCTAAAGGTGATGTGTCATCTCCAAAGAGGAGCATGTGTGGGTGCGAGAGCTTGCAGTTTTTTGCCTCTCCCTGTGACTGCCATTGTCAGGTTTGTAGCTGCCAGCTAGGAAATAAATAGAAGCAGATTCCCAGCCATCCTGCACTGCACAGGGCCTGCGTCAGAACGAGACCACCTTCAGGCAATGCCTGCAGACCTTGGCAGTGTTAGGACAACACAGCCCAAGTGACCTACCCTACAGTCACATGGTTCTCGGACCATGAGATGCTGTGTTAAAAATCTCCCGGCCTGAGTTTGATCCTCAGGATCCAGCAGGGGAGAAAACTGGTTCCTGCAAGTTGTTCTCTGACTCCACCGGTACCACTGCAGCACACCAATACCGGAAAGAGAACAGGAACAGCCAGAAGGGCCGTGATGTGGGCATGTCACAGCCCACGCGACCATGATCCCACAGCAGCAGCCACCGCCTACAGCGGGCCTGTAGACGGTCTCTCGACAGCCCATTAACAGTAAGCCCATGCGACCCAACCCTTCCCTGCCAAACTATACGCTGCCAAACTATATGGATTCTAGATGTGCCGGCTGGTGTATGGCAACTTGATACATTCTAGAATCATCTGAGACAATACCTATGTAAGATCCAGCTATAGGCAAGCCTGTAGAGCATTTTCTTAATTAGTGACTGCTGAGGAAGGGCCCAGTCCATTGTGGGTGGGACCAATTCTGGGCTGGCAGTCCTGTGGAAATGTAAATCGTATAAACCCTTTCCTCCCCCACTTGCTGCTGCTCACAGTGTTTCATCACAGCAATAGTAACCCTTAGACACTAGAGGAGGGGCAGGCGTGAATTATGAAACAAAACAGACAGGAACCTGGAAAAGGGACTAGGGGGGATAGGGCATTAGGGGTAGGAGGGAGACAGGAGGCAAATGCACTACATACAGGTAGGACACTGTCACAAGATCCATGTATTTATTCATTCATTCATTTATTGGTTTTTCCAGACAGGGTTTCTCTGTGTAGCTGTGGTGCCTGTCCTAGAATTCACTCTGCAGACCAGACTGGCCTCTAACTCAGAGATCTGCCTGCCTCTGCCTCCCGAGTACTGAGATTAAAGGTGTGCACGGCCACCACCACCCAGCTATAAAATTTAACTCTTATTCCAAAACCTTGTTAAGATTGCATCTTCTACTGGTTTCTGTGACAACCACTCCCACTTTTCTGCCAACCCCTCTATTTCCTCTGCCTAACAGATCTGGGTATTGTTTTGTTTTGGGGGTGGGATATGGCACCTGCTCACATGCATGTCCCAGTACATGCACCCGTACACAGGTGGGGGCCCAAGGAGAAGCCAAGCGTCCTACTCTGTCACACTCCCCTTCCCCAGAGACAGGGTTTCCCACTGAACCTGGAGTTGGCTGGCAGGCTGCAGGCCCCAGCAATTCTCCCATGTATCCCCAATATCACTTGAGTAAGAGCCACACTCATATCGAGTTTGTTTTTTTTTTTTAACTTGGTACTGGGGATCTGAATTCAGGTCCTCAAGCTTATGCAATCTGTGCTCTTAGCCACTTGGCCTTCTCCCCAGCCCCAACTCATTAAACCATGCCCTTAGGTGGTTTCTGCCTTCAGCTTGTGTTCAACATTTCACACATTCCCATGGAGCTTGACCATTTCTGACCAACCAACTAGCTGCTACACAGCATCACCCCAGACATTTGAAGGTGGCACTTTTAACTGTCTGTGGCCCATGCAGATGAACAGTTCCTCCTCCACTCCCCAGCTGAGTCAACTGCACCTCAGTCTGTTACCCAGCCCGTCCGCCCTCAACCATCCAGTACTAGCGGTTTACACAGATTCAACAGCATGGGTGTGGGTCACTGTCCGGTGAGGAAGTTGTTTTTATTTGTATAGATCTTACTATAATGGCCTTGACAGTTAATGTTAATCTCGGTTGTCAATTTGATTGGACCTAGGATCAACTAAAAGACACCTCTCTCTAGTTGGGTCTACGAGGGTATTCCCAGGAAAGACTGACTGAAGGGGGAAGACCCTCCCAGAGGGCCTTCGTGCCCTGCCGGTGAGAGCATCTGCCCTGCTGCTGCCATCAGCAGTCACCCTTCACTCAAGTCACTGGGGGACTAAGCCTCAGCCCCTGCAGTGTGCAGACAGCCACTGTTGAACTAAGCAGTCCGTATTATACAAGGAAGCCAATCTAACAGATTTATAATTTCCTCATTGCAAGAATCCTGTTCCTCTAGAGACCTGAATACAGCTGGATACCAAGAGAAAGTACTTTCGGCTTGTCCAAAGCCCTCCTGTCAGGCATGGCTAGGAAGCTCCAGCTGAAAGAAAAACAGTTCAGTCCAAATAAAGAAAACCTCAGTAAGAACAGGGCTCGGGCAGCTCTTCTACCTACCCAGGAGCTAGGAAGTCTTTCTGGTGCTTCCCTCTAAGAAACCCTTATTATAGCTTATTTACTCTGTGTACACATTAATGTGTAAATCAGAAGACAACCTGTGGACGTCCTTTCTCTCCTTACACCATGTGGGATCCTCAGTTATGTTTGATGGCAAGAGCCTTTCCCCATCAAACCATTTTGCCGGGCCCTATCTGGTTTTCTTTTTTAGTTTTGTTGTTGTTTTTGAATTTTACTTTTAATTATATGTATGCATGTATACTATGTAGGAGTACACAAATGTGTGTACAATTGCCCAAGGAAACCAGAAGAGAGCATCAGATTTCCTGGTATCCCTGAAGCTGCAGTTACAGCAGTTGAGACACCAGACTGGCATGGGTGCTGGACAGCCAATGCAGGTCCTCTGAAAGAGCCATCATCTCTTCAGCTGCCCTGGTTTCCTAAAATCAAAACACAGTTGAGGCTGAAGCTATCCATAGTTGGTAGAGTGTTTGCCTAGCATGTGCAAAGCCCTGGACTTAATCCCCAGCAGGACAGTTCTGGGGATCACACCTGAAAGCCTGGCACTCAGGAACTAGAGGCAGGAAGATCAGAAGTCTAAATAATCCTCAGCTACACAGCAAACTGAAGGCCAGTCTGGGCTCCGTGAGAATGTGTATCTCAGTGGTAGAATGAACGTTTAGCTATATGAGGCCCTGGGTTTAATCCACGGGTCATCAAAACAAAAACATAACTAAAACCAGAGGCACAGTTTCTTGACATCTTCAATTCAAATCCCTTTAGTTTCCTGGTGGAGGTAGAGTCCAGACATCGCCTGCACTTCGCATTAGAGCCCAGGAGTGGTCAGCGGTGTCTTGGTTAGTGTCACTGTCACACAGCAGCACACGCTTACCTCTCTCGGCTCCTTCTCCACGGAGGAGAGCTCAAACAGAAGCACACTAAGTTACAAAGGGACCAACAACAGTTTTATTGCTTTACAAGCCAGCAGCGAACACAACTAATTATCAACATGACGCTTCTAAACTCTCCAAGAGAATCACGACACCAGAGGTGCCCTTCGCTCTAAGTGCGATTTCACTGCACTGTTAGAACTCAAGTTCAAGAGTAGGAGCTGCAGCGGCACTGGAGAGAGTCCCAGCTGCTTGGGAGGCTGACACAGAAGGAGGGCTTGAGCCCAGTCTAGACAACACTACAGGTGGGACGTCACACCCTCTGTCTCTGAACAGGAAAATCTAAAACGTTTGGCAAGAGCTTTAATGTGTCCAGCAGAACCCACACCTGAGCAACAAGGTAAGGACCTGTGGAACCTTCTGTCTCTAACTGAATGTGCTGCTGAAAAACCTACTCAGTCCAGCCTGTGCTAACACTGAGCATTTTAAACAACCTTCCTGGACACTTTCAAGAGCCTAAACCTGTACTCAGGTGGAAACAGAGGTGTGAGTCCCAGGCCAGCCTGGACTATAAGCAAATCCCTGTTTCAAGGGCAAACTAACAAAAAATAGCCTAATAACCTATTCTAACCCCGCAAAAAGGACCATGAAGAAAGCTGGTCTACATGCCCAACCATACAGAGCAATCACATATCATCCCTGTGACGGGGATTAAGGTCGGCCTTGCCTCATCCCACTGCAAAATGAGGGGCTGAACCTAGGCCTCGAACACGCTAGAAAGACACGGTCGCTGAAACACCCTAGTCTTCTAGGTTGTTTATGTCACAAGGTCTCATTCAATTAGCCAGGCAAGCCTTGAGGCCTGAGTTTGCCATCCTCCTGCCTTAGCCTCCTGAGTAACTGGAGTACAGGCCTTCACTCTCAGGCCCCACTTTCCAACCACCACCTGATAAAAGCCAATGTCAAATATCCCACTGCACAAACAAGAAGCCCAAACTATTATCAAGCAAGAAAGGGACACTCCTAAATAGTTCCTTACACCAGCAACACCCGCAGCTGCCTTTCACAGGCTACAAAAAAAAAAAAAAGCAGGGTATTTTGTTCATTGGATTTTGGGCTTTTTGTTTTTTTAAGTCCCAGGGATGGACCCAGGGCCTCACACCTGCCAGGCAAGTGCTCTACCACCGAGCTACATCACTAGCTGTGACTTTTAACAATTTCAGTCCTGCCCCAAGAATGGCCAGATATGCATTCTTATACTATCTAAAGAGAAGAAGGGTCGGAGAAGTTCACAGGGTTTACATGACTACCCTGAACTACACATTTAAAACGTACTGAGAGCATCAAAACCTGAAATTTCTTATTCCAAAAAATACTACCAATCACATGGAATTTTTAAAGCCAAGTTTTACTTTCTTCCACAGCAACGGCACTGTTTTCTGTAAGAAGACGCTCCTCGGGTACAGCTAATGGATGAATGCTCGAGGATGGCTTTCTACTCCCAGACCAGGTCTAGTGCCTGCTGGGAAAACGTCTCATGGCTCACGGATACAGCACACAGGTGTTAGCTCAAGACAGGTGTGGAGACTACAACTGCTATGGCAGGCAGGACGTAAGGTGGCCTCAGAAGACAAGGTGCTCTAAGCAAACAGACATCACTTCAGAGAAGGTCTTTCTAAACTGGCCTTGCTGAGCTGGACTACACAGCTCCATCTGCTATATTCTCACGGCAGTGAAGGAATCGGGGCCTCTAATTTTCTTGGAAAAAACTTAACTAATTTACACAGCTTACAATAAAAAGGGGAAAATAAAGTTCCCTTGTCTATTCTCACACTATATCCAGGCTAGGACTGGGAATGGAGCACAAACTCGGACCTAGAAAACATGGGTCACTTCTGGAAGAATCACAAACAAGACAACAAACTTGTTAATCAGTACATCAACAGTCTGGTAAGCAAGAAAAAGACTTTTACCAAGAGACCGACATTTACACTTTTGACAAAATGGGAATACAACAAAAGTACACAGCAAGTTCACTGAAACTTCAACAAAAATCCTATCCGTGGAAAGGGCTTTTATATATCCAAAAAGTATCTCAATTCTGATACGCACACCACACAGCTGGTTACGAAAATAAAGCGCAGTGTTTAGCAACTGGCGTGCTGACTACAGAAGAGGCACCGTGCTACCCTCCCTAGCAAAGGCCGGGTCGGCAAGGCCAGCGCAGGGAGAAGCTTCTATTTTTCACCACCAGCCGCCGCTGCCTCCTTGTTGAAGCCGCGGATGGAAAGGTCGTAGACCACCTCCTCCACTTTCTTCACGTCGTACTTTAGGCCGTCGTAGCGCTTCCTCAGCGAGTCGTTCTTCAGGTTGAGAAGGCGGAAGCCCGAGTCCAGCTCATTGATGAAAGTCGAGATGTGAAGGGGCCGAGAGTAGTCCCCGGCCGTCACACTGTTGACAGACAGCCGCGACTGCACGGGAGAAATCGGGCATCACTGTGTGGTTTCTCCCTCGGCACCTCCTCCCAGTAACCGCTAGAACCTCAAATCTAGACACCTACATGAACTGGTGCTCCGTGTCATGTACACATTAAGCACAGAACCCACTAAAACTTGTCTTGTGATTTCCATGCAGACTCCATGGCACATGCATGCACACAAACACAATAAACATGATTTTTTTTTTCTTAAAAAAAAAAAAAAAGGTGGCCAGCACAAGGAATGACAGCAAGTTTGTCCTCGGATCTCCACACGGACATTCACAGATGTGCACCTGCACACACCTACGCCCAACACCCACACCACACACCCACACTTCTTACCAGCTCACTGGCAAGAATTAAAACTCCTGAGAGATAATCTTCCACATCCAAATGAAATCCTTTTTCCCGATCTGGTTCAACTAAAATACACATCAGAATAAAAAAAGACAGTCATGATATGAAGGCAATTTAAGTAGAAGAACATAAAGATACAGACATATACAATTAAATGAAGAGATGAAAATCTTTTCTAGCATCTTAGGGTGTTCCCACCCTTACCAACTCTATAGATACTACTGCATGTGGCTCATGGTGGCCTCCCAGCCTGATGACCTCAGTTCAATACTGGGAACTGACTGACGGGACAGAGGGAAACCAACACCCAAGCTGTCCTCTGACCTCCACACGAGCACGTTCTGTGCACACACACAAATAATTCACTGCAGTTATTGACCTCACGCATGCACGCACACACACACTCACAAACACAGAAGATAGTCCCCCCGACACCAAAACCTAAGCTAATATACAAGTTTCTACAGATCACACGGAGGCACTTACTGCCAAGAATCTCCGTAACCGCCTCTCGAGTCACCAGGGTCTCTGTTTCCAAATACACTACGAACGCCGCCAGGAAGACAAGGCGCTGGAGCACAAACCGCCAGTGCTCATGAAACCTGCAGCAAAGGTACATTAGGTACCAAGTGAAGGACTGCCACAAGGACACACCAATATGGCTCAACCAGTGGATTAGAAAAGACATTCTTCTACAAACAAAATCTGTGTGCAACCCCAATATATAATAGACAGAAGCCATTCAGCACTTAAGATACATTAAATAAATTTGGTATAAGTTTGATACGTTCAAGTAAATATTTATAATATTTACTTGTAAGTTCAATCAACTAGAAGCACAATTCAATTTTTTATTAATATAAAAATTAAAATTGAAGAGGGCTCAGGTGGTATAGTGTTTGCCGTGGGCTCTAGTCCACACACAGTATACACCAGGAATGGTGGCACACTTTGTAATTCTAGCACTCAGAAGGTAAAGGCAGGAGGGTGAGATGTTCAAGGCCATTATCCTTTACTATACCAAGTCTGAGGCCTCCCTGGGCTAAAATGAAAGGAAGGGAAGGGGAGGGGAGGAGGAGAAATGTTGCAATTAAATTACAATCTCAAAAAATAAACTTTTTTAAAGTAAAGGTTTCCTTGTAAATTGTTTGAAAGTAAATTAGAAAATATGAAAATGCAGCCGGGCTGTGGTGATGCCTGCCTTTAATCCCAGCACTCAGGAGGAAGAGGCAGGCGAATCCTTGTGAGTTCAAGGCCAGCCTGGTCTACAAGAGCTAGTTCCAGGACAGCTAGGACTGTTACACAGGGAAACCCTGTCTCGAAAAACCAAAAAAAAAGAAAATATGAAAATGCTAGTTTTACTGCCATTATTATCAACATAATCCTTGTGGTTCCTTCTACAAGACTTTAACTATCCATATGAAATCATCCAGAACCTTCAGAGCCTGATGTTACGAACAGTGCCCGTTTTCTTACAGACCTGTAGTACTGCTCAGCGGGGAACTTGGTCTTCAGAGACGTCAGATGCGTCTTCACCGTACCAAAATGTTCTCGCGCTTTCAAGCACCTCTTTGGAACTGGTCAGAAAAGATAGTCATGTTTAATAATGAAAAACTTACCGAACTGCAAATACAGTCCTTGCTTAATAATCTATGTAGTCTGCCTGGACATGAAACAACTGAAAACCAGAGACTAGTATCCCTCAGCATCTACTCCTACCTGTCCTCCGATGCCCGACTGCTGCTGCCTCAGGGCAATTCTCAGACTGATAAACTCTACATCACTATGTAAATGACTTGCCTTAGAAACCTGCAAGCTGTTACTATAAGACTCCACCAGAAAACCATCTCAGCTCTTAGCTACACTGGCTGCATCTTACAACAGAGATCCGCCTGCTTCTGCCGCCCAAGTGCTGGGATTAAAGGCGTGTGGCACCACCGCCCAGCTAGATTTACAAGGTTTTTAAGCAGCTGTAATTAATGCCAGCAGAATGTCACAGCAACAAACATTCTTATTTCAACTACACTATGCACAAGCTTGGTATCAAAATACCAAGAATATGGCAAATCCATAAAATGATCAAATCACTACGCTCCAATTTTTACTATGATAAAGCATAATGGACATTTTACACAATAAAATGACATGGATGTATTAGGTATATCTTCTTAATGGAAAGTGATTTAGAGACTGATAGATTACACAAATATCTTCAAAAGGAAAGTAAAGCACTTACTGTCCTGAAACCCCGTGCCCTGATGGACCCCTTGAAGCAGGGTCAAAATCTCTCGAGCAGTTTGTTCTAAACTCTGTACAACTTTTCGGATTTCCTAGAGAATTAAAAATAAAAGTTAGATAAGGTCAGTGTAATCATTACCACAGAAACATACAAACAAGCTACCACAACCTCACATGTAGGCACAGCCCTCAGGACTTCCACAAGAAAGTCCTCTTCAGGCGTGAACCCACACTCTTCCCTGGACTTCTTCTGGTCACTAAAAGCCTTAGATTCCTCAGGGGGCCAGAAGAGAAAAACAGCCACCTTCCCAAGTACCGATCTTAAACACTTTAAAATAGAACAGTCAACACTGTGAATATTGTCTATAGAACAAAGACTTGTTGAGTGGTTGTCATTCATTCAAACACACACTCATTAAGCACATTTAGTGGCGGGCATTAGCAACCATTGAAGAAGCCAGCAATCCCTTTGGCAATTTAACAAATAGGACACTCAACAATTTTTTTTAATTTTTCAAGACTTTAAAAGCTGGCAGAAAAGCAATCCTTTACGTTTTAAGGTCAAGACGAGAACTACATATTGTTCTCGTGGTGACGCCCGTTTCTGTAAAATCAGCACTAAAGACGCTAAAGGTTAGAGCTTCAAGTTCGAGGCCACACAGGGTCTCCGGTACAAAAGGAAAGAGTCAGCGAAAGCAGGAGATAAATTCCAGCAAAAGCAGACAGTACAATATCTGAAGCACTAAAGGAATGAAATAGTAAATTTGAACACACACACAGTGACAAGTGTAAAATGAGATCAGGGAGAGAGACCTTATGAGCCACAGCAGCATCTATATTTTTGTTTTAATTCTATGTGGGATGAGAAGCTATAGGAGAGTTTAGTTTTGGTTTTGGTTTTAAGGAAGGATAGTAAGTACTTTAAAAAAATATATACCAGCAACCAGTACAGGAAAGGTTTACTGACTGATAGCCCCGGGCGTTGAGGAAGCCTGGGACTGGAATGCTGAAACAGTGGTATTTCAAAGTGGCAGGAAGGAAAGGTGACATTCAAAGAGGCAGATGATGCTGAGGAGCAAGAAGAGAAGTCGAATCCGGAACCGAGAGGCGGCCTAACCTGAACCCATCGGACCGAAAACAAGAGACCGAGCAGGGGCGGGACCAAGTAGCCCAGCCTGGCAGGGAAAGGGGAGAAAGGTGGGGAGGCTCGCCTCTCGGATGTCCTGCTCGGCAGCCAAAAAGCCCTGCAGCTCCACGAAGATCTCGCTCACAGACATGGCGCCGGCCGCCCAACAACCAGCCAGCGCCGGAGCCCCGCCGAAGAAGCGCGTCTCACGGACGAGCAGCGAATTCGCTCTTAAAGCCCGTCGCTGTCGCTACCGCCGCGTCCACCGGCTCTGCGCCACCGCTGGCGCCGGGGTCTTCCCACAGCCGCGGCGCGCCCGGAGTCGGGGCTGCCCGCCGCGCTGCCTGAGGCGCCGCGCGCACTGTCCCATGCGGGCGCGTGTCCCGACGCCGGACAGCAGCACTAAGAGCGGACTTCGCCTGCCGCCCGCAGATAGGCATCTCTGCAAACAGCCCTACCGAGGGGGCCTCGGAGGCACGTGGCCATAGGCCAGCTGATAGGCAGCTCCAACTGAGGAGGCGGGGCCGAGGGCGGGCACAAGTCCTAGGCTTGCAGATAGGCATCTCGGGAAACAGGGGGGAGGGGGGAGTCGCCTTAGCGGCACGTGGCTCAAAGAGGGCGGGGCCTGCGGATGGTGCAGTTTGCTTATGCATATGCATATGTTATTTACATACTTCAAGGGAAGAAAAAACAGTTCGCACACTTCACAACAAACAACATGCATAAACTTAGTGTAAAAGAATGTCGAAAGAAGTAATTTGTTAAACAAAAACAATAAAAGAGCGGACCGTGGTGGCTGCCTTTAACCCCAGCACTCCGGAAGCAGAGGCAGGAGTATCTCTTGAGTTGGAGGCCAGCCTGGTCTACAAAGCAAGTTCCAGGGCAGCTAGGGATGTTACACAGAAGAACCCTGTCTGGGAAAACCACCACCACCACCACCACCACCACAAACAACAACAACAATAATAAACGACCTAAATAAATATTAACAAAAATGTTATCTTCTAAAAAGTTTGCTAATGTAATCTTTAATTGATAAATACACTTCAACTGTGAATGTGTTTGGAGCTTTGAAGTCCTTGTACATGATCTGCCCACCACTACTCTCTTATACTCCCAGTGAGGATCTTGAAGAACTGATCTTGAGTTATCTTGAAGCACCCGGAATTCACCTTGTAGCTCCTCTGCCTGGTCAGGGAGTCCACTTACCATCTGAATGAGCTTGGGTCGACTTCTGTAAGGTGTTTCTTTGACAGAGCATCTTCAGAAGCGGAGTGGATGGTTCTTAACCATTGGAAGATGGCTTAACAGTTAAGAACTTGTCACCAAGCCTGATAGTCTGATAGAAGGAAAGAACCAACTCCCACAAGCTGTCCTCTGACCTCTTCAGGCACACACACCCCAAATAACTAAATGTTCAATGTTTGGAAGGCACTCTGAAATTCTCCCCACAACCCAGAAAATCTATTTCAACCTCAGAAGAGGTTAAAATATTCGAAGGGGCAAGAATTAGCCAAGATACCACGGCCCTATTGTGCAGGAACTGTTTTCTGATCATGTGATGGACCAGTTACCTCATAGCTTAGCAGAGAAGGGATATTCCAAGTGTCACTTACCCTCAACATTTACCTTTCTTTGATGGCTCTAGCTGGGACTTAGAAACCTTGCTGGAGCATGGGAGAGGGGATGGTTCTTTTGATCAGAAAGTTTCTTTATTCCGGCCGTGGCTTGTCTTCTTTGGATTTTCTGTCTGTTTGTTTGGGTAAGGCAGGTGTTAGGTCTCAAACCCTGAATGAGTCTCACTTAGTACCTGTGACTCCTCCCAGCGAGTCTCACCAGGCCCCCTGCCTTAAGCCCCTCTCTCCAGGGCTGGGCTTGTACTTCCCTTTCCCCTGCTTGATCCTTATATAACTCAACCATTTTGACTATATGTTCCTTAGTTCCCTGGCCCCTGTTAGGCCCCTTGGTCCACAAGCCCTTCTGTTCCTCTTCCCACCTCATTCTCTTCTCATGGTCTGGTCTGGACTCTTCCAGATGCTTCTGACTATTCCCTTTATCTATAATAAACTTTTCTAAACCATAACTTGGAGGGCCAGGCAGTGGTGGCGCACGCCTTCAATCCCAGCACTCGGGAGGCAGAGGCAGGCGAAATCTCTGTGAGTTCGAGGCCAGCCAGGTCTACAAGAGCTAGTTCCAGGACAGCTAGGACTGTTCCATAGGGAAACAC
Organism: Arvicola amphibius; assembly: GCF_903992535.2. Taxonomy (NCBI): domain Eukaryota; kingdom Metazoa; phylum Chordata; class Mammalia; order Rodentia; family Cricetidae; genus Arvicola; species Arvicola amphibius. Next base: position 101,858,556 of record NC_052058.2, on the reverse strand, counting down.
TGGGGAAGGGGGGATGACAAAACACCTGGGGGCAGTCACATGCTCATTTGTCATCCATCAGGGTCTTCATCTTCCCAGTTGGGATGACAAGCATGGACCAGCTTTAAGTCACCTCCTCACCAAATTCCCATGCCTGCCACTTTATGCAAGTACCTTTTGGGAAAGTTTCTAAAAACTCCAAGTGCAGGGATGTGGCAGACATGAGGACAAATAGCTCCAGTAGCAACAGTTGGGAAGAGTGGCTTAAGGAAGATAAGGGCCTCTTTCTCTGCCGAGTCCTGTGTTCCAACAGAAATCTCTGGCCTCCTAGGTGGACCACACCAAGTGGCTATAGCTGGTATGCAAACCCAGGAGCTAGGGAATACAGGCAACCGGTGAGCTAGGAATACAGGCAGTGAGCTAGAGAATACAGGCAAACCGTGAGCTAGAGAATATAGGCAAACATTGAGCGAGAGAATACAGGCATATGGTGAGCTAGGGAATACAGACAAACGGTCAGCTAGGGAATACAGGCAAACGGTCAGCTAGGGAATACAGGCAAACGGTCAGCTAGGGAATACAGGCAAACGGTCAGCTAGAGAATACAGGCAAACAGTCAGCTAGGGAATACAGGCAAACAGTTGAAACCTGCTGGGTCCTGGGACCGCCCATCAGACAGCAAGACCAGCAACTGGGAGTGTGTGACTTGAGATAGCTTTCTTTTTTACTTGAGGGCATGGCTTCTCTCACCAAATTACAAATTACTAAATCTTATCTCTAAAAGTTAGAATTACAGCTCTGAAAGGTACCTTGGGGAAAGTCTCATATCTGCAGTTTCAGCTACCTGGGACAGACGTAGAAGGATCTCTGAGTTAGGAGTGTAAGGCCAACCTGGGAGCACCACTGAGTAGCATTGTGAGACCCCCATCTCAGAGGGGGTTAGGAGAGCAGCGCTGTAAGACCCCTTTGTAGGGGTGCAGAAAGGGTAGCTGGGCCAGGTGTGGTAATGCACACCTGTGCAACCGGCACTTTTAACAGCCAAGGCAAAAGGATTGGAAATTTAAGGACTCTCTAAACTAAGAATGAGACTAGGTCAAAAACTTTTGGTGAGGGCACCAAAAGTGCACGCCAAACAGAACTTCTGTCTTTATGAGTCTAACTATACCTCATAGAAATGTAACTCTGGGGTCTAGGGATGCCGCTTAGTTGCTTGAGTGCTTATCCAGTGTTAGGTCCAAAGAGCCGCCCAAAATAGCGGGTATTGATGACAATGTCCTAAACAGAAGCATTGTTATTGGATCTGGAGGAAGGTTGTTTCCTAATTTTCTGAGAAATCACCACACTGACATCCAAAGGAGCTGTACCAGCTTGCATTCCCACCAGCAATGCAGAAGTGTTCCCTTTTCCCCACAACCTCTCCAGCATAAGTTGTCATCGGTGGTTTTGATCTTGGCCATTCTTACAGGTGTAAGATGGAATCTCAGAGTTGTTTGATTTGCATTTCTCTGATGACTAAGGATGTTGGACATTTTCTTAAGTGTCTTTCAGCCATTTTAGATTCCTCTGTTGAGAGTTCTCTGTTTAGGTCTGTACCAGGAATACCACTTTTGGGTATATATCCAAAGGATGATCAATTGTGCCACAAGGACATGTGCTCAACTATGTTCATAGCAGCTTTGTTTGTCATAGCAAGGACTTGGAAACAACCTAAATGCCCATCAACCGAAGAATGGATAAGGAAAATGTGGTACATTTACACAATGGAGTACTACACAGCAGAAAAAAATGACATCTTGAATTTTGCAGGAAAATGGATGGAGCTAGATAACATTATTTTGAGTGAGGTAACTCAGACACCGAAAGACAATTATCACATGTATTCACTCATATGTGGTTTTTAAACATAAAGCAAAGAAAGCCAGCCTACCAGCCACAATCCCAGAGAACTTAGACAACAATGAGGACACTAAGAGAGACTTACATAGATCTAATCTACATGGGAAGTAGAAAAAGACAAGATCTCCTGAGTAAATTGGGAGCATGGGGACCTTAGGGGAGGGTTGAAAGGGGAGGGGAGAGACAGGGAGGGGAGCAGAGAAAAATGTCAAAAGGAGAAGAGGAGGAGGAGGAGGAGGAAGAGGAGGAGGAGGAGGAGGAGGAGGAAGAAGAAGAAGAAGAAGAAGAAGAAGAAGAAGAAGAAGAAGAAGAAGAAGAAGAAGAAGAAGAAGAAGAAACAACTGTTGCTCCTGCAGAGGACCCTGGCTCATAGTCTGCAGAGGACCCCGGCTCACAGTCTGTAACTCCAGTTCCAGAGTTCTAATGCCCTCTTCTGGCCTCTGCAGGCACTGCACACATAGGGTACGCATACATACATACATACAGGCAAAATACACATACACATAAAAATAAAATAAATAGAGGCTGAAGCTTACAGTTAAGAACATGTTCTGCTCTTCCAGAGGACCTGGATTCAGCTCCCAGTGCATGTGGCATCCTACAATTGCCTGTATTTCCAGCTCCAGGAGCTCCTAAACCTTCAGCCTCTGTGCTCACCTGCACGCATGAATACTACCCACACACAGGCACTCATATAAGTATTAAGATATAAGTAAATACTGCACTGTTTTGTGTTTGAGACAGAATCTCACTATGCAGACTTGGATGGCCTGGAACTCACAGAGGTCACCAGATTCTACCTCCTGAGTGCTGAGCTTCAAGGCATATACCACCATGACAATCAGTAAAATAAGTGTAGAGGGGAGGAGAGAGATGACTCAGTGGTGAAGAATGCTGTTCCTTTTTTTTTTGAGACAGGGTTTCTCTGTAGCTTTGGAGCCTGTCCTGGAACTAGTTCTTGTAGACCAGGCTGGCCTCGAACTCACAGAGATCCGCCTGCCTCTGCCTCCCAAGTACTGTATTAAAGGCACGCGCCACCACCGACAGGCTAAGAGTGCCGTTCTTCCATGTGACCGGGACTCTGTTCTTTGCGCCATATTGGAAGGCTCAAGGCTGTCTGAAACTCCAGTTCTAATTGATCTGAAGTCCTCTCTGTGAAATACACAAATAGATAATTACTTAGCTAATTAGTCAAAAACATATTTTTTAGGGTCAGGCACTGGTGGCACCCCATTTATGTGGTTTGAATGCCAGAGTAAGGCTGGTGCAGGGATATACATAGCCCCAAAGTTGGTATGAAGATTATTTATTAATCAATCATACTTTATTGATATTATTTTGTATATTCATGTATTTGTGTATACATATGCATGCCATAACATATGTGTGGAAGTCAGAGGATACCCATGATTGGGTTCTCTTCTTCAACCATGTAAATCCCAGATACTATGCTAATATGGTAAAAGCAAAGTTTTCCCTTTCTTTAAAGATTTTTTTTGCATTTATTTTATTTTATTAAATATTTTATTTATGTGTATTTTCTTCATGTATTTCTGTGCACCACATGTGTGCCTGGCACCCAAAGAGGTCAGAAGAGAGTGTTAGAACCCCTGAAACTGGAGGTAGGGATGGTTGTAAGCCACCTATGGGTGCTAGAAATTGAGTTAAGCATAAACAACAAATAAAAATTATTTTGATCAAAATTACAGTTTGGGGGCTGAGCTCTGGTTGGTAGAGCACTAGTCCAGCATCCACGAAGCACTGGGTTCAATCCCCAGAGTCACATGAACCAAGTGTGATGACACACACCTATAATCCCAGCAGTCAGGGATGTGTACACAGGCTACACAGTAAGTGGAGACCAGCCTGGGCTATCTGAGACACTGCCTTAAAAACAAAAGATGCATTAAAGTTTTGTTTCTCAAAGGGCAGTATCAAGGGGGGAAAAAAGCATGCCAGTCATGGTGGTGCACACCTTTAATCTCAGCACTCAGAAGACAGAGGTAGCCAGCAGGCAGATTTCTATGAGTTCAAGACCAGCCTAATCCACAAAGCAAGTTCTACGGTTGTTGCATAGACAAACCCTGTCTTGAAAACCAAAAAAAAAAAAAAAGAATAAATAAAAATAAAAGTAAAAATAAAGACAGAAAGAAAGGAAAGGAAAAAGGAAGAAAATCCCAATATGAGACAGAATACCATGAGTCATAGCTGCTAAGGGACTAACCTCTAGAATATATTGTTAAAATGTGGGGAAATCTCAATTAAAAATGTACAAGTCGCTGGGTGCAGAGCATTCACCTGTGATGCAGCTATTCAGGAGACTGAGCTAGAAGGTTTTCCAGCAATAGGTCAGCTTGGGCAGCACATGAGACCCTGTCTCAAAAACATCTGGGGAGATGGTTCAGTGAGTAAAGGACCTGACTTGGAAGCATGAAGACCCCAGTTTAACAACCAGGAGTCAGGTAAAAATGTTGGGAGGGTACAGGGTGATAGTGCTCCCCCAATAGCCATCTAACAGGACCCCCAGCCAGAACCAGCCATGGAAACCTCCATCCGAGCTGTTGGTTAGGTGGAGTCAGGAGGGTTCTGAAAACAATATAGGCTGTTGCCATTGGCCATGGTTGCCGCCCAGAACTTGAAGACGAGTCTATTGCTGAAGACACCATACATTTCAGACACAGGACTTAGAGGAATCAAGCTGGGACTGGCCTGGAAGCCTCCTCCCCGAGGACTAACTCTCAGAGTATCAGAAAGTACTTTGCAAACTGCAGAGGAAAAAAGTAATCAACAGTCTTACCTGGTTGTAAAGCCTTCAGACCGACCACAGCAGCGACCTGCCTGGTGAGCTACCCACAACATTGCAAGGGTAGCAGGCTTATAAGGGGTAGCCAACAGCTGTCTAATTGGATTCAAGGCCCTCATAATGAGAGAATTCATGCCTAATCCCTTTTTTTTGAGATAGGGTTTCTCTGTAGTTTTGGAGCCTGTCCTGGAACTAGCTCTTGTAGACCAGGTTGGCCTCAAACTCACAGAGATCCGCCTGCTTCAGCCTCCCGAGTGCTGGGATTAGAGTCATGCTCCACCACAACCCGGCTTAATCCATTATTTTTTAAACGTAGTCTAAATATTTATATCCACAGATAAATATAGCTCTCACCTATTGGTTTTCTTCTCTGCTTCTATGATAAAATACTGACTAAAAATAACTTGAGGAAGAAACGGTTCATTTAATATTATAATTCCTGGGTTATAGTTATTGCTAAAGAAGTAAGAACAAGAACTCAAGACAGGAGCCTGGAGGCGGGAATTGAAGCAGAGGCCATGGAGGAGCACTATTTATTGGCTTGTTCCCATGGCTTGCTTATTGTTTAGCTCAACCTGCCTTTTTTCCCTTCTCTCTTTCTTTCTTTCTTTCTTTCTTTCTTTCTTTCTTTCTTTCTTTCTTTCTTTTTTGAGACAGGGTTTATTGACCCCTGGTTGTCTTGGAACTTGCTAACTAAACCCTAGACTAGGCTGGCCTCAAACTCACAAAGATCTGCTTGTCTCCACTTCATGAGTGTTGTGATTAAAGGTATGCACCACTATGCCTGAACCCTGGCTTCTGCCCAGGACCACCTGCCGAAGGGTGGCACCATCCACTATGAGCATTAATACATTAATCAAAAAAATGTCCCACCAGCATGCTCACAGGCTAATCTAATGGAGGTAATTTTTCAATTGAAGTGACCTCTTGCCAAATGAGTCTAATCTGTGTCAAGTTGTCAAATACTTAACTAAACACACTCCTTGTCAAAAAAGGCTGCTTTTGCAGCAGATCAAAGACTTACTGAGATCCATAACTAGTCACAATGCAGAGGCTAAGGGGCCATGTCGGTGCCCTGCAGCAACAGATGAACCTACAATGAAATCCCTACAACTGTGGAAGAGTGGCCAGAGTGTAAGAATCAGAATAGCAGGATGCCTGTCCAGAGGTGGTATCTTCTAGACATGACAGGGAAGCTGCACCCATGAAATCTCAGCAATAGGGTTGCCTGAACAAGACCTGCATAAGGACAGCATGGACGGGAGGAATTTCACAAGGCCTTACCCCTAGATGAAGAGCTACAGGCAATCCATGGCTGCTGAAAGAGGGAGAATCTACCTCAAGGAAAGAGCCCCCGATAGGTTAGCCAATCCCAGGAGGCTGCTCCCAAACACCTAGACATGTGAGCAACCCTAAATGGGCTCAGCAAGAAATATATGAAGAGTTCATGAATCAGAGAGCAAGTGACAGGAATATGGGTGGAGTGGGAGGGGGCGAGGGAGTGGGGAAATGATGGGAATACATAAATACAATATTTGTGTATGAAATATCAACAAATAAAAATCTTTTAAAGAAGCTGGGACAGGCCCAGCCCAGGCCGGGGTGCAAGGCAGCCAGAGGACATAGGGAAGGGGTCACCCCATGAACAAGTGTGAGATGGAGAGAGGGGAGAGAGAGCAGAGGAGTGGGTTTATGTACTATGAAAAGAGGCAGAACTGGAAATGTGTTGGTGACAAGTAACAGCCTAAGGTGAGAGGTCTGTGCCATGTCTCCACCTGTAGCTGTACCGAAGCAGGAGTCTGCATCGATGTCTGTGGCCCATGAGGACATCCGTGGTCTGGGCTGCCTGCCATCTGGGGATATGTTGATGACCGAGTGCCACGCTGAGTCAGCCTTGCCCCTTGCCATTGAGCTGGCCTCCCTGGAGTAAGCACGGGGAAGCTGGAGGGTTGATCAGATCAGCTACCACCCAGAGCCACATCCAGGGCTTTGAGGTGGCCCACCCCCAACACCTACCCCATCTACGAACTGCTGGAGCTTGTGAAGGGACCAGCCCTGCAGAATCAAAGCTGCAGGGTCTCCCTGACTCAGGGCAACAAGAGGATATCAGAGAGGAGTTCTGGTGAGGATCCAGTATGGATGGTGTAGCAGAACCCAGAGGCCTCAAACCAGACCAATGACACTTTGGAATGAACACTTGCAAGTAAAGCCATTTGGACAAAAGGATAGGATATGCTGTGTGGCACACTGCAGCATCCACGGTGACATGTTTTTCTTTTGGGGGGAAGGTAGGAGGCGGAGGGTAGATATGGATGGACTGGGAAATGGGTAGGGTTGGGGTGCATGATGTGAAATTCACAAAGAATCAATTTTAAAACTATGGGGGGAAAGTTGGATGTGAGGCTGATGAAATGGCTTAGTGTTGAGAGCACTTGCTCCTCTTGCAGAAGACCCAGGTTCTCTTTAAACACCTACACAGTGGCTCACAACCTTGTAACTCCACTTCCTGGGGATCCCACATCCTCTGGCCTCCTCAGGCACCAGGCATACATGGTGCCATACATACAAGCAGGCAAAACACTTATACACGCTCTTTTATTCAGATATACGTGCTTGTGGTCCGAGTGCTGGGGATTTGAAGACTGGGAATCCCTGGCCAGCCCGCCTAACCTCACTGGTGAACTATGCCAGTAAGAGACCCTGTATGAAAGGAAGGGGACAGCATTCCCAAGGATGGCACCGAAGGTTGTCCTCTGACCTCCACATGGTCATTCACCCATGAACGTGCTCACCCACACACATACACATTCACACACATGAGAAACGTGGACAAAGACTTGGAAAACGTTTGTTTTTAAAGATTTATTTAGTTTTAGCCTGGTGAGGTGGTACATGCCTTAAATTCCTGCACTTAGGAGGCAGAGGCAGTCAGAGATCTGAGTCTGAGGTCAGCCTGGTCTATGTAGTGTGTTTCAGGACAGCCAGCACTACGTAGTGAGAGCTTGTCTCAAATCAAACAAACAAAAAATTATTTGTTTTATTTGTGTATTAATATAGGGATGGGTACAGTCGGAGGCTGGAAGAGTGTGATGGGTCCCCTAGAACTGGAGTTACAGCACTTGTAAGCCACTTGATATGAGTTCCAGGAATCAAATTCTAGTCCTCTGGAAGAGCAATACACTCTCGTAACTGTTCTCCAGCCCCTTGAATAGACATTTCTCAAAAAGTTGCCCAGATGTATCCTAAATATGTGAAAAACCTGAATAATGTCCCTAGTCACCAGAGAATGCAACCCAAACTACCAAACACCACTGAGCGCACACGCACACACACACACACACACAGAGAGAGAGAGAGAGAGAGAGAGAGAGAGAGAGACAGAGACAGAGACAGAGACAGAGACAGAGACAGAGAGAGGAAAATGTGGAGAAGTAGGAATGCTTGTGCAAAGCTGATGAGACTGGAAACTGGCTGCTGTGGAAGTCTCAAAGGCTCCTGAAAAAAAGTGTAGGGGCCATGGAGCTGGCTCAGCGGGTAAAGCCCCTGGCACTGAGGCTGACATAATGATTTGATCCCCAGAGCCTACATGGAAGGAAAGAAGTGACTCCTGCAAGTTGTCTTCTCACTCTACATGTGCACCATGGCATACACTGCCCCACAATAAATAAATGAATGAAATACAGGATTGAAAAGCAAACTTAAATACAGTGTTTCTGTAAACAACACTAATAAAACTTGGTGGGACACACATTAACAACTGATTGGAAGGTGGGCTATTTGGGAAGGGGTCAGCAGGAGTGGGAGGAGAAAGAGAGGGTAACGGGGGTGAATATGATCAAAATACACATGACACGTATGTAGATGTCATAATAAAAACCCATTGTGATAACCACATCTACTATTAAAAACACTAACAGTAGAGTTAAAGCGATCCTGGCCGCCGGAAGCCAAGGAATGCTAGGTGCTACAGCTCAGGTGGAGAGCATTCTGGCAGCTGGGAGTACAGGTCACAGTGAACAGAGCAGTTTGCCTCTCTAGGGAAAGGCTTCCCAATGTAACAGCTCCGCTCTGGCAGAAGAGGGCTTCCCCAGGGAAGTTGTCAGTTTGGCTCTGGTGCCCCAGGGTATAGCAACACCACTGCCACTCTGGTACGGGAACTTGTCTCCTCTGCTCCATTCTGGTGAAAGAAGTTCTTCACCCAAACCTCATCCAAGAGATTTAGTGGGAGAAAGAACTCAGGAGAGTGGCTGCCTCTGCCAGGGTGGAAAAGGGGCAGCAGCAAACAGAACAGGTGCAGGGTTTATATAGGACTTCTTAGGGGTGGAGTTTTCCCAGGGAGAAGAGGGATAGGTTAGTTTTCCCTACTCAGTGATTGGTTAGTTTAGCTGGTCAGTGGCTGAGATGGCTGATTTCAGGACCAAAGTGTATTTCTTTCACTGGCGTATTTTAGCTTTTTGGCTTTAGTTTGGGGTCCAAGGCATAGTTTTTTCCCCCACTGCCTCTGATTCTAGGACCAAAGTGTTTCTTAGGCACTCGTTTCAGGGTCAGGGTGTATCTCTTTGGTTCTGGGTTCGGGGCTAAAGCATTTCTTTCACTGACTCAGGTCTCAGAACCAGGGTGTGCTTCATTCACTGGCTCTGATTACAGACGTGGAACTCCAGTCTCCGTTTCCAACCCAGGACTTCGTGGAAGCTAGGCAAGCACTTCACCAACTGAGCCATAACCTCCGCCTTGGGGTTTTTCAGTTTCTGGCCAGTAGGTGACGCTGGAGCTCGACCAATACCAGACACAAGGACCTGAGCGTCCTTTGCTAAGCTTGCCCCCGCCTCTCTACTTCCGCTTCCGAGGGCCGTCACTTCCGGGACCTCCGCGTGCAACGGCTGGGAAGGACTCCTTCAACATGGCTCCCGCAGAGACGAGTCTAGCGCTGAACCCGCAGGAAGACGCAAAGTTTCAGAAGGTTCTGACACAAGCCCAACATCTCGTGAAAAAGGTGAGCGGCCGGGCGCCCCGGCCCAGCAGAGGCGGCAGGGTTGGAGACTGCGGTTCAAGCGGGGAGACTGAGGCAGGTCGGGAGTCGGTGTGAGGTTTTGCTCCTTAGGCCCTCAGGACTCACGTGGAGAGAAAGGGATACCACGTGTAGGAGCATGGCACATCCAAATCGCAGAATATATTAAAGTTGCAACGACTCCACTTTAGCCCGCAAAGTGAGGGTTCATGGGCTCCCGCAGCCCTCGGGAGGTGTGTATGTCCTCTTCCGTTGGAGAGCTTAGGAGGCGGAATTGACGTCCAGAAACCCAGCGCCTGGGAGGAGGACGCAGAAAGAGTGAGAGGCAGAAATAGCCTGGATTACATATTCAGATCAGGGCTTAGCGGAAAAAAATAGAGACATTGCCTTGCCGGGCGGTGGTGACACACGCCTTTAATCCCAGCACCCTGGAGGCGCAGGTAGGCGGATCTTTTGAGTTCGAGGCCAGCCTGGTCTACGTAGTTCCAGGACAGCTTGGGATACATAGAGAAACCCCGTCTCGAAAAGAAAGATCAAGACAAAAAAAAAGAAGAAGAAAAAAATAGACATGTCAGGCAAGCTCTAGTTGCCCGCAGTAGCCCCTAACAAAGGTTAATATTCCCTTTGGTTTTTAGCATGAAATGCACTGGAGAAAATGAAATATTTTTTTGTGGGGGGTCTTTCAGAAAGGGTTCTTTTTTTCTTTTTCTTTTCTCCTCCACCCCCCCCCCCACAGGGTTTCTCTGTGGCTTTGGAGCTCTCGTAGGCTGGCCTCAAACTCTCAGAGATCCACCTGCCTCTGCCTCCCGAGTCCTGGGATTAAAGGCGTGCGCCACCACTGTCTGGCTGGATCTACTGTAGCCCAGACTAGTCTGAAATTTATTGTGCAGCTGAGTCCTTTACCCTTGTATCCAGTCCACTTCCTGAATGCTGGGATTACAGGCCTGGGTCACTCCCTGATAGAAAACAAGTAGGTTAGCATATGGTGACAGAGAAGTAGTCTGCACTTTGAAGGGTCACAACTGGAAATAACATAGTCTGGTTAGGTGTGAATAAGCTGTCGCTTGCATTCAGAGTCAAAGTCTCAGGTTCTGAGTGACAATGACAGACAATTGCCTGTTTATCCATTCGCTCAGTACAGCTAGCTCTCAAACACATGTCCTGAGGTGATAGAAGACTTTCTTCGGGGGGGGGGGTGAGTGTGCACATGTGTGTCTGTGGCGTGTCAGTCAGAAGACAACCTTTAGGAGTCTGTCTCTTGCACTGTTGCTCCCTATGATTGAGCCATCCTGCTGCTCCAGAAAAACCATTGGCAGCCCAACAGTTTTCCTTAAGAAAACTTTGATAAGAGAGACATCAAACACCTAGTTCTTTAATTAGTGCTGTGCCAGAGATGTGAGTAGGTTTACCGACCAAGGGGGTTGAGAGCCAGGCAGGGTGATAGATACCTGCAGTCCCAGTGCTGGGGCACACAGGCAGGCAAATCTCTGCTTACCTCCAAAGCGACTTCAGAATTAATATCCCTCAAAGGCCACGGTGGTTCAGGCCTTTAACCCCAACATTCAGCAGTTAGAGGCCAGCCTGGTCTACATAGTGAGTTCCACGCAGCCAACGTTCTGTAGTGAGACCCTATTCAGGAAGGTACTCACTCACAAACACACATACACACGTTTTGGTACAGTATGAGTTTGTATTTTTTTAAATGTTTATTTGTTTTTGTTCTCAGCAAAAGAAGGAAGAAAAAAGTCTTAATCCTGGAGTGATCTTTGTGGGCCACCTGCCAGCAATATTTTCTGAAAGTCACCTCTATGATTACTTTACCCAGTTTGGCACTATTAGCAGATACAGACTGTCGAGAAGTAAACGGGTAAGAGTGTGAACTCAGCTGTGTGTGTCTGTTTTCAGTTGTTATCGTCCATTGTGTTCATACACACGGCACTGTTACCTACAAAGTTGACACTCAAGAACTTTTCACAAGCCAGGCATGATGGTATGTGCCTTTAGTCCCACCACTTAGAAAGCAGGGACCAGCACATCTCTGTTGACTGCAAAGCCCTCCTCGCTTGTATCATGAGTTCCAAGACAACCAGGGATACATAAGGATGTTCTGACTAGAAATAGATAAGCATAAATAACTTCACAAGTTGCAATGGAAAGTAAGCCTGGCACAGTGGTGTATTCCTTCAGTCCCGATACGTGAGAGGCAGAGGCAAGCCACAGCTGTATAGTGGGGAATCCTGTCTCAAAAAGAAAGTGAAAAGTTGTGAGGTGGGGAGCGCTCAGTCTGTAGCTCTCAATCTGCAGAGGCCAGGTGTGGCTATGTGCACTGTAACCCACTGCTGGGGAAGGTGAGGACGGGGTTCCCGAGGCTTCCTGATAAGCCAACCTAGCTCAAGTCCAGGCCACTGAGAGACTGTTTGGGGGCTAGGGAAATGGCATAATGGCTAAGAGGTCTTTTGCTGTAAGCATGAGGTAGAACACACACATCAGATTTCATAGCAAGTGTGATGGGTTATTTTATTTTGTTGTCCTCGTTCCACGGAATGACAATCTGAGTCTTACATGTTACTCTGTGCCTTGTGACACTGGAGAGTTGGTAGTGTTCGCCCTTGGCCTGTGAGATAGGTTGTGCTGCCTGCATTTTCCGCTTTAGTACTAGGGCTGGAACCCAGGGCGTAAGAGGTAAGCACTAGGTGGCGTTCCTGTCTTATTTTTGAGACAGGGTCTTAACTAAGTTGCCCAGACTGACCTGATTAGACTTACAAGAACCAACAGATTGTCCTGCCTCAGCGTCCTGTGTAACTGGATTACAGGTGTGCCCAGACTGCTATATTCCTAATGAAACAACATGCTTATGACACAGGAGATCACCAGTGAAACAACCCGTGAGTCCAGGGCTGTGGGAGCCCAAAGATGGACTTCTTACCACTTACTTACTCAATTGCTATTGGCTACATTGGCCAGAATACTCACATGTCATACTGAGGGGAACTTTAAGGATACTAGAAAATCCGTTTGTTCCAAGTTGTGACCGCCTGGTTGTTTTCCTTTTGAATAACAAGTTCAAGAGTGCATGGAGTGGAGTTGAAGTGGCAGTTGTGACTGCTGTCTCCTGAGCACCCACAGGGGTGTGTTAGAGCTTGGTGATGTGTTAGATTTAACTGCTCTTTCTGTGGGTTTTCATTTGCAGACTGGAAACAGCAGAGGGTATGGTTTTGTGGAGTTTGAGTCTGAGGATGTTGCCAAGATAGTTGCAGAAACAATGGACAACTACCTTTTTGGTGCAAGACTTCTATCGTGTAAGTACTCTGACGTAGCTGAGGGCCGTTTCTACACAGATACGGTTAAGCAGTTACTTGTGGGGCTTGTACTCAGGAAGAAGAGCTTAATGGGTGATTGAAAAGGACTTGGTGGACTGGAGAGTTGGCTCAGCAGTTAAGAGACTCTGCTCTTCCAGAGGTCTTGAGATCAATTCCCAGCAACCACATGGTGTGGCTCACAACCATCTGTAGTGAGATCAGGTGCTCTCTTCTGGCCTGCAGGTGTACATGCAGGCAGAACACTATACATAATAAATAAGTGAATCTCAACAAAGAAAAGGACTTGACTGAAGACTGGCGGGTTAAAGCCTAACATGGTGGTACACACCTTTAATCCCAGCACATGGGATATGAAGGCAGAAGCAGGCAGATTTGTCTCAAAGAAAAGGGGGGACTAGGCATGAGCCAGGTAAAGGGGTGCAAGTATAGACTGAGGTCATCTCTGACCACATGAATGGTAAATGCTGAACCAGAGGTGACTTATATTTATTTGTTGGGGAATGTAAGGGAACTGGAATAGGGGGAAAATAGGCTATAGGTCAGATTCTTGATACCCATAAAATTAGAGTTTATTCTGAGGTCTGGGTACAGCCTTCATGGTGTCTAAACAGGATCATACCAAAAGTAAAGAATCCTGTCTCAAAGTCAGACTAAGTGACATTGGATGCAGCTCCAGGTTCTGTGAGAGGATCTGAAGGACACAAGGCAGAATGGTGGAGCAGAAAACCACATGCTTTCCTCCCGCCCCGCACAGATGCTCTCAATCCAAACCACATGCATTGCCTCATTCAGTTACAGCCACTCAGTTCGGTGTCCATCCCAAGACACCTGTAGATCACTGTCCAGATCTTTGTCCTTGGAAGATAGGCCTACGTTCCCGCATCTACATACGTCCATAGTAGAGTGTGCTCTACCTTGGGACTGGTCCACAGGGCTTCCTGGTAACATTGTTCTCCCAGTTCCTTCGCCATGAGAGACATTCTCGGTGGCCTGATGGGGGTCCCATGCTCAGTTGACTGGGCAGGAACTTGAGAGTACAGGGTCTGCTCTTTGTCTGCTTTGAGGGAAACATTAGAAAGGGCTCTGGATTCTACAGACTATTGTCTGTTCAGGATAGAATGGGATCGTCTGGGTCTGGAGTTAGCTTGGCTGGTAGAGTGCTGGCCTAGCATGCACAAGGCTCTAGATTTCATCCCTAGGGACTCAATGACACAGGCTTTTAATGCTGTATTCGCATTAAATGTGGACGTCATTCTAGCAACATGGGTTTAGAGCCAGCTAGACTACATGAGACCCTGTGTTTAAAAGAAAGAGCAGAGTCGGCTTCACAGGTAAAGGTTTATGCTGTGAAAGTATGGCAGTCCAAGTTCCATCACCCAAACCCACATAAAGGTGGGAGGAGAGAGCCAACTTCACAGAGCTGTCCTCTGGCCTCCACATGCGTCAAGGCATGTGAACCCATACACATGGGTTTGCATACATAGCAATAACTGTTTGAGTTTTAAAAAGTTATTTTTCTATGATACAGTTACTTCATACGATAAGAAATGGCCCTAGGGAAAATATAAAATTAAAGTTAAAATCCTTTTTGTGTGTGTGTGTGTTCTTTTTTGTTTTGTTCTTTTTATATATAGGTAAATTTATGCCACCAGAAAAAGTCCATAAGGACCTTTTTAAAGAGTGGAACGTTCCCTTTCATCAGCCATTATTTCCGGCAGTGGATCGCTATAATCAGAAACGGGGGCATTTGCAAATGTTGAAGATGGAATATCGGTTCAAGAAGAAGGAAAAATTACTCCGGAAGAAACTAGCTAAGAAGGGGATCGATTATAGTTTCCCTTCGTTGGTAGGTATCCTTTCCTGAGTCTTTCCCAGTGGTTTCTCTTTGGGATGGGGTTTCTACCTCACTAGTTCTGGCACAAATCTATATGATTGTCCTCTATTCCAATGCTTCTCACATGCTAAGGTTTGGGTTGTTTGGGGCGTGTAGTTCTTTTGGCTGATTGGCAGCCAGGCGAGACTCCGCCCAAGTGAGGCAAGTGGTCTGTTGCTGAGCACTTGTACAATTCTGTGTGTTAGGGTTTTTACTGAAACTTTGAAACACTGCATTGTGGGTTCTTGTTAATGTTTATGGCCCCAAGGATGGAATCCAGAGCACTGAGTATACACCATCCATTCCTCCACCCAAACCCTGTGTCCCCTTTCTGGAGAAAACTCTCTGAGTTGCATGGACTGGTTTGAAAGCAGTCTAGCTTAGGGAAGCCTTTGTCATAGTTCCTCCTGCGTTTGCTCCTGGGTAGATAGATGGGCTTCCAACCCTACATAGGCACCTGCTGCTATTGATGTTGCTAAGACTGGGTCTTTCGTTCCAAGCTGGCATCAAACATGTTATGCAGCCTCTTTGTCCTGAGTGCTGGGATCTAGGTTTATGCAATCCTGAAGGTATAACCTGGGGCTTTAGGTATGCTGCATTATATGAACTACGTCACCAGACCCCTGCCAGATTTGTTCCCCCAATACAATTCTTCACCTGTGTCCCAAACTGAATACCAGCTACCTCAGAGGCCAAAAGAAGGCATTGGATCCCCTAAAACTATAGTTGACAGATAGTTGTGAACCATCATATGGGTGCTGGGCATTGAACCTGGGTCCTCTGAAAGAGCAGCCAGTGCTCTTAATTGTTGAAGCATCTCTCTAGTCACCAGCATTTTAAGCCAGGGTCTTGCTACATGATCTAGGCTCCCCACAAACTGGCGATCCTTTCGCCTCAGCCTTCCAAGTGCTGTGATTATAAACATGAGATACTCACCTGGGTTATAACAAAGCCTTTGCCCCTGGTTACATTTGAACCATTTGGTAGCTGGACATTGATGCTTAAAATAGTCATTCAGCTACAGCATGTTCATATAGCTGATAAATATGCAAATTGTTTCTTTGCAGGTGTTACCTAATCCAAAGAAAGGGGCTTCACAGGGCACTCCGGAGTCCAAGGGTAACCAGGTGAGATCGGCTCGATAATGGCCACAGTTACTATAGAAATACTTTCAAAAATGTTGGCAAGATGACTTGGGATGAAGGCACTTGGCCTACCTAGTTCAGTCCCGGGGTCTCACATGGTTTGAAGGAAAGAGCTGACTCTTAAAAGTTTTTCTCTGATCTCCATATATATGTGTACACACACAGAGTAATTTAAAAATTTTTAAGGCTCATTACCTGAAAAAAGAAAGTTAATTTCTGCTACTTTATTTTTTGTTGTTGTTGTTAAATTTCAGTTGGGCAGTTGTGGCGCACGCCTTTAATACCAGCATTTGGGAGGCAGTGACAGGCGGATCTCTGAATTTGAGGCCAACCTGATCTACAAGAGCTAGTTCCAGGACAGGCTCCAAAGCTGCAGGGAAACCCTGTCTCAAAAAACCCCAAAAAACAGTTGAGGGGGTTTTTAGGATTTTTTTGAGACCTAGTGATTTTAATGTAGCCCATGTGAACCCCCATCTTACTGTGTTGTGAAGATGAATGTCTCATCCTCCTGCCTGCCACATCCCTAGTGCTGGGACTCTAGGTTTCTACCACTATTGCTGGTCCCTTGCATTACGGATTGTTTTGTTTTTTGAGACAAGGTTTCTCAATAGCTCTGGAGTCTGTCCTGGAACTTGCTCTGTAGACCAGGCTGGCCTCGAACTCACAGATCATTCAACAGCGACTAGGAGATAAAAACAGATCCCATGGTACAACTTAGAATTAGGATGGTGGTGGTGGGTGGTTGTTCCTGATAAAGCCAGGAAAGCAGTGATGGTGGGTGGTTGTTGTAAATGCCTGCTCTCAGCCCTGGACTGTAATAATAGACTTGTTGATTTTAGGATCCCACACCAGTTTGTACACCAACATTTTTGGAGAGACGAAAATCACAAATGACTGAAATCGATGACAATAAAGATGATGAAATCATTTTCAAACAGCCCGTGCCCACAGTGAAAGAAGAGGCACCAAAGACTCCAACACCTGCGCGCTCTGGGACAAAAAGACCAAGAAAAAGGAAGAGCAACCAGTGATCCTGAAAGCATGCTGTGTGTGTCTTCCAGGCAGATGTGGTTTTGTTATAAAGGCCTACATTTGTTACTGGTGCTGCGACATGCAAGCCACTGACGAGATTATTGGAGGAAAAACACGTTTGTTCATGCCGGTGAGGCACGCCATCAGGAAGTTGGCTGTTGTGCCCTCTCCTGGCCTGAGTTTTATTCAGGCTTCATGGCTGCCTTAGTTTACTCTGCCTGTATCACATCACAGACTTAGATACCACCAGTGCTGTGCACATAAAACCCCAGAGAATATGGCAGGCTTCAACCTTAGACCCCAGAAACTGGAAGTTAAATACACATGGAGGACGAGAAGGCAGTTCACGTGTGAATACACATTTGCACAAGTGCTATAAGAACCTGGAATAACTTGTTTTCATACATAATTACAGTGAGCTAGTTTAGGTTTGACAGATCAGTTTCAGCAGGAATAATCAAGATTCAGTGGCCAAACGTTTCTACCATTTATCTGTGTATAAGAGAAAAGAAAACTTTTTGTATTGGGGGGGTCCACCATCTGTTTGTTGCTGTGCTTACTATTGCTCATGCAGGTTTGTTAATATACCTATCAATCACCATTGAGCGTTCTTTTCATCCTTGTGTGGGGTGTGAGCATATATGCTTGTGTGTGAGTACGCAAGCCTGAGGGGAGATCCAGTCTTCTGTCACTGCCCTTACTCATTTGAGATAGGACTGTTTCTGGTTTGTTTTTTGAGACAAGTGTTTCTCTGTGTAGCCCTGGCTGTGCTGGAACTCATTCTGTAAACCAGCCTGGCTTCAAACTCTACCCCAAGATCTTCCTGCCTGTGCCTCCTAACTGCGGAGATTAAATGCATGTGTCGCCATCACCCAGCTTGAGATAGGACTCCTGATGAACCTGACGTAATGGACAGGCCATAACAGCACCTGGATGGCCTGGCAGTGAGTTCAGGACCTAGGTGAATGCATTGTGTGTGAGAGAGCCTCTTTTCACCAGTAGACACTTGGCTAGTTTCCTGATGTTTGTTTAAGCTAATGAATAGAATTTAGAATGTAGGCAGAATGTCATCTTTTGTATGTGGTGTAAGCTGAACTCTCTTCAGTCACTTTACCTTATGTGTATATGTCTCATGTTAGAGGAGGAAGGAGCTCATATCGGCATGGCATGGTTTAGAAGTCAGAGCAATCCTTTTGTCTCTTCTGCCCAGTGGTGCATCACCAAGCCTGGTTCTTCAGGATCAAACTGAAGTGCTCACATTTGTGTAACAAGTACTGTACTCTGGTCCTCCCAGACTCATTCCAACCCTCCTGAATCCATCTCTAGGTATGTGCCACCTTACCTGGCATCTCCCCTGCCACACCACACTTCATTCTACCACTGTGAATCCTCAACCCTAAGAAGTGGTTTTTAATTAATGTGTTAGGGTTGCTGTGAAGAGACACCATGATGACAGCAACTCTTGATAAAAGGAAAATTTTCAATTGGGATGGCTTACAGTTTCGGGGGTTTAATCCATCATGGTAGATGTGGTTCTGGAGAGGTAGCTGAGCGTTCTGCACCTTTTGCAGGCAACAGGAAGTGAGCTAAGACACTTAGTGGTATCTAGAGCAAGTATGCATCCTCAAAGCTCACCTTCACAGTGACACTCCCTTTGGGGGCCACTTTCTTTAAAACCACCAGAAATGACTAACATTTGTCTCAAAGTAACATTGGTGTACTTTATGTGCTTATGATGATGTCCTCTGGCCTCAGTATCTGGACATCGACACTTATTAAGATTATGTGTGCTGGGCACTGGGGGCATGCACCTTTGATCCCAGCACTTGGGAGGCAGAGACAGGCAAATCTCCTGAGTTTGAGGCCAGCCTGGTCTACAAGGGCTAGTTCCTGAACAGGCTCCAAAGCTACAGAAAAACCCTGTCTTGAAAAACAACAACACAAAAGATCAGTTTAGGGAGTGGCATCTCTATTTGGCCATGAGCAGAAACAAAATCTCATTACACATGGGCATCCACAGGCCCATGATTACCAGTGATTTGGGTAGTAGGAAACACTTCTACAAAACCTGCAATGTGGGTGTAATCTAAGGAAATTTATAGTAATCTAAGGAAAAACAAAACGAAGCTGCAGAGATGGCTCAGCCTAACAGCACTTGTCCTTCGGAGGAACTAGGTTTGATTCCCAGCGCCCACACTGTAGCTAACAGTTGTCAGCAACTGCGCTCTCCTGGCCTCCAAGGGCACCAAGCAACAAATTGTGCAGGCAGAGTGCCCACAGATACATCACAGTGCTGACTGGGCTCACAGCGTCCACTTGTCATCAACACTCAGGTGTGACATACGGTTCATTTGATGGCACCAAAGTCGACATTGTACCGCAGGGCCTGGTGATATGGCTGTCCCATAGACACTAGAATGTCACTACCGACAGTATGGTACACCACACGTGCCACTGTGGCACCACCAGGCGCATTGTCGTCACAGAACTGGGTTGTTAATGCTCCATTGTGTAATCACACTGATTGTGTCATCACACTGTGATTGTGTCATCACACTGATTATGTCATCACACTGTGATTGTGTCATCACACTGATTGTGTCATCACACTGATTGTGTCATCACACTGTGATTGTGTCATCACAGTGCATCAGTTACCACCACCCAATTGTGTCCTTGTGAAGCACTATTTGGCGTAGCACACCCCCACTGTAGCATTTAGTTTGCTATGTCACAACCCTCAGGTACAATGGCAAAATGCTTCATTGTGTCCTTAAACTGAATTTTGCTTCCTCAGTGCTGGGTATGGCGCTGCGGATCTGTAATCCTCAGGAAGCTGAGGTAGAAAAGTTTGGGGGGCAACCTGGGTTGCATAGTACAATTGTTTATGAACAAGGGAAATCATCTGGAGATTAGCTTTGTAGTGTGCCTGTTTGGCGAGCTTGAATCCCTAAGGTTAGTTCCCAGTATGGAAGATTGGTTATGGTGGTGTACAGTGGAGGCAGGAGTATCTGAAGTTCAAGATTATCCTAGCTACATAGTGAGACAAGGCTGGCCTGGCACGAAAGAAACCTTGTCCCCAAAGGGGAGGTGAGGATGGTATGAAAGGCTTTGAAGCCTTGAGTTCCCATTTACGCACTCATAAATATCGGTGAGTGTTTGGGCGGTGGTGGTGCACACCTTTAGTCCCGGCACTTGGATCTCTGGCCTAGAGAGCGAGTTCCACAGAACCCTGACTTGGGAGGGGAGCATGTGATTGTAATTTACAGTGTTTCCACTATTTTGTGTTTCTTTGTGTCAGACACTGTTGGGAGCACTCTGAGTATCTTTGCATTGGCGGAGGGGGTTGGGGGTGGGGTCCTTTCTAAGTCGTGACTCCCTTGTTCCTGCTGTGCGCTGTACTCCAGCCTAGCTGCCCACAGACTTACAGGGGATTCTCCTCTCTCCGCCCGTTTCACTGAGTGCTGGGATTACAGATGCACACTGCTGCATAGAGCGTTCTCTGTGGTTTCTGGGCTGAACTCAGCTCTTGAGACTTGTAACATAAGCGCTTCTCCCCGCTGAGCTGTCTTTCCAGCCTCAAATCTTTTGTTTGTTTTGCTTTATTTTTCGAGACAGGGTTTCTCTGTGTAGTCCTGGCTATCCTGGAACTCACTCTGGAGACCAGACTGGCTTTGAACTCACAGAGAATTGCCTGCCTCTGCCTCCTGCCTGCTGGGATTAAAGACGTGCGCCACTACTGCCTGAGTCTAATTCTCTTTGAAGACAAGATTTCTTCCTGAATTTGGAGCTCACCATTTTAGCTAACCTGGCTGCCGGTGGCCCCAAGGACTACCCGTCTTGGCGTCTGGCGCTGGGGTTTCAAGCATGAACTGTCACTCTTAGCTTTCCACGTGGGCGCCCCGGTCCTTACTCAAGCTTGCGAAGCAAACACTTTTCCCACTGAAACCATCTTCCTAGGTCCTAACTGGCTTAATGAAGCAGCTGTTACTATTCTCGTCCCAAAGAGGAGGGAACTGAGGACTAAACCAGCTCAAGCCCTTGTTTCAGCGGGAAAAGCGGGACTCCTGTATTAGTCTTAGCAGTGTAAAAGGAAATCACAAAACCTTGTGGGTGAGACCTGATGACTGAAGGGGGGTGGAAATGGGGTGGTGGGGCAGTTACTCCGAGGAGGCCAAGACTTCTTATTCAGATCTTTGCTGGCTAGTTTTATGTCTACTTGACACAAACTACTTGAGAGGAGAAAACCTCCATAAGATAGGCTGTGAGCAGGCAAGCCTGTCAGGCATTCTTAGTGATTGATGGGGGAGTGCCCAGCCCATTGTGGGTGGTGCCATCCCTAGCCTGGCAGTCCTGGGTAAGAAAGCAGGCTGAGCAAACCAGTAAGTAACACCCTTCCATGACCTCTACATCAGCACCTGCCTCCAGGTTCCAGCCTTGAGTTCCTGACCTGACTTCCTTCAAAGCATTGGGATTTGAAAATGAAAGCAAAATAAAGCCTTTCCTCCCTAAGTTGCTGTGGTCTTGTTCGATCACAGCACTAGAAACCCTAACAAGACAGGCTCTCCAGATAACAGCAGCATACCACTAGGTGGCAGTCGAGCCTAAATACGAATCCTAAAAAACTAGATCTGCACTTTACAGATTGCCAGAAGTACAAGATTATTATGGGATTTATACTGTTATTAACTTAAAAAAAAAAAACCAAAGTCTCCTTTATGCCCTATTAACCTCAAACTTGCTGTGTAGCTAAGGATCTCTCTGCTTCCACCTTGCGAGTGCTGGGATTGCAGATGTGTACCAGTGTGGTGGTTTTGCAGTGTTGGGCCCATGTGCATGCCGGGCAAGCAATCCTCCAACAGAGCTAGATTCCCAGGCCCCAGCCTCCACTTAGAACTAAAAGTCCATGCAGGGAACTTGGCTTTGCTACCAAAGTCACTCTAAAGACAGCCTTGTTTTGTTTTGTTTCTTTAGGTGTGTGTGTGTGTGTGTATGTGTGTGTGTGTGTGTGCGCAGGTGCCTGCAGAGGTCAGAAGGAGGTATTGGCCAGAATTCCAGACACATGCTAGCCACCAACATTAATGTCAGATCCAAATTTGGATTCTTTGGAAAAGCAACAAGGACTCTTAAGCGCTGAGCCATCTCTCCCGCTCCTAAACAGTCTTTCTTTCACGATGCATTTTCAACGCGAGTGTATCTATTTAGATGTTTAAACTCTACCCAGAACTGTGTCACTTTTCTGCTTCACCCAGTAACCTCAGCATTTTGGATTTTTCTTTTTTTCTTTCTGAGGCTGTCTTTGAACTCTCAATCCTCCTGCCTCAACCTCTGCAGTGCTACGATTGCAGGCCTGTGACATTACACCCAGCTAGAATTATAGCTCCATGTTGCATTTCTAGCCTTGTTCCTGTCAGAAATAATATTTTAAATTTTATTTGAAAAGTTAGAGTTTACCTTAAGCCAGGAATTATTGTCCTGTCCTCATCCCCCCTCCTCGGCCCCAAAGGATCTCACATGTAGCTCTGGCTGTTCTGGAACTTGCGATATAGATCCAGCTGGCCTCAAACCCAGAGACACCCCCCCCCCACCCCCCCGCGCGCGCGCCTCTGCCTCCCAAGTGCTGGGATTAAAGCCGAGCAACACTACACCCATCTTGAGTGTTCCATTGTTTTCAGTAAAGAATACTTAAGGCTGGGGATGTAGCTCAACTACATGTGCTTACTTACCATGCGCAAAACCCTAGATTCTATCTCAAACTCTACAGAAACTAGGTGTGATTGTATATGCCTATAATCCCAGCACTAGGGAGACAGAGGCAGGAGAATCAAAAGTCCAAGGTTAGCTACATAGTAAACTTGAGGCCAGTTTGAGATGCCTGAGACCCTGCCTCCTGGGGCTTGGAGGAGGGGTGCTGTTGTCAGGAGGCAAAGGCAGGGGAGCTCTGTGAGTTTGCAGCTAGCCCGATCAATGAAGCCAGCTACATGGCTTCCAGGCCAGCCAGGGCTACATAGTGAAACCCTGTCATAAAAACAGGTCTTCTGGGTCCTTCTTGCAGAGGTCCTGGGTTCAATCTCAAACACCCACCTGGTGGACCATAGCCACCTGTCTTTCCAGTTTCAGGGGCCTCTCACCCTGTTCCGGTGCCCACTGGTACCAGCAAATTTCTCTTGTTTTACAGTTAAGCTGCTCAGCAGGTGTCTGGATGCCTGCACTGCGTCTGCTGTGCTAACAGAAAAGCAGGACTTGGTGCCATCCGAGATTTTACTTCTCTGGCCAGATGGTGCCAATTTTAGAAGCTCTCTAGTTATAAATAAAGCTGTCAGCTCTCTGATGCCCAGAAAAAGAGACTCAAGACATTTGATACTTGCCAACATGGTTTCTGTACAAACGTCCCAGTATTAACCCTGCTGTCCTCCAGCTGTCTCATTCACAGTTTCTCCTGGGGTCTGGAAGTCTGTGGGAGGTTTCGGGTTGGAGCTGATGCTGCCACGGGGAGGCAGAACCAAGCCAGCCAGCAAGAGTCTGCGATGTCGGGGCAGCACTACGGGGTCATCAGCAATTTGTTTTCTTCTGCAGGAGCATGACATTTCCCCCTCTATTTCTGCTCTAACACGTCAGTAAATGGTAAGTGGTGTGGATGGTTTTCCATTTGTTTGTTTGTTTTTGAGACAAGGTCCCTTGTAGCCCAGGCTTGCTTAGAACTTGAAGTCTAAACTTTTTTTTAACATATTTTTTAGATTTATTTATTATGTATACTGTGTTTGGTCTGCAGTATGTCTGCATGCCAGAAGATGGCACCATATCTCATTGCAGATGGTTGCGAGCCACCATGTGGTTGCTGGGAATTGAACTCAGACCTCTGGAAGAACAGCCAGTGCTCTTAACCGCTGAGCCATCTCTCCAGCCCTTGAAGTCTAAACTTGAACTGACCTTAAACTCCTAATCCCTCTGCCTTCACCTCCCCTGCTGGGATCACACATGTTCACCATCATGCCTTTGGTTGCTTTTTTTTTTTTTTTTTTTTTTTTTTTTGGTTTTTCGAGACAGGGTTTCCCTGTAGTTTCTAGAGCCTGTCCTGGAACTAGCTCTTGTAGACCAGGCTGGCCTCGAACTCAGAGATCCGCCTGCCTCTGCCTCCCGAGTGCTGGTTGCTTTTGTTTTGAGACAGGATTCCCCTATGTAACCGTGGCTGGCATAGAACTCACTACTGTAAGTTAACCAACAAGATGACTCAACTATTGAAATAACATGTATGTGTTTGTGATCTGGATTTGATCCTCAGAATCCATAATGGGAGGAAAGAACCGATTCCCGAAATTGTCCTCTGTATACTCACACATCCGCAGTGAAAAATAAAATGATTATTTTATATATTTGTATGTGTATAAATGTTTTTCTTAATATATGCGAGCTCACTCTCTGTGCTGTGCCAGGGGAGGCCAGAAGAGGGTGCCAGGTCCCCTTGAACTGGAGCTACAGGCAATGTGGATGCTGAGAACTGAACCCAGGTCCTCTCTAAGATCAGCAGGTGCTTTCAACCACTGAGTCAACTCTCCTGCCCCTAAACGGAATGTTTTTTTAAAAAAAAATGCAAACGTTCTACAGCACAAAGTGGTGGGTGTCATGGGGAAGATAAAACAGGAAGCTAGGCAAGGCAGCTGGAGCGCTCACTCAGTTGGTAGCAGGCGTGAAGAAGCCTAGGACAGATCCCAGAGAGTGGCAGTACTACATAACTCAAGAGAAATCAGTGAATCAAGCATGGCCCCTGGTCAGACGTAATTCTTACCACAGGAGCAGCTTCTCCTCCTGTTTTGTTTTGAATCAGGGTTTTACTGTACAGCCCTAATGGCTAGAAACTCACTATGTAGAAGGGACCATCCTGGAACTCAGAGACCCAACTGCCTCTTCCTCCCAAGTGCCAAAGGTGTTTTGCAACCATGCTGGTTTTGTTTGTTGTCTTTGTCTTTGATTTGAGACAGGGTCTTGGGTAGTCCAGGCTGACCTCCAGTTCACTGTGAGACAAGGATATCATTAAACTTCTGGTGGGACATGGAGGCTGTGTCAGGACGCGCACGCTCGTGGAGGCCGAGGTCTGTGTCAGGGGACGCGCACGCTCGTGGAGGCCGAGGTCTGTGTCAGGGGACGCGCACGCACGTGGAGGCCGAGGTCTGTGTCAGGGTCTTCCTGAACCACTTTCCACCTCTGTGTGTGTGTGTGTGTGTGTGTGTGTGTGTGTGTGTGTGTGTGTGGTATTTGGAATGTAAGAGTGTACAGTATGTGCACCTGGAGGAAGATGTCCTCTGTCGTTCTCCCCTTTCTCACTTGAGACTGTCTTACTGAACCTGGAGTTCATGTGTTTCCAGCTCGGCCGGCAGTCAACAAGCTCCATGGGTTCTCCTGTCCCTACTCCCACCCCACTTCTCTGGAGCTATATGCAGTTGTATGGTACAGCCACGTGGCTGACTTGAACTCAGGTCCTCGTGGTAGGCTTGAGGCACACGTGGTAAGCACTTTTCTCACTGAGCCCTCTCCCCAGCCACACGTTACAGGCTTCTCAACCTGCCACGATTGCAGGCTGCAGAATGGGGAGTCTGACCCTAACACACAGTCCTGAAAGCGATACTGTCATAGCTGACTCCAGAGCAGTGGGCACAGAAGCTACAGGGGACTCTAGAACCTTCTGAAAACCATCCTAGCCAACTCAGGGTGTGGAAACCTTGCAGCCTGTAAACAGAGCTTCCAGAAGGAAAGCAAGCACTTTCTAAAGTGGGGTGTGGTGGGGTGGGGGTGGGGAGTGGGCACCTGTTTTATCAAGGAAGCCCAGCATACCAGTGCAGCTAGGGGGACGTTTTTCCTCTGACCTGCATAGTGAACGCGTCTTGCATAGTTCAGCCTCTCTTGTTCTGGGAAAACATTCCACAGAGCTGCCTAGTAGCAGGGGTGGTGTGGGCGGGGTGGGGGACAGCAACAAATCACTATGCAGGTACGCGGTAGTGAGGAATTCCCGTCAAGCAGCAGGGACAGCAGCCCTTAGGATCCACCTGGGTGCAGCGGGTACAGGACTGCAGTGAATTGTCCATCCGGATGCCGCAGGTGTCACGGTGTGCGGGCTTTCTTTGATGTTAAAACAATCAGGCATTTACTTGGCCAGTTCTTACGGGCAGACACCGTGACCACAGTGGCAGTGCTCTCATTTTCTCCCCCGAAAGCCTCGTGTTCAGATGGGCATGGTGCACACCTGCCGTGGCAGCAGTTGGGAAAGTGAAGCAGGAGGATTGCTGCAAGTCCGAGGCCAGCGCGGGCTGCATAGCAAGGCACTGTCTCAGCAAACCCTATGGGTACGGGGAGATGGCTTAGCCGGCAAGGCACTTGCTGTGCAAGCCCAAAGACCAGAGTTCAGGCCTCCAGAAGCACGCAAACGCTGGGCAGGTGTGCTCGTCCGCCTATAACCCCAGCAGCAGGAGGCAGACTCAGGAGAGGAGAGATCCCGGGAGCAAAGGGTCTAGCTAGAGTAGCTAGACAGGCGAGCAATGGGTTCAAGTGAGAGACCCTGCCTCAACATATAAGGTGGAGGATGGCTGAAGAAAACACTTGATGCGCGCGCGCACACACACACACACGCATACATATATGCAGATGTACATGTGCCTACATACACGCCCATGCAAAAATAAAGAATTAAATCGGGCTGAATATGTATCTCAGTTGGTAGAATGCTTGTCTAGCATGCATGAACCCCTGGATTGAATCCTCAGCATAAACAGAGTATGGCCAGCAATCCCAGCGCTTGGAATGTGAGGAAGGTGGATCTGGAGTTCGAGGTCATGCCTGGCTACCGTGTTATTTTGGGCTCTCTAGGGGAACAATAGAAGGAATATGTGTCGCTAAGGGGGCTGTTAAGATTGGCTTATAGGATGGACTCGGTCATCTAGCGATGCCTCTCCACACTGGGAAAGCTGAGAATCCTCAGCTGCTCAGGCCAGGAAAGCTGGGGGATTCAGCCCACCCTGCGAGGATGAAGAAGCAGGTTTCTGATTCCTGGGAAAGAAAGCAGCACTGCAGCAGCGGCAGCACAGCTGATGAACTTGCCAGCTACAGGAAAGCAAGCAGGCAAACAGCGGGAAACCTCTCCCTTGGGCCTTCTGGTTTGTTTCTTTTTGTTTTTGTTTTTCTCTATGTAACAGCCTTGGCTGTCCTGGAATTCACTCTGTAGAACAGATTGACCTCAAACTCAGAGATTCACCTGCCTCTGCCTCCTGAGTGCCGGGCCTAAGGCATGTGCTACACCACCTGGTCCTTGGATATCTTTAATCTGGGCTGCCACCAGATGGTGTCACCCATGTTCAGAGTGGATCTTCCCACTTCAAGTTGAGTCAAGAAAATTTCCCAGAGATGTGCTCAGTAATTTGTCTTTAGTTAATCCCTGATCCAATCAAAACCAAGATTAATCATTATAGCTACATAGTGAATTTGAAGCCAACCTGTCTCAAAAAAAGAAAAATGGGACTGGAGAGATGGTTCAGCAGTTCAGATCACTGACTGCTTTTACAGAGGACAGGGATTCAATTCCCAACACCCACACTGAGAAACTAGGTATTAGATAGCCCCTGGAAGACAGAGGAAGAAAGGGGCCCTGGCCAGGTAATAAAGGTAACAAACTTGTATGTAACAAGTCCTACCAGCCAGCTCCCAAATAATGACATGGAGACTTCTTATTAATTATGAAAGTCCAGCCTTAACTTAGGCTAGTTTCTAACTAGCTCTTATAATTTAACCCATTTCTAGCTGGGTGGTGGTGGTGCATGCCTTTAATCCCAGCACTCAGGAGGCAGAGGCAGGCAGATGTCTGTGAGTTCAAGACCAGCCTGGTCTACAAGAGCTAGTTCCAGGACAGGCACCAAAGCTACACAGAGAAACCCTGTCTCAAAACCCCACCAACAAAAACCCCACAGGAAACAAGGAGTAACTTTTACATACTCAACACATATGTGGCCCCATGAAAAATACATGTAATTATTGGGGTGTAGTTCACGGCTGCAGATATACTTTACATGCTAGAGACCGAGTGTTTAGTAGTGCCTCCAAAATTTAATGTGCAGCTTCTAGATTCATTTTTCCAACTTAATATTTGTATTGATTGTTTGGAAATTCCACATCGTGCACCCAGTCACACTCACTTCCCAGTCCTTCTAAGTCTGTTCCCCATCCTTGTAACCTCCCTCCCACCCCCTCCCCCCAAAAAAAGGAGGAGGAAGAAGAAGAAGCAGCAGCAGCAGCAAACACAAGTCCAATTTGTGTTGCCCATATACTCACTGGAGCGTTCAAGCTCCCAGGAGCCAGCCCTTAGAGAAATCCAGTTTCATTTTATCGCACGTATCACACAGACAAACTGAGGCTCAGACACTAAGCAAGCGCACAAGGCTGCAGAGCTGGGATTTGGTGAGAGAGCCTTCTCTGAACGCTGGACCAGAATCTCCCTTCTGTCAACTTTCTGCTCTGTGGCAGAAGGGTAGAGCTGCAGAGAGAGAGGCCTCAGCATTGGCATCTGAGGGGCTGGCGGGGTAGTTTAGCAGGAAGGGCGCTTGCCACCGCTGGAGGACCCAAGCGCAATCCCTGGGACCCACGCAGTGCATAAAGAGGTCTGACTCCTGCCAGTCGTCCTCAGACGGCCACAGATGAGCTTTGAAGTGTGCGTGGGGCAAACACAGACACAAATAAATGTTAAAAATTAACATATGAGAACCAGGCGTGATAGTGTAACTTTGTGAGTTCAAGGCCAGCCTGGTTTATTAGTTAAGTTTCAGGCCAGCCAGGGTCCGTAGTGAGTAAAGTTCAAAAACAACAAAACACAACAAATTAGCATATGAAAGCAGCTCCTGACAGAAAAGGGCGGAAACTTCTTCCCTCCTGGGCTTCTTGCCAGGACCAGAGCCTGTGTGAGAAAAGGCTGTGATGTACTGGCTTGGGAAAGGGCAGGTGCTTTGTAAATGACCTACGAAGGGTCATGTGACCCATGGCCCAGGCCTCTGAGT
The DNA here is from genome assembly GCF_903992535.2 of Arvicola amphibius. Taxonomy (NCBI): domain Eukaryota; kingdom Metazoa; phylum Chordata; class Mammalia; order Rodentia; family Cricetidae; genus Arvicola; species Arvicola amphibius. Next base: position 101,829,468 of record NC_052058.2, on the reverse strand, counting down.
ATTTCTCTTCTCAGTTCACTCTCTCACTCTCACTCCCAGGGGTGCCTTCTTCCCACCCCACCCCCACCCCTTGGTTTCCTTACCATTCTGTTTGTTCATTCCTTTGTTTGTTTCCTTTTTTTTTTCTTTTTCTTTTTTTTTCTTTTTCTTCTTTTTTTTTTCTTTTTTTTTTTTTTTTTTTTTTTTTTTTTGGTTTTTCGAGACAGGGTTTCTCTGCAGCTTTATTTTTAAGAGCCTGTCCTGGAACTAGCTCTTGTAGACCAGGCTGGCCTCCAACTCAGAGATCCGCCTGCCTCTGCCTCCCAAGTGCTGGGATTAAAGGCGTGCGCCACCACCGCCCGGCTCTTTTGTTTGTTTTGAGACAAACTGGCTGTCCTGAACTCCCTCTGTAGACCAGGCTAGCCTCAAACTCAGAGATTCACATGCCTCTGCCTCCAAAACCATTGGGATTAAAGACCTGAGCGAGCCACCATCACCCTGCTTAACTATTTCTTATTTTATGTACATGGCTATTTGTGTTAGCATGTATAGCACATACATGCCTAGTACCTTCAGGAACTGAAAGGCAGTGTTGGGTGCCCTGTAACTGAAGTTACAGATGGTTGTGAGCCACCATGTGGGTCCTGGGAACTAAACCTGGGTCCTCTGGAAAAGCAACCAGTGCCCTCAACCACTGAGTCATCTCTCCAGACCCCACACTGGATAGCCTAAGAGTCTACCAAGTATCTTGTGGGCACCCTTGTACTCATACGGCAGACCTTATTTATCAAGAAGGCAGGCATCATGTCCTATATAGAGGAGACTGGTGGCCCCATCCTGACCACAGACACTCTGTTTTCAAATGGAGTGGTTTATTTGCACATCATGTCACGGCTCCCTCAGGCCTGCCACCCACAGGAGGCTTAGCTTATGTTTCATGTCTTGTCATCCACAGCAAGGACAATGGTCCTCCTAGATAAACCCTTACTTCTGTCAGGTCCCTGTTCATGTAGCACAGAGCAAAGAGACAATTTAGTCAAGTCTAGCTTGCTGGAACAATGAACCTCATTGAGATTATACAGGTGCATGAGCAGCTGGCAGACACCTAAATCACCTAAGAAGAACGGTTCCCCATTGTTATCTATGCAAGCATCCTCAAAGAGATGGCCCTTGTTAGTCACCCATGCCCCCATACTGCTTGCTGAGTCACCCACAGCCTCCTGTGGGAACGTGTTAGTCAGCCCAAGTCATGAAGGTCTTGTGTGACTATCCACGCTTGCTCTGACTTCAAGAGGACAGGTAGAGGTCTGCTTAAACGCTGCCCGAAGAGTGCACCACAGGCAGGCTGGTGGTGTGTGCTTATGATTCCAGCACTAAGGAGACAGAGGCAGGAGGATTGCCTCAAGTTTGAGGCAGCCAGGGTTGTAGGGTGAGTGTTCAGGCAGAAGCTTCACCCCAGCCCCTAGTATCCATATATCCAAAGAGTCTGGAATGTTCTGGTGGAAGCTCCACCCCAACCCTCTCCCCCATCTCTCTCCAAACCCTATTGCACCTCAGAAAGCCTGCCAAGTGATGACCCCTCCCCCAGAGATGCTGAAGACCACTCCAACAGTATATTTAAACCCCCTCCCCCCGAAAACAGACATGTGGTTTTCCGGTCTTCCTTTCCTGTCTCCTCTCTGGGGGGCTGGAAAATCATCCGGGAGTATTTTTTTAATCCATTAAACCTGGGCTTTTTCTAATTTGGGTTGATTTGGTCTGGATTGCTGCGTTGGCAGAGAGGCTTATGGGGTGCAGAAACTTTTTAGTGAGATTCTGACTTTAAGAAAGCGCTGAGGAGTGTCACTCAGAGTGTTCACCTGGCATGCGGGAAGACCAGCCTGGCATGAGTTGAGTGGCGTGAGGCATGACGTCACAGTTGTGATCCCAGCACACAGGAGGTGGGGGCCGAGGATCAGGAGTTCAAGGCCATCTTCAGCTACATAGCAAGTTTGAGAGTTTGAGGCCAGCCTAGAATACATGAGAACCATCAGAGAGAGAGAGAGAGAGAGAGAGAGAGAGAGAGAGAGAGAGAGAGAGAGAGAGAGAGAGAGAGAGAGAGAGAGAGAGAGAGAGAAGCTCACCAGATTTGCCAAGGACCAATCAGCTTGGCTCTGGGGATAAAATCCGCACTTATTGGGAGAGCAGAAAGCAGGGCTCTGGCCGAAACCACTTTGTCTTCAACAGCAACTTTTAATCCCTTTGTCTGGAGAATGAAATCAGTTCCCAGAACACTGAGGTTATTAATAACTTTGGGACTTTTTCCCAGTCTCCAAATCAATTGGCAGAAGTCTCTGGTTATTCACTCCTGGATGCTCCTATTATTTCATCAGGAAGTGACTTTCTCTTCAAGAACCTGCGCTGATGTTTATCCTGCTTGAAGTTATGCAGGACTACTACATAGCTCACCCCACAAGGAGGCCCGCCTTCATCTTTGCTCACCGTCTCCTGGGAAGTGCAGTGCGCACCTCCCCTCTCCGGTGGCTCCGCACTGCCAAGTGCTGTTCAGAGTGTTGACAGCGAACCATGGAGCCGGCCCAATTTAGATTGAGGTCACTTTGAGCTGGCGCCTCCCTTTGTGCTGGTGGCAGTCATCTGGGCAGGTCATAGGCAGGCCACAGTCTCCGTTGGGGCACCTTGTGGTGGACACTTCTTCCAGAGAAACTACTACAGTCCGCAGCTCCCCTGGCCTGGGGGCACCCAAAGTGCCTGTCAGAGAGTACCTTCTGCTCTACATCTCTTCTGTCATTTTTCTGAGGGCCCAGCCATGCCCATGCCCCCCACAAATCTCACTGCAGCCCCTCTGTTCCTCACCTGCTTTCTGCAGACTCACCTACTCACAGCCAAACCGCAAGATATTGTCTCAGCATCCTAATACTGCGGGGCACAGCGGAGCACGCAGGCCTGGTGTCACTTCCTAGCCAGAGCTATTAGCTGAGCTGAGAAGTAAATATGAGCTCATGCTGCAGGAGGATGAGTGATATTGCTAGCAGGTAAAGACTCTTGCACTAAGGGTAGCATTCCTGGGGCTTGGGGAGGTGGCTTAGTAAAGTGCTTTCTGCATAAGCTTGAGGACTTGAGTTCAGATCCCCAGCACCCATGTCAAAGCCGAGCACAGCAGTGCTCACCCTGCTCCCCAAATCTGGGGACCTTGTGGGGAGGCATATCAAGAAACATCTCAGGGCGTGCTGGTCAGATACAAGGCAAGTCACTGGGCACCAGTTTCAGCGAGAGACCCTGTCTCAAGAAATGAGGGCTCAGCTAGTAAAAAATAGCTGACCCAGAAGTCTGGTGATGCGGGTTCAATTCTTGGAGACCATATAAAATTGAAAGGAGAGAAGCGAGTTCTCAAAGTTGTCCTGTGACCTCAATGAACATACAGTAGCACATGTGTGTCCTCCATCACACACACACACACACGAACACATACACATACACACACACACACACAGTAATAATAAATTGAAGACATTGGAAAGGTGGCTTCATATTGGCTGCTTTTCCAGAGAACCCAGGTTCTATTTCTAGCACCCACATGTCAGCTCTCAAACATGTAACTACAGTTCCAGTGGATCCAACGTCCTCTTATGCAGGCTTATGCAGGCACTGTATGCACACAGTGCTCAGACATACATGTAGACAATCACTCACATACAATAAAAAAAAATCTAACAAAAAACGTAAAACAATAAGGTAGAGAGTGATTGAGGAAGACATCTGACATCTCCATCTCTGGTCTCCAATGTATACATGCGTGCGTGCGTGCGCACACATACACACACACGTATGTGAATATCACAAACTCATGCATGCAAACAAGCAAATAAAAAGTGTGGTACTGTGACTCTCCAGTACCGGTCTCATCTTTTGCTGGAAACCTCTGCTGAAGCTGTTAGCTTGATTCAGGAAATAACCAGGACAGCTTAAAGATAAACAATTATATTTTTAACTGTTATAAGGAGAAACTCACACCACAAGAATGGGAAATCTGAGTTCCGCTGTGTCCAGCCGGAATCACCCAGAGAGAGCGCACCAGGTCCATCCCAGTTTTCTTCCTGGGATCCAGGTACCCATGCCCTAACTAGGCTCCACTTCTTTAAAGGTGATTGGTTAACAGAGCTTCCCCTACCACCTCCCCCTTTTGTCTAAACAAGATCAATCCAAACTTAATACAACTATATACAGTAGGAACAGATATCAAATATAAAATTACACACAATATAAGCCTTCTGGACAGAATTATAAGGGCTTTGTTCCACTTTACTCAATTCTTCTGATTTGTAACCTGCTTTCCCTGATTTATTAGCATCAGTATAAAATGTACGGGCTCCAGTTATTGAAGCATCACATACAATTCAAGGAAGAATCCAAGAAGTTCTCTTTATAAGGTTAAGTCTATCGCTTTTGAGATAGTTGCTATTAATTTCTCCAAAAAAAATTAGCACAAGCTCTTTGCCATGGTTCATTGTTCTCCCATAACTTTTTTATTTCATCTGCAGTGAAAGGCACTATAATTTCTGGGTCTATACTTGCTAGTTGACAAAGTTTCGATTTACCCTTTATAATTAATTCAGAGACTTTTTCCACATAAGTTTTTAATTTTTTACATAGTTTATGTGTTAAAAAGATCCATTCTAAAATAATACCATCCCTCTGCATTAGAATTCCTGTAGGAGAGATTCTGGAAGGCAATATGACTAGAATACAACTAAGATTTGGATTCACCCTATCCACATGTGCCTCCTGTAATTTTTTCTCAACCATTGTCATGGCTTACCAGGAAAGATTCAGCATGTCTGACCTGGTGGCTCCATGGCGTTTCTCTCACTCCCAGAATTCAGTTCTGTCTCCTCCGCCTACCTAAGTTCTGCCCTATCAAAAGGCTAAGGCAGTTTCTTTATTCATTATCCAATGAAGCAACACACAAACAGAAGGAACTCCCACACCGCTCTGCTTCCTGTCCACTGGACAGCGTCAAAGCCTCGTCTATTCCTCATTCTGAGCACATGTCACTTTTTCTGTATATCTTTCATTATGGTAAACTGTACCTGTGTTTACCATCTCAACCTTTTTTCTTTTTCTTTTTTAAAGACAAGGTCTCAATAATCAATTCCTAGTTCAAGCTAGCCATGAACTCCTGACTCTTCCAACTCCGCTGCCCAGGTGCTGACATTGCAGGTGCTGCTGTCGGAGTCACTGTGCTGTTGCTGTGAAGAGACGCTATGGCCAAGGCAGCTTATGAAAGACAGCGTTTCATTTGCGGCATGCACACAGTTTCAGAGGGTTAGTCCATGGTCATGATGGGCTGGTGATTTCGGGTTCTATAAGAAAGCAGGCTGAGCAAGCCATGAAGAGCAAACCGGGAAGCAACACTCCTCCCTGGGCTCTGCATCAGCTCCTGCCTCTGTGTTCCTGCCATGCTTGGTTCCGGCCTTGACTTCCCTCAATGGACTGGGATATGTAATCCAAATAAGCTCTTTCCTCCCATGTTGCTTTGGTCAGGGTGGTTTATCACAGCACTAGACATCTTAAGACGACCACCAAGCCATCTCTGTAGTCTGTGATCTATTATGTACTTATCTTGAATTATTTTAGATTTATTTAATTTTATGTGTTTGAGTATTTGGCCTGCATACATTTATATGCACCATGTGCATGCCTGGTGACCTTGGAGCTCTAAGAGTACATCAGATCCCCCAAAGCTGGAGCTACAGATGGTTGTAAGCCACCACGGGTCCTGAGAGTAGAACTCGGGTCATCTGCAAGAGCAGCAAGTTCTTAACTGATGAGTCATCTTTCCAGTCCTCAGTTGTTTTTAATTATCAATTTTTAACTTTAGTCATCTTATACCTGCATTCAATGCATTGTGATCAGGTTCTCTTCCTGCGCCCACTGGCTCTTTACTTCTTTCCCATTGTTTCCTTGCTATTTTCATGACTATGAGCATGGCTTTGTGGAGGTGGGATGGGGGGGCTGTATGTGGGGGTATGGGGGGCTGTGTGTGGGGCTATGGGGGGTTGTGGGGGCTGTGTATGTGTTTATGAGGGGGATTGTGTGTGGAACTGTGTATATGTATTAGAGTTGTATGCAGGGATACAAGGATATCTAAGCATAATACAGGCAATCCAATTTTTAAAATGGGGTACAGACTTAAACAGAGAACTCTCAGCATAGGAATCTCAAATGACCAACAGACACTTAAGGAAATATTCAATATCTTTAGCCATCGGAGAAATGCAAACCAAAACAACTCTGAGAGTCCATCTTACACCTATTAGAATGGCCAAGATCAAAAACATTGATGACAACTTATGCTGGAGAGCTTGTGGAGTAAGGGGAACACTCCTCCACTGCGGGTAGGGGTGCAAACTTGTACAACTGCTTTGAAAATCAGTATGGTGATTTCTCAGAAAATAAAGAAACAATCTACTCAAGACCCAGCAGCACCACTCTGGGGCATATACCCTAAGGATGATAAATCATACAACTGATGTGGGATTCTACTCTGTATGCTGTAAATATGTTTTATTACCAATGGTTAATAAAGAAACTGCTTTGGCCAATGGCAGGGCAGAATATAGCTAGGCAGGAGAATTAAACTGAATGCAGGGAGAAAGAAGGCAGAGTCAAGCAGATGCCATGTAGTCGCCCAAATAGCAAGGGGTAACAAACCACGAGCCTTGTGGTAAAGTATAAAATAATAGAAATGAGTTAATTTAAGATGTAAGACCTAGTTAGGAATATACTTGAGACATTGGCTAAACAGTGTTGTAATTGATACAATTTCTGTGTGATTATTTGGGTCCATGTGGCCAGCAAGCAAAAGCATAGTTTTTGTTTACATATCACAAGGATATTTGCTCAACCATGTTAATAGCAGCATTATTTGTAATAGCCAGAACATGGAAACAACCTAGGTACCCCTCAACTGAAGAATGGATAACAAAAATATGGTACATTTTCACAATGGAGTATTACTCAGCAGTAAAAATAATGACATCTTGAAATATGCAGGCAAATAGACAGAACTAGAAAAAACATACTGAATGAGGTAATCCAGACCCAGAAAAACAAATATAATATGTGCTCACTCATAAGTGGCTTTTAGATATAAAGCAAAGAATAACTAGCCTTCAGTCCACAATCCCAGAGAACCTAGACATGAAGACCCTAAGAGAGACATACATGAATCTGCCTAGGAAGGAGAAAAAGACAAGCTCTTCTGAGCAAATTGGGAGTGTGGGGGACAGAAGAGAAGGAGGAAGGGGAGAGAGGAAGAGAGAAGGGAAATGGGAAAAATGTATACCTCAATTAAAAATAATAAAAAATTAAATAAAAAAGAACAGAATTGTGGGCTGTCATAGGCTAGAGAGATGGCTCAGTGCTTAAGAGCTCTAACTGCTCTTCTGAGGACCTGGGTTTGATCACAGCACCCACATAGCAGCTCACAAGTGTCAATAACTCCAGTCCCAGGGAATCAAGTGCCCACTTCTTCTGGCCTCTCAGAATAACAGGTACACATACAAGTGGTGCATAGATATATATGCAGGCAAAAAATGTCCACACAAGATAAAAAAAATTTTAATTTTTATTTTTTTTTCTTTTTTCTTTTTTTGGTTTTTCGAGACAGGGTTTCTCTGCAGCTTTTTTAGAGCCTGGCCTGGAACTAGCTCTTGTAGACCAGGCTGGCCTTGAACTCACAGAGATCCGCCTGCCTCTGCCTCCCGAGTGCTGGGATTAAAGGCGTGCGCCACCACCGCCCGGCAAAATTTTTAATTTTTATGAAGTGCATACAAAACAAAAGAATGTTAGCATCCTTTTGTGTAGGTCAGTGGTCCAGCACTCATCTTAAAAGTGGGAGACTTGGATTCAATCCCAGCATAGTATAGATGTACTATAAGTGAGCGAGTGTTTAGACAGTAACACTTCGCATATATATGTATATGGTTTGCATGTGTGTGTGTGGATTGCATGCGTGTGGGTTCATATGTTAGTGGATTTACATGTGTGCATGCATTTACATGTGAAAACTGGATGTTGGTGTTCAGTGTCTTCCCAGATTGCACTCCACCTTGTATACTGAGGTGCCTTCAGCTAGTCTGGCTAACTGATTGGCACTGGGGACTTTTTCCCTGGCTTCGCCTCCGCTGACTGGATTTATAAGATTGCCACCACACCCACTTGCCCTTAAATGCATTCTAGGGATCTGAAGCCTGGTCCTCCAGTTTAGACACCAAGTACTTTATCTACCAAGCTTCCATTTCCTCAGTCCCTATGCTGGCTAGTTTTATGTCAGCTTCCCACTAGAGTCAATTGGGAAGACCTCAGTTGAGAAAATACCCTCATCAGTTTGGCATGTGGGCAAGACTGCAGTGCATTTTTTGATTGATGTGGGAGGACCTAGCTCACCATGGGTGCTGCTCATGGGGCTGGTCGTCCTGGGAGCTGTAAGAAGCAGGCTAATCAAGCTGTGGAGAGCAAGCCAGTGAGCAGAACTCCTTCATAGCCTCTGCATCAGTTCCTACCCCCAGGTTCCTGCCCTGACTCCCTTTGATGATGGACCATGATATAGAACTGTAAGTTGAAACAAACCCTTTCCTCCCAAAGATGCATTTGGTAATGGTTCTTTACCACAGCAACAGAGACCTTAACTAAGACAACCCCTAGATAAGAAATCAAGGCCCAGGTTTTCACAATGTGCACACACAAGAGAAGATACAAGTAAGCTTTGCCTGGGTCGAGCCCAGGGAGGGACTTCCACGCCTGATTTCTAGCACCAGTGCCCTCCAGTGTCCCTTCCTCTCTTCTCCCTGCCATGTCCTGCTCACCTCGGTTTGTGTCCCAGCACCTTCATACTCCATGGCTTCTCTACCCTTAACGCTGTCTGTGGAAGTGATGTGCTGCTTGCTGCCCTGCCCAGGCATGAGCGTGGATGCTGCTGAAAGCTGGTCTGGCTGAGCGTTAAGGGGCAGGAGGGAAGCCACAAGAGATCTTGCCTTTCTTCCTGGTGTTGGTGCAGTGCTTCCTTCCTTAGAGCCTCCACCCTCCTCCACTCCTCCTGTATCTCAGTGTCCCCCTCTTACCGCCCAGGGTACATACAATAGAGACTCCACTCTTTTTTTTTTTTTTTTTTTTTTTGGTTTTTCGAGACAGGGTTTCCCTGTAGTTTCTAGAGCCTGTCCTGAAACTAGCTCTTGTAGACCAGGCTGGCCTTGAACTCAGAGATCCGCCTGCCTCTGCCTCCTGAGTGCTGGGATTAAAGGCGTGCGCCATCACCGCCCGGCGAGACTCCACTCTTGAGATTCCGACCAAGCTTCCTAGCCACTGTGTTCCCCAGATTAGTAAATTTAGAGGATTAATCCATTCATCTTCACATATCCCCTTCCTCTTCTCAGAGAGTCTCCTGTTATTTCCAAGTGTTGTGTGTGCCTGTGCATGTGGTGTGTGTGTGTGTGTGTGTGTGTGTGTGTGTGTGTAACAATGTGTTTTATGAGGATTATGTACTGGGCATCTTACCAGTGGCTCCACCCCTGAAGAAAATCTTCCCTCCCTCAGCCACTATTAGCTGCCTCAGAGAGTGGTGGGGCCTTGTGAGCCCCTCGGCCCCATTGGAGGCTTTTGCTGCTGGGTGGCATTTGCCAAGTGGCATTGGTGCCTCTGTCTTCTCGTCTGTTTGCTTCTCTCCTGCCCCTGCCTTCTCACTCCCTCAGTACTGGCTGCCTTCTCCACTGGAGATGCTCATCATGAAGTCATTCACAAGTCAAAGCCACAGTCTCTTGCAGTACTTGAAGGAAGAGAATGATGGATTGTGGGAGTTCCAGCCCCCCAAATGCCTCCTCAACAAGAGTGTTCTCCCAAGTGTGTGGACAGGAGGAATGCAGTCGGAAAAACTCCACTGGATCCCTGTTTCTCACCAGGACTCCTGCCACTCTGTGGACTCCAGAGGGGAATTATCAGTTGGGAAAAGATTATTTGTCCATCCATCTGTCCTCTGTCTGTCTATCTATCTGTCTGTCTGTCTGTCTCTCTCTCTCTCTCTCTCTCTCTCTCTCTCTCTCTGTCTGTCTGTCTGTCTATCGTCTGTCTATATTATCTACATCTATCTATCCATCTATTTATCTTCTAACTTACTTTTTATTATGTTCATTTACTTGTGTGGTGGGGGGGGGGTGATATAAACACCACAGCCTATGTGAGAAGTGAGAAGACAACTTGCAGGTTTGTTCCCTTCTTCTACCACATGGGTCCAAGTGAACTCAGTCTGCCAGGCTTGGCAGCAAGTGCCTTTGCCTGCTGAGTCACATCGTGGGCCCTATTTAGGGTTGTTGTTTTGTTTTTGAGACAGGGTTTCTCTGTGTAACATCCCTGGCTGTCCTGGAACTCGCTCTGTAGACCAGGCTGGTCTCAAACTGATCGGCCTGCCTCTTCCACCCAAGAGCTGGGATTAAAGGCGTGTGCCACTGCATAGTAGTATTTTTTTATGGTTTTGTTTTTAAGAGATTTATTTTATTATTTATGCTTCTGTGTGTGTCTGTATGAGTGTCCTATCAGAGGTCAGAGGAGTGTGTCAGTTCCCCTGGAGCTGGAAATGCAGGTATCTGTGAACCACTTTCCATGAGAGCTGGGAACTGTAGTAACCACTCTTCTATTGCTATGGTAAAACATCATGACCAAGGTACCTTATAGAAGGAAGAGTTTATCTGGACTGTGCTCCAGAGAGGCTAAGAGTCCATGATGGAAGCCAGTGGCTGGCACGGTGGTAAGAAGCTGAGGGCTCACAACAGGAAGCAGCTGTGAAATGGCTGGAGTCTTAGCCCGAAAGCCCCACTTCCAGTGTCACACTTCCTCCGGTAGGCCACACCTCTTAGGCCTCCTGAAACAGCACCACCAACTGGGGACCAAGCATTCAAATGCCAAAGACTGTGGGAACATCTGATTCAAACCACAACAGAACTGAACCCCAGGCTTCTTGAAGAGCGCCAAGCACTCTTAACTGTTAAGCTCCCTCTCCTGCCCTGTTTAGCTTATGAGATGGTCTCATGTTGTGGGATAGTTGTACGCTGTGTGAAGATGTGTTGCCATGACTGGTGTAATGAAAAGCTGAATGGCCAATAGCCAGGCAGGAGAGATAGGTGGGACTTCTGGGGAAAAGAGAGCAACTGGGGAGGATTCTAGTTGGCAAGGGGAAGACACAGCAAGATGCAGAACCAGTCGTACGTACAGAATGGGAGAAAGGTAAAAGCCACATGGTGGGGGTAGAACCAAGATTAACAAAAGCAGGTTAATCAAGTTGTAAGAGCTAGTTGGGAAGAAGCCTAAGCTAAGGCCAAACTTTCATAATAACAAATCTCTAACAAGAAAGCTTATTACAGTCCCATGCAACTTTGAGTAGCCTGGAGCTCTCTGTGTAGTTGGAGGGTGGCCTTGTAGTTCTGACTCTTCAGCCTCTGCCTCTCAAATGCTGTGATTAATGGCCTGAGCCACCACACCTCATTTATGGGGTGCTGGGGGTTGGCCCCTGGCTTTGCACATGCTAGGCAAGCAAGCACTCTACCATCCAAGCTCCAGCCTCACTTAACTCAGCAAATGCACACGATTTGCCACGAGAGCAGAGCCAGTTTGGAGTCGTGGATTCAGAAAGTGTGCTAAGGGGAGAAGATGTTCCCATGGAAGATGAAAGCAATGCAAGTCAGACAGCGCAGCATGTCCGCCCCCTGGCCTTCCACCTGTTTTCAAAAAGACAATTGGCAGTGGGACCAGATGCCTGCATTGCTGCTGAGAGTGGACGCTGGCTGACACTTTGGAGAAGTGTTTTATCAGCAAATGTCAAGAATGCATTTCTATCTTCTGAGCCCACATTTTAACTCTGGGAATGCAACCCAAGGCAAGGCTTCCAAATAGAAGAGATGCTTTCTGTACCAAGATACTTGAGTTCAGGCTTGTTTTTCATTTTATTTATTTTGAGGCTATTCAACCACAGCCTGGAACTTGCCATACAGAGCAGGTGGGCAGGTCTCTGTAAGGAAAGAAAGAGACTAAGTCAACTTTGATGTAGGTGTGTCTTCTATCAATCTGTTGATTTCATTGGTTAATTAATAAAGAAAACTGCTTGGCCTGATAGGTTAGAACATAGGTGGGTGGAGTAGACAGAACAGAATGCTGGGAAGAAGGGAAGTGAGTCAGATGCAATGAAGCTCCAACCCAAGATGGACGTAGGCTAGAATCTTCCTGGTAAGCCACCCCTTGTGGTGCTACACACATTACTAAATATGGGTTAGTCAAAATGTGAGAGTTAGCCAGTAAGAGGCTGAAGCTAATAGGCCAAGCAGTGTTTAAATGAATACTATTTGTGTTGTTATTTTGGGGCATAAGCTAGCCAGGCGGCCGGGAGCCAGGCAGGACGAAAAGCAGGCCTGCCGGCAGCTCATCACTACACAACTTTGCAAGGAAAACAAGGAAATTTAGAGATCTGCCTGCCTCTGCCTCCCCGTGCTGGGATGACAGGCATTTGCCTCCACGCCTGGCTCTAATTTTTTTCCCTGTTATTGGGTGTATGAATGTGGGAGTGTGTGCCACTTGGATGTATGGAGGTCAAAGGACAACTTTTGGGCCTCTCTTGTGGCTTCTGCTGCTCTATGTGGGTCATTTTTTTGTTTGCTATCTCCCATCTAACCTTAGCAGTCCTTGGATTACAGATGCAAGCCACCACATTTGGCTCTCTTGGCTTCTGTGGGTTGAGCTCAGGTCATCAGTCTTGGGCAGCAAGTACTTTTACTGGGTGAGCCATCCCGCTGAATCTATTTTTATTTATTTATTAGAGATAGGATCTCACTCTTGATAATAATCCAAACACCTAATTAGAGAAGACTAATCATGTGCAGATAATTTATGATTTGTGGTTGGTAGCTGTTACTGAAATAAGGGTGATCTGCTTAGCCCAGGATGCATTACTGTTCTTGAGGAGGGTTGCAGGAAGACAGAAAGGCTGCGTTTCTAGAGGAGGAAGAGACCTGTTGCTCATCTGGGTTGTTTAGAGATTTACCAGTCTGACAGAAATAGCTTTTAACAAAGAAGAGGCTTTGATTCATGCCGCCAGGTTCACACCCAGGACTCGGAAATCCTAAATTTAGTGCCCACTCAGCTCAGTCGGGTTTATAAAGGCAAACAACACAAAGTTACATTTCCTTCTGGAGCAAGCAGAAGGTCATCTCCTGGAGCTTTTGTTTACAGAGGCAGAAACAGCAGTTGACCTAATGACCCATTGCCTTGCATAAACAACAGTTTTGTTAAAATTGTACAAGACCAGGCAATTACAAAAAAAAAAAATCAACCCTTAACAGCCCTTAACATTTATATTTATTTATTATGTATACAATATTCTGTCTGCATGTATGCCTGCAGGCCAGAAGAGGGCACCAGACCCCATTACAGATGGTTGTGAGCCACCATGTGGTTGCCGGGGAACTGAACTCAGGATCTTTGGAAGAGCAGACAATGCTCTTAACCACTGAGCCATCTCTCCAGCCCAGCCCTTAACATTTAGAAGCCCAATTTGGCTTTATAGTTTTCCTTTTTCTCCTTCCCTCCCTCCCTCCCTCCCTCCCTCTTTCCTTTCTTTTTTGATTTTTCAAGACAGGGTTTCTCTGTGTAATAGCCCTAGCTGTCTTAGAACTAGCTCTGTAGACCAGGCTGACCTTGAAGTCACAGAGATCTGCCTGCCTCTCCCCCCTTACCCCCCCACCCCCGCACCCGCCAGTGCTGGGATTAAATGCATGCATCACCACCCAGCAGTTTATACTTTTCTTAAGCACAAAAAAATTTAAAATTTTTTAAACATAAAATTCATGATCAATGTAACGTTAGCCATCACAGGACAGAGTGGCACTTTATCCAGCCATCTGTGCATGACGGGGCAGAGGAAGCTTCAGTATTTTCTAGTTTTTGGTGTAGTCGTATATAAATTGTCTATTAAACCAGACTATGTTAGTAATTGGAAAACCAAGAAAAAGCGAGTTATACTTTATGTTAATCAATAATATTGTTGGTTTGGAGATCTTGCTTAGAAATGGGAGGAAGGGCCAGGTATGGTGACACATGTCTGTCATCCACGCACTGAGGAAGCTGAGTCAGGAGGATTTGCCAAGTTCCAAGCCAGCCTGGGCTACATACTGAGACCCTGTCTCAAACACACACACACACACACACACACACACACGCACACGCGCGCGTGAACAAGTAAGTAATAAACTGAGACAATGAAATGAAAGGGAAAGAAATATAATTGGAGTCCAGGGTGTTAGGGCCCTGACTTGCTCCTTGTTCATTCTTGTTTCATCTCCAGCACTGAAAAGAGAAGAGACAGGCAATGTTTTCATCCCAAACCTACCGCCAGCCCCTTGTCTGCTTACCATCTGCTCTACCTGTGAGCACTGAAATTTGGGTTCATCAGGTGAAGCCCTCAGTGCACGGCAGATAGCCTGAGTCGCAGCCCCAGAGCCTACCTTCTACAGGGAGAAGAAATGAAGGAAAGAACCATCGAAAGATTTTTGTTTGTTTGTTTGTTTGTTTGTTTGTTTGGTTTTGGTTTTTCAAGGTAGGTTTTCTCTGTCCTGGAACTAGCTCTTGTAGACCAGGCTGACCTCGAACTCATAGGGATCTGCCTGCCTCTGCCTCCCAAGTGCTGGGATTAAAGGCATGCAGCATCACTGCCCAGTTTCCAAGTCTTTTTCCGTCCCTGCTACTCAGTAAAAAGTTTTCATAAAGACGACTTGGTCCTTGCTAGGAAGAGGAGTAGACTGAGGATTGAAAGCGATTGGGGTCCTGGGGAGGAAGGAGATAACTCGTTCTAGTGGGTAAGAGGGCTGCCTGGCAGTTTTCTCTGCAACTGAAACATTCCATCTTGCAGGGAGGCTCCTTTAAGTAAGAAGGAAAACAACTCCAAATACCTTCAGGAAGTCCCTGAAACTGACCAAATTCACTAGGCCCTTCCTTGGGAAGGTGACAGCAAAGCACTCTCTTAGAGGAAAAAAATTAGAGTCTCAGAGACTGACTGCCTGGAAGAAGCAGAAACCAGCTGAGCTGCCTTAAAGGGGCTTAGACCAGAGTCACTTGGAAAGGACACTCTCCACTCTATTGAGCTGCCTGCAGGCTGTGCAGTGTGCTCCAGGTTCCCAGCTTTGTGAGCTGTCACCCTTGCTGGGGTGGGCTTTGGTGATGCAGCTGTCTTTGAGTCATTTCTGCTCCTATAAGTAACCCCCACCCATATCCCTGTAACTAACCCCAATAAAACTCATTGTTTCACTGAGTTAGTCTTTGGTGGTATCTGTACTTTGGTCTGCCCTGGGGGCCCCCTACCTGGGGTGAGGAGGTGTGTGTCTCACCTCCCCAGGAAGAGTTTTGTCAGTCAGCAAAGAAGGAGCTGAAGATTTGAATCCCAGACACACCTCAGTTCACAAGTGCCCACGCTGCTGTGCGCCTGCCCTCCTCTTCAGTCTAGCCAGTTTTCCTTCCCCTCCCTCTCTGGCTTTAGAAATAAAGCCAGGTGTGGTGGCACACGCTTTATTATGTGTACAGTGCTCTGCCTGTAGGCCAGAAGAGAGCACCAGATCCCATTACAGATGGCTGTGAGCCACCATGTGGTTGCTGGGAATTGAACTCAGGACCTCTGGAAGAACAATTAGTGTTCTTAACTGCTGAGCCATCTCTCCAACACCCCTCAATCCTTCTATTCCTCCTTCATTCTCTTTCTCTAAACGATTCTTTATTTTTATTTTATAGGTAGGATTGATTTTGCTCTCATGTGTGTGTGTGTGTGTGTGTGTGTGTGTGTGTGTGTGTGTACCATGTGCATTTCTGGTGCTCCCAGAGGCCCTAAGTGGACACTAGATCCTCAAGTTACAAATAGTTATGAGCTACCAAGTGGGTGCTGTTTGCCAAACCCAGGTCCTCTAAAAGAGCGGTACATGATCTTAACTTATGAGCCATCTCTCCACCCCTCCCTTTATGAGTTTATGTGTGTGTGTCCAAGTGTGGGTTTATGGATGTGTGCGCAGTGCCCCCAGGCTAGAGGAAAGCATTAGGTCCCCTCAAACTAGAGTCACAAGAGGTGACGCCACCAAACGTAGGTGTTAGGTACCAAGCTCAGGTCCTCTGCAAGAATAACAAGTGCTCTTAACAGCTGAGCCATCTCTCCACCCTCGATTTTATTTTAATTAAGTGTGTGCACATGTGTGTCTGTATGTGGGTGTGCACATGTGAGTGTGGGTTCCCGAGGAGGCCAGAAGTGTTAGGTCCCTCTGCCTGGAGCAGGCAGCTCTGAGACACCTGAAGGTGCTGCTTGGGATTGAACTTCGATGCTCTGAAAGATGGAACATGCTCTTCTCAGTTGACCCATTGAGCCATCTGTCTAGCCCTGTTCTTTTTGTTCTGGTTTTGAAACAGAACAACAGACAACCCCTGGTTGTCCTGAAACTCACTCTGTAGACCAGGCTTAAACGTGTTACAGCTCTGAGGTGAAAAGTCTCCCCAATGAAAATGTTGCAGTTCTGAAGGGAAAGGTACCTTGCAGTCTGGAGCCAAGGAATACTGCAACATCACACCAAACAACTAACCTCATATAAAAAATTTACTGGGAAAGACTCAAGAGGGTGGCCACCTCTGCTCAGGCAAGAAGAAACAGGGAACTGAGTAGGAGGCATGCTTTAGGGTTTCTTGGGGTGGGGGAGGGTCAGACTTTTTCTGGATGAGTATTGGTGTGATTTCAAGTCCTGAGTTTGGGTCAAGATCAGGGATTGGTGGAATTTCAAAATCCAGAAGTTAGCTAGGACTTTTTACCTTGCAAAGCTGGTCTCAGATTCAGGGATCCACCTGCCTCTGCCTCACACATGCTGGGATTAAAGGAGAATTCCATCACACCTAGCTTTAATTTTTTAAAAATGTGGTCCAAGCTGGTCTTAAACTCAGTGTGTAGCCAAGGATGTACTGAATGTCTGATCTTCCTGCCTCTACTACACCTGGGATTACAAGTTTGCACTACCATGACCTTTTTACATTTTTAAAATTACATTTATTAATGGATTGTGTTTGTGCAAAAGTCAGAGGTCTGCCTACTGGAATTTTCTTCTTTCATCACGCATGTTCCAGAAATGGAACTCATAATCAGCCCAGGTGGCGAGTGCATTTGCTGGGTGAGCCATCTCACTGATGGGAATAGAACCCAGGGCTTTCTGAATGCAAGGCAAGCACTCTGTCAACCAGGCACATCCCCAGCTCTCTATTGTTTGTGAATGACTGTGAACTCCTTCTGGCTCTAGAACCTTGGTGAACTGTTTACCCAGCCCTCCAGGAGTGCGTGCCTTAGAGGAACAACTGGAAATGACTGGCTGTTAGGGCTCCACCAAGGTCTACAGCTTGCCTTTCCTGTCTGCCTCCCAGGATGGGCTAGACACCAACCCTTCTTAGGCCTGGGAGAAGGCAGTGTGGCTCACTTACTCATCTCTGCACCCATTCATTCCACTTGTATTTGCTGAGCACCTGCTGCATGCTGGGACTAGTCTAGGCATTCGGGAGTTAGTGATCAGCACAGTCTCTGCCTTTGGGGGGTTTCTGTCATGTGCTAGAGACAGATGCCAAGAGATAGATGAGGGAGTGTGCTGGGAGTTGGATAGGGTCAGAAAATTGGTGGGGAGGAATGGATGTGGGGTACTGTATTAGGTAGGATGATTGGGAGAGGCTTTTGTGAGCTGGGCAAAGGCATATAGAAGAGAAGAGCGGGCCATGGTGGGAACCGGCAGAAGAGCATGCCGGAGCAGATACATACAGTACCAGTCAGCTTGAAGTTTCGGATGGATGTTGACTACTGTTTCTGGTACGGGGAGATGAGGGATAAAGTGCAAGCCTGTGAGCTCATTCCCCAGATCCCATGTCAAAGGCCAGGTATACCTGGAAACCCAGTGTTCATATGTCTTCAAAATAAGGTGGATGGGGCTGGCCAATTGCTCGGGCGAAGGCTCTGGCTGCCAAGCCTGGAGCCTGAGGATCCACATTTATTTTATCTTCAGGATCCAGAGGTGGTGGAGGCCAAGAACCACCTCTCACAGGTTGCCCCTGACCTTCACTTGCATATACACTCCTTAGTGCAGGTTTCAAAGACCACCTAAGATGTTTATACAAAAAAATCATCTGAAATTCAAAGAAAAAAATTCAGACAGGATCTCACTGTTTTACCCTGGCAGTCCTACAGCTTGCTCTGTAGACCAGGCTGGCCTCAGTCTCACAGAGATCCACCTGTCTCTGCCTCCCGAGTACTGGGATTAAAGGAGTGAGCCACCACTGCCCAGCTCGAAATTCCAATCTTGCTGTTGACTGTTTTCTTAGAGGGAGATGACTATCTGACTGCTGTGATCTGAGACTCTCTGCTGTGATCTGAGACTATTTAACTGCTGTGATCTCAGACTATCTGACTGCTGTGATCTGAGACTATCTGACTGCTGTGATCTGAGACTGATCTGAGACTCTTTGACTGCTGTGATCTGAGACTCTTTGACTGCTGTGATCTGAGACTATCTGCTGTGATCTGAGACTATCTGCTGTGATCTGAGACTCTTTGACTGCTGTGATCTGAGACTATCTGCTGTGATCTGAGACTATCTGCTGTGATCTGAGACTCTTTGACTGCTGTGATCTGAGACTATCTGCTGTGATCTGAGACTATCTGACTGCTGTGATCTGAGACTATCTGACTGCTGTGATCTGAGACTATCTGACTGCTGTGATCTGAGACTATCTGACTGCTGTGATCTGAGACTATCTGACTGCTGTGATCTGAGACAGGCCAAATGAAACATTAAAATGAGTAATTAGAAAGCTGGATGCAGTGGTTCCTGCTGTGACTCTGGGACTTGGGAGGGCAAGGAAGGCAAGTCACAGAGCTTAAGGCTGGCCTGGGATAGCTTGGGCTACACAGTAAGTTCTGTGAGATCCTGTTTCTAAAGTAAAACAACAAGCAGGACTACAGATGCAGGTCAGCTGACAGTGCTTGCCTACTGCATGAAGATCCGGGTCCCATCCCCAGCACTGTAAGTCCTGCTAGTGTCATCCCAGGCCTGAGATGCAGAAGCAGGAGGGTTGGAAGTTTACCATCCCCCACTGTGTAGCAAGTTTGAGGACAGTATGGACTATTTTTAGACCCCGTCTCAAGGAAAGAAAAAAAAAAGGCAAACAAAAGTTTTTGTTATTCGTTTTATTGTTTTCTTATTTATTTATTTGAGACAGTGTTTCATATACCCCTGGCAGGCCTCAAGCTCGCTAGGTTGCTGACCTCCTGATTGTCCTGGGCTACCTACCCCGCTGTGTAGTGGGCTGCAGGCACAGGCCACAGCACTAGAGTGAAGAGGCATTCTTTAAGAGAATAACACACACAAAGCCAACCTAAAACAACTGCAAGCCTACACCCTCTGAGGTAATGGTGACTAAACCCAAGCTGCCCCTCCTTTTCTGTAAGCTGGCACCTCGGTGCTGCTTTCCCAGGACAGGCCCAGCAGTGTCACACTGGGTGTCTTCAGTCCACAGGGATCTATTCTCTCACACTGTCCCACCCTCTCTGAAGACTCTAGGGCAAGAACCCCACTGTTTCCATAGCTCTAGTGGCAGCAGGTATTCCCTGATCCTGGCAGCACAGTGCCAGTCTAGGACTCCACTGCTGCATCCTGTTGTCTGGGCCCAAATTAAATGGTGTGAGTCATTGGATGACAGCATGCAGGAGCCCAGGATGACTTCAGCTCAACCGATACAAAGTGCCTTTCCTAAATAAGGTCACATTCCCAGATCCTGCGGATTAGGACTTTGATGTATTTTTCTTGGGAACACAATTTAGTCTGCAACAGTTACTGCCAAGGACACCAAACGGTGTTTGTTTTGGTAACTTAATAACTTCTTCTTTGGGTCAGGGAAGAGTTGGGGAGGTGCTTCCGTGGGCACAAGCATTACTGTGCAAGCAGGAGCACCTGAGTTTGAACCTGCAGCGCTCAAGTACTAGATGTGGCCATTTGAGCCTGTACCATCAGCACTGGGAGAATGAGGGAGGCATGTGGCTGGGGCTTGCTGGCCACTACTCTAGCTAGAAGAAAAGGGAACTAGCAAGTCTGTTTCAAGAAAGTAACTAGATCTGGGTGTGGTAGTGCACACCCTTCATCCCTGCATTTGGAGGGAACCCTAACCCTAACTCTACCCCTAACCCTAACCCTGGATCTCTGTGAGTTCAAGGCCAGCCTGGTCTATGTAGAGAGTTCCAGGACAGCCAGGGCTACATGGTGAGACACTATCTTAAATCTCTTCCTCAGGAAAGAAAGAAAGAAAGAAAGAGAGAGAGAGAGAGAGAGAGAGAGAGAGAGAGAGAGAGAGAGAGAGAGAGAGAGAGAGAGAGAGAGACAAAAGTGATAAATGATTCTTGATGCCCTATTCTTGCCTCCCAAGTCTATACACACACACACACACACACACACACACACACACACACACACACACACGTCCCTCGGATGAAACACAGGATACCTTTAGCTTTCCAGAACCCTACATCCTGTCCCATCCCAGTTATCACTGTAGTGTTGGGGTTGAGGAATCCTCCAAGGAGCCTTGACTTCTGTCATCAATTGTAATCCATGTTCCCACGCCATCCCTCAGTCAGAGAGGAACTCACAGAGCAGCTAAAACTGCCATCCTCAGGGCTGTGGTTTGTTACTCCGTAGATGCAGATCCAGCTCAGACACTGGAAGAGGAATGTGAGGCTCCTCCCAGGAGCCTTCAGAGCAACTGCTATGGTTTCCAGCTGTCCTCACTCCAACTGTTCAAAGTGGCGATGTAAGACAGCACACACCAAGTATTGCTAACTAGGGCAACTTACCTGAACCCTGTCCAGGACTTCTGTAGGGCTTGGTCTTGTAGACATGGTTGACTATAGACTTGGCTGACCCGGGGCTCTAGTCTCACCAAAGGAAAGCATGAAACGCTACCTGCTTCTTTTTTCATTGTACTGGCAATCTGGCTAAAAACTAACCAAGCACTGATGTATGAGTGTATTTGTAGATTTTCTCAACTCTGTCCCTCCCTTTCTACCCTTAAGCCAGCAGCATATTGTTTCAATTATGGTCACTCTGTAGTAAGGGGTTTTGTCTGTTTTGTTCCCTGAGATGGAACCACATGCACATACTCTACCGCTGGACTGGAGGAAGCTTGATTTAGTTTTGAAATTAGCAACTGAATCTTCTAACTCCATTCTTTTTCTAATATTTATTTATTTATTATGTATACAATATTCTGTCTGTGTGTGTGCTTACAAGCCAGAAGAGGGCACCAGACCCATTACAGATGGTTGTGAGCCACCATGTGGTTGCTGGGAATTGAACTCAGGACCTTTGGAAGAGCAGGCAACGCTCTTAACCTCTGAGCCATCTCTCCAGCCCTAACTCCGTTCTTTACTTCTAAGATTGCCTTGGTTTTCTTGGTGCTTTTCATTCCCATATTAATTTTTGAAACAGTTTTCTAATTTTATCAAAGAAGCTGGCTGGGATGTTGATGGGGATTGCTTTGACTTTGTAGATAAATTCAGAGATCTTTATGACATTAAATGTGCCAGGCAATAAACGCGTGATATCTTTTCATTAAGTTTTGTATTACCTTCTTTCAGCAGTGTTTACCTCGTGTACTTTTTTATTCAACATGTCAGTTTTTTTTCAAGTTTTTTTCTATAGCTTTGGAGCCTGTCCTGGAACTAGCTCTTGTAGACCAGGATGGCCTCAAACTCACGGAGATTCGCCTGCCTCTGCCTCCAGAGTGCTGGGATTAAAGGTGTGTGTCTCCACTGCTCTGCTTTAAACATGTTCTTAAGTGTTAGTTACTTAGATTCTATTACAAAAGAAATGTAGAGGCAGAGGAATTGGCTCAGCAGGTAAAACGCTTGCTGCACAGGCATGGGGACCCAAGTTTGAATCCCCAGCTCCCATGGGAGCTTGCAGCTGTAGTCCCAGAGCTGGGGAAGGGGATCAGAGACAGATATTAGGGACTCACTGGCTAGTCTAGTCAAAAAGACAAGCTCCAAGTTCACTGAGAGACCCTGTCTCAAAAAATAAAGTGGAGATGAAGGGATAGCTAATGTCGATTTCTGGCCTCCACATGTGCACATGCGTCACCTGCAGGTACACATGTATACACAACACACACAGAACAGAGATATTCCTATATGTCCAATTTCCTGAAAAAGAACGTCACAAAGATTCAAGGTAGTTTTGGGATGTGAGTTTAAAGAGTGAGCTGTCAGACTGAGTCCCGAGACCATCAGAACAAAGCCTGAAGTCTCTGGTGCTAGTTTTCAGTCTCTTGCTAGCCAGGAGTAAAGACCACAGTGAATCTCTGAGCTGTTCTGGCCTTTAGCCTCCTCATAGCAAAATCAGTATGGGAGACTGTCTCAGTCGAGGTTTCTACGGCTGTGATGAAACACCATGATCAAAGGCAACTCTCTCCAGGAGGAGAGGGTTTGTTTCATCTGACATTCTAGATAACAATTCATTTCTGAGTGAGATCAGGGCAGGAACCTGGAGGCAGGAACTGATACAGAGGTCATGACTAGCTTGGCTTGCTTTCTTAAAGAACCCTGGAGCACCAGCCCAGGGATGACAGCATCTACAGTGAGCTGGATCCTCCTGTATCAATCAAGAAAATGCACCACAGGTTTGCTCATAGGCCAGTCTGGTGGGGGCATTTTTCACAGCTGAGGTTCCCTTTTCCAAAATGGCTCTAGCTGTGTCAAACTGACATAAACTAGACAGCATGGGGACTAAGAATCGTGCACTTGTTTTCTACATGTAACTGATTTTAACAGAATCTGAGAATCTGTCAAAGAGTTCTTTGTTCTTTTACCTGTGATTTCTATCAAACTGGTTGGACAGACAGACACTGGTGATCTGTGTTTGGGATGCTAGGTTTTTCATACACCAAGAGAGATGATGTGTAAAAAGATTAATGAGTGCACTGACATCAGGAGGAAGTCCTGGCTGAGCATTTGGGTATAGACTAATGCTATATTTGTAGCTTCTACTAGTTGTCTGTTGGTTATATAGTAAAGATTCTGTAATACAAAATTTTGATTAGGGGAGGGGCTGAAGAGGCCCCACTCTTCCCTGAAGAGGTATAGGTAGTTCCTGGAGGGAAAAGAGACATTTTCTTCAGTGGTGTAGCCACTGGTAAGGTGTTCAGGTTCTGAAAAGAACCACTCACCCATGCTCCCATAAGCAACCCTAGTGAAATGCACTGGGTCACAGACTCATGTACCCAAACACAGACCCCACAGTAGAGGCATTTCACTAGTTCAGAAAGAGGATGTGAACCAGCAGGAGGGTGTGGAGAGATGGCTCAGAGGTAAAGAGCATTGGATGCTCTTCCAGAGGTCCTGAGTTCAATTCCCAGCAACCACATAGTGACTCACAACCATCTGTAAGGAGATCAGTACCCTCTTTTGACCTGCAGACAGTCATACAGGCAGAACATTGTATACATAATAAATAAATCTTAAAAAAAAGAAACTGCAGGAGTGGGTGGGGAAAAAAGGGTAATGGAAGATGAATATGAACAAAGAACATTTCATGCATAAATGAAAGTGTCATAACGAAATGTATTAGATTGTGTAACCACATACATTTAATTGAATATAACTAAGATATGCTAATAAAAACTTGAGAATATATTTCTACTTTTCTCTTGTTTTGATTTTTATTTTTTTGAGATAGGGTTTCTCTATGTAGCTTTGGAACTGGTCCTGGAACTTGCTCTGTAGACCAGGCTGGCCTCGAACTCACAGAGATCCACCTGCCTCTGCCTCCCAAGTGTTGGGGTTAAGGGTGTGTGCCACCACTGCCTGACTCTACTTTTCTCTTGATTAGCAGTAGAAGAATCTAATTTGTTTTCTGAGACTTGGAGAATATTTTTGTTTAAATTGAGATGTGTTATTGATGGACAAGGAGGAGCCCATTGATGTGAAATGCTCTGTCCTCCAGAATCAGGCTGTGGCCTCAACAACTCTCTTCCTCTCCCTGGGACAGAGCACCAAGAAGCCGCACTGTGCTGTGGTTTCCCAGCTCTTCTTCGAAGCTGCTGGAGAAATGTACAGTCTTATTCGCTACCAGGCTCCATGCATACAAGGCCAGACTAAGTCACCTGATAAGAGGCTTTCTGCCAATCTCCTCAAATTTATAAATGTCTTATATTCCCCTTGGAGGATTTCCTCAGGAGGTCCTCCCTTTCCTGATGCCCCAATCATGTTGCAAAGTAGCAATGTCTCTTTATCCTTTATTTAAGCATTCTCTCTCTCTCTCTCTCTCTCTCTCTCTCTCTCTCTCTCTCTCTCTCTCTCTCTCGTTTTTTTTAGAGACATTGTTTCTCCATGTAACAGCCCTAGCTGTCCTGGAACTAGTTCTGTAAACCAGGTTGGCTTCAAACTCACAGAGATCTGCCTACCTCTGCCTCCTGAGTGCTGGGATTAAAGGTGTGCACCACCACCTCCCAGCTAAGCTGTCTCTCTTAGTAAATGTATCCCTGGGTTTTAGAGAAAAGCCCCCTCCCCAAGGGCCTGTATGTTGCTTCTAGTGTGATATATGCCTCTTCATAATGCTTGACCACCTCAAGGCCCATCATGGCCCCAATGGCCACTAGGGTCAGCCTCTTATTAAAGTTTATTTTGAAGGGTGATGGTTGGCTTCCATTCTGTCTGATCTACTTTCATAATTGGTTACAGCAGTAACATCTCACAAATACAGAGCGATGAGTTCAGCAGGATCAGAGATGTCAAACCTGCCAGTTTCAGGAGATGGCTACTACCCGCTCGCCTCAGAAGCTGCATGTCGGAAGCCACCGGAGTCAGTTTAATCCACATGGTGTTTGAATCCAAGAAATGAGGCAGGCAGTGTGGGAAGGTTAAATGTTACAGTTCATGGTAGTGAGAGTGCCAATCTTGTATAAGTTGGAGTAACAATGCTTTGTGATAAAGCAGTGCTTCTCAGCCCTTCTAAAGCTGCGACCCTTTAATACAGCTCCCCCAACCGTAAAATTGCTTTCATTGCTACTTCATAACTGTAATTTTGCTACTGTTATGCATTGTAGTGTAAATACCTATGTTTTCTGATGGTCTTAAGTGACCCTTCTGAAAGGGTCATTTGATGCCCAAAGGGGTTGGGATCCACAGGTTGAAAACCACCCTGGTAGAGGATAAAGTTACATGAGTGAAGACAGCAGTGGGGAAGTGATATGATTATGTGACTCAGGGGAAAAGGCCAATTTGGAGAATTGATAAAAATAAAAACACAGGGCTGGTATGATGGCTCAGCCGGTAAAGGTGCTTGCCATGCAACCTGGATACCTGTGTCAAATTCTTGTAACCCAGATGAAAGGGGGAATGAGAACCAACTCCACAGAGCTGTCTTCTGACACTCACATGTAGGCTGTGGCCCATGCAGGCTGTGGCCCATGCAGGCTGTGGCCCATGCAGGCTGTAGCCCATACAGACTGTGGTTCATGCAGGCTTCGGCCCATGCAGGCTGTGGTTCATGCAGGCTGTGGTCCATGCAGGCTGTGGTTCATGCAGGCTGCAGCCCATGAAGACTGTGATTCATGCAGGCTGCGGCCCATGCGGGCTGTAGCCCATGCAGGCTGTGGTTCATACAGACTGTGGTCCATGCTGACTGTGGTCCATGCAAGCTGTGGCCCATTCAGGCTGTGACTCATGCAGGCTGTGGCCAATGCAGGCTGTGGCCCATGCAGGCTGTAGCCCATGAAGGCTGTAGCCTGTGCAGGCTGCGGCCTATGCGACACATGCACCTCCATATGCACCTCCACATCATGCACAGTTGAAGAGTTTAAGGTCTAGACAGACCAACAAGAAAGTGAGGCTTCATGCTGTCTACACTATGATTTCCTTAAAAGTTAGAGAAAGCAATGAATCTAGTAAAGGTTGGCATAAATAGAGGTTGAGGATACAGAGGGAAGACAGATTTTTTTTTTGTATTGAAAACAGAGAAGACAAAAGAATTCTAACCTTAAATAAGAAAATAGAAGTAACTAGGAGTAAGGTATGTAGGATGAGGTATGTAACTATAGCGTGTGACTCTGCGTAACTGCAGCATGTGACTAACTCTGCAGCGTGTGACTATATGTAACTGCAGTGTGTGACTGACTCTGCAGTGTGTGACTGACTCTGCAGTGTGTGACTAACTCTGCAGTGTGACTAACTCTACAGTGTGTGACTAACTCTGCAGTGTGACTAACTGCAGTGTGTGACTAACTCTGCAGTGTGACTAACTGCAGTGTGTGACTGACTGCAGTGTATGACTAACTCTGCAGTGTGACTAACTCTACAGTGTGTGACTAACTCTGCAGTGTGACTAACTCTGCAGTGTGTGACTGACTCTGCAGTGTGTGACTAACTCTGCAGTGTGACTAACTCTACAGCGTGTGACTGACTCTGCAGTGTGTGACTAACTCTGCAGTGTGTGACTAACTCTGCAGTGTGACTAACTCTACAGCGTGTGACTGACTCTGCAGTGTATGACTAACTCTGCAGTGTGACTAACTCTACAGCGTGTGACTGACTCTGCAGTGTGTGACTAACTCTGCAGTGTGACTAACTCTACAGTGTGTGACTAACTCTGCAGTGTGACTAACTGCAGTGTGTGACTAACTCTGCAGTGTGACTAACTGCAGTGTGTGACTGACTCTGCAGTGTATGACTAACTCTGCAGTGTGACTAACTCTACAGTGTGTGACTAACTCTGCAGTGTGACTAACTCTGCAGTGTGTGACTGACTCTGCAGTGTGTGACTAACTCTGCAGTGTGACTAACTCTACAGCGTGTGACTGACTCTGCAGTGTGTGACTAACTCTGCAGTGTGTGACTAACTCTGCAGTGTGACTAACTCTGCAGTGTGTGACTAACTCTGCAGTGTGACTAACTCTACAGCGTGTGACTGACTCTGCAGTGTGTGACTAACTCTGCAGTGTGACTAACTCTGCAGTGTGTGACTAACTCTGCAGTGTGACTAACTCTACAGCGTGTGACTGACTCTGCAGTGTGTGACTAACTCTGCAGTGTGACTAACTCTACAGCGTGTGACTGACTCTGCAGTGTGTGACTAACTCTGCAGTGTGACTAACTCTACAGCGTGTGACTGACTCTGCAGTGTGTGACTAACTCTGCAGTGTGACTAACTCTACAGTGTGTGACTAACTCTGCAGTGTGACTAACTGCAGTGTGTGACTAACTCTGCAGTGTGACTAACTGCAGTGTGTGACTGACTCTGCAGTGTATGACTAACTCTGCAGTGTGACTAACTCTACAGTGTGTGACTAACTCTGCAGTGTGACTAACTCTGCAGTGTGTGACTGACTCTGCAGTGTGTGACTAACTCTGCAGTGTGACTAACTCTACAGCGTGTGACTGACTCTGCAGTGTGTGACTAACTCTGCAGTGTGTGACTAACTCTGCAGTGTGACTAACTCTGCAGTGTGTGACTAACTCTGCAGTGTGACTAACTCTACAGCGTGTGACTGACTCTGCAGTGTGTGACTAACTCTGCAGTGTGACTAACTCTACAGCGTGTGACTGACTCTGCAGTGTGTGACTAACTCTGCAGTGTGACTAACTCTACAGCGTGTGACTGACTCTGCAGTGTGTGACTAACTCTGCAGTGTGTGACTAACTCTGCAGTGTGTGACTAGCTGCAGCGAGTGACTAACTCTACAGCGTGTGACTGACTCTGCAGTAAGCTCATGCTTCGCACATGAAGCTCTGGATTCAACTCCCATCACAAATCACCCATCAATAAAGACCAGGTAAAAATATGTTAAAGATGAAACTTGGAACCATTTTTAAAAATTGAGACAGAGTCTCACTGTATAGGCCTCGCTGGCCTGAAACTCACTAAGCCCACCAGGCTTGCTTGAATTCAAAAAGGTCTGCCTGCTTCAGCCTTCCAAGTGCTGAGATTAAAGGTGTGCACCTGGCTTTATGTTCATCTTTTCTTTCCTTTTTCTTTCTTTTCTCTTTCTCTTTTTTAAGTTCGAGGACAGTTTTCTTCAAATTTAACAGAAAATCCCAGAGAAAGCCGTGCCCTCTGAGTTAAGCTGTGTGGAAGGCAGCCACGTGATAGTGGGAGCGTTAGAGAAATTGTAAATTCCCAGCACCATAGAGAGCATTCTCAGGCTCTGGCCAGCCTTGGAAGGGTGAAGAGAAGAGAAAGGGTAAGTTTCACGGTTCTGAATCAGGAAGGCGGGCAGACCCAAGAGAATCTCATGGTTGACCTGGAGCACCTGTGCAGAAGGTAGGGTTTCTGGGAAGGAAGAGTGCTTCTTCTCATTAAGAAGGTGCTCATTCTTCCCATCTCTTCCATTACTGTTTCAGCTGCAGGCTGGCAGAGGGAGGGGCTCCTGCTTGATATAACTGACATGGCAGAAACTAAGAGAGAAGCCCAGTGTGTAAGCATGAAAGTAGCACTAATTCCCACGCACCATAACCCCAGGCTTACAACAGAGCCTTGGAGTTATCTCTTTTTATGATTTATTATTTTTAGTTATGTGCATGTGTGGGTGTCTTTATATGTCACATGCATGCTGTTGCCAAAGGAGGCCAGAAGAGGGCGGTGGATTCCTTGGAACTGAAGTTGCAGGCGATTGTGAGCTGCCTGATGTGGTTCTGGGAACTGAATACTTGTCTTGTCCAAGAACGGTTTGTGCTGCTGACTGCCGAGTCAGGCCTGCAGGCCTGAGCCCTGGAGTTATTTTATCCTTAACACTGTGAACAAACCCAGAGAGCAAACTATCCGCTCCAGTGATGGTTGGTCTGGACTGTCCACTCAAAAGCAAGGTTAGGGTCACACAGGGAGGACGTCCCAGTAAGGACTGCCTGGTAGGTGTGTCTGTGGGATGCCGTCTCGACTGCATTCATAGAAATGGGAAGACTTGCCAGTTGCAGGTGGCATCATTCCCTGAACTTGGGTCCTAGGCTAATAAGAACAAAAATGAAGAAAGTGAGCTGAGCACGGGTAAGCACACATTCATCTTCTCTCTGCTCCTAACTGTCGATGACATTGGTCGCTTCCATTTCCTGCCTTGATTTTCGGGAACCTGGCATTAGAAGCTAATGGACCCTTTCTCCCTTTAGTTGCTTTTGCTACTGTATTTTATCACAGCCACAGAAAATGAAACAAGGACAGCCTCCATTTCCTCCGTGTGGTCTAGAATAATCAGTCCCAGGGCCTTGTGTGTGCTAGGCAAAGGCATGAGGACCAAGCGCCGTCCCTAGTTCCGCCCCAGAGCAGGAACTGCTTCATTTCCCACACTTTGCTGTATGTGAGTGGCCCTGAGATACATGTGTGTGTGGTGGGTCATGCGCCAGAGCATGCTGTTGTTTTTGTTTTGTTTTGTTTTGTTTGAGACAGGGTTTCTCTGTGTAACAGCTCTGGCTGTCCTGGAGCTAGCTCTTGTAGACCAGGCTGACCTCGAACTCACAGAGATCTGCCTGCCTCTGCCTCTCAGTGCTGGGTTTAAAGGTGTGCACCACCACCGCCTGGCCAAAGCATACTGTTTTGAGAGACACTATTTGTACAACTCAAAGTGACAGTGTTAAAATGAGAAGAATAAGGGGCACTAGGAATGTAGTAGAATAAATATCCTTCTGCCTCTCTTTCCCCTCCCTCCATCACTCTTTCCATCCCTCCATTCCTCCCTCTTTCCCTTTCTTCCTTTGTTTCTTTCTTGCTTGCTGAAGACAGAGTCTCACTCTGTAGTCCTAACTGGCCTGGGACTTGCTACAGAGAGATTCACCTTCTCAGCCTCTTAAGTGCTAGGATCACAGGTGTGCTCTATCATGCCCAGCAAAATAGCATTTTTCATATAAGACTTGATCTAAATCATTTTAGTTTACATCATGTTATAATGGGGAACTTGCAGAGCTTTTTTTCTTTTTCTTTTTTCCCCTTTTTGGTTTTTCGGGACACGGTCTCTGTATATATCCCTGACTGTTCTGGAACTTCTCTGTAGACTAAGCTGGCCTTGAACTCATCGCCTGCCTCTGGCTCCCAGTTGTTGGGATTAAAGGTGTGTGCCGCCACTGTCTGACCAGTTTTTTCTTTTTGCCTTTTGTTGCTGCGTTCATTAATTTTGTACGTGTGAATAAGCACAAACTTGGCAGTGTGTGTGCATGCGAGCATGCACATGCACACGCATACATATACTCATGATCATGTCTACACACATTTGGAAGCCAAAGGAAAACTTGCAAGAGTTGGATCTTTCCTTTCACCATGCGGGTCTCAGGAACAGAACTCCCAGGATCAGGCTTGGCAGCAAGCACTTTTACTCACTGAGCCGTCTCTCCAGCCCCCTGTTGTTCAACTTTTTACATTTAATATTACTGTATGTGTCCATGCACACTTGTGTGTGTGCACCTGTGTGAATGCACACTAGGGCGAAATATGAAGGTGGGTGGACAGCTCTGTAGGACCATTTCTCTCCACCTTTTCGTATGCTCTGGAGCTCAAACTCAGGTAATCAGTTTTGCACTGAGTCACTCTGCCAGCCTTGTTTTGTTTATTTGTTTAAGGACATTGCCTTCTTGCTTTCTCGACCTTTTCTCTGAGACACACTTGCTAACGGTCCCTTTTTGTGTTTGTATTACATCCTCACACATGTCTCCCACTGCAATACCTGCACAGTCTAGAAACTTGGTTTCTTTCTTTCTCCCCCACTAAACACTTCCTCTAGATATAAAAAAAGTCCTTTGAGACAGGCAGTGATGGCGCACGCCTTTAATCCTAGCAGTTCGGAGGCAGAGGCAGGCAAATGTCTGTGAGTTCGAGGCCAACCTGGGCTACAGAACTAATTCCAGGACAGCCAGGGCTACACAGAGAAACTATGTCTTGAAAAAGCAAAACAAAACAAAAAAGTCCTTTGAGCTGTGCACAGCCTAAATTTTGGTAAAGGGAAGCTAATAGCTAATGCATAAATGAAAATGCATGTTCCTTCATTTGGTTTTGAACCCCTCAAATGGTTCTCTGCATTTGCAAGACCAGGTGTGGTTTGGATGAGGTTTGTTCCCCAGAGGTCTAAGTTCTGGTAGCTTGGTCTCCAATGTGTCATTGCTAAGGTGGTGTGACCTTCAAGAGGCAGAGCTTGGTGGGAGGTGGCTAGGTAAGGGGAAATCTGCTCCACAAATGGATCCGTGCACTTCTGGTGGGACGCTGGTTAGATTTTTTTTTAAGTAAATTGTTAAAATAGAGTAAAGCTGACCCTGAGGATTACTCCCCAGCTTCCTGTCTCACCACAGGATCCTTCCATCTCTCTTGAGTCCCACCATGACTCCATGGGATGGAGCTAAGGGAGCACCCACCAGAGACCTGGTTTTGGGTTTCCAGCTTTCTGTACGGTGAACTAAATGACTCTTTCTTCCTTTCTCCCACCCTCCTGTTTGTGGTGGTTTGGTTAAGAATGGCCCCCATAGACTCAAATGTTCAAATGCTTAGAGAACGGTGTTAGGGGGTGTGGCCTTCTTAGAGAAAGTGTGTCACTGGGGGTGGGCTTTGGGGTTTCAGAAGCCCAAGCCAGGCCCAGTGTCTCTCTCTTCCTGCTGCCTTCAGGTCTGGTTGTAGAACTCTCGGCTACTCTCCAGCGCCATGTCTGCTGGCGTGCTGCCATGCTGACAATGGATTAAACTTCTGAACTGTAAACAAACAAACAAACAAAAACAATTAAATGTGTTTCTTTTCTGAGAGTTTCTGTGGTCATGGTGTCTCTTCACGCAATAGAATGTTGACTAAGATTCTCTCTCTCCCTCTCTCCCTTACCACCCCCACCCCCCCCCCGCCCCGCTCCCTTTCTCCTTCTGTTTTGAGAAAGGGAGGTATTTCACGTATCCTAGGCTAGCCTCAGACTCACTGTGTAGCTGAAGATGACTTTAAACTCCTGCTTATGCTTCTACTTCCAGAGTGCTGATATAGGCCAGTACCTCTTACATCCAACTGATGCTGTACTCTGATCAACCCAGGACTTCCATCTGAGCTACATCCTTCACCCCAACCTCCACCCTTTTTTAAAATAAATATCTACCCTCAGGTGTTTTATTATAGTAAACTGTCCAGGACCAGTGTTACCTGGGAGACATCACTGAAAGCAGTTCATTAGGGTTTCGCCTGCATGTATGTCTGTATGAGGGAGTTGGATCCCCTGGAACTGGCGTCATAGGAACTTGTAAGCTGCCATGTGGGTGGTGGAAATTTATCCTGGGTCTTCTGGAAGAGCAGCCAGTGCTCTTAACTCTTGAGCCATTTCTCCAGCCCCCAAAGAATTCTTGTTAAATGACTTTGTTACTAAGATATGGGTTTTGTAATACTGGTTTCACTAGTTGTGACAGTGTAAAAAGTAGATGAACTGGCCTTGGTGTAGTGTCTAGTCCAAATGAGGCACACTCAGTGTGCTGACATTGATGGGGGCATTTTTCAAGTCTGCCAGCTCTCAGGTTACTATTACTCAAGTGTTTAATGGTCTTCTGGTTGAGGAAGAGGCACCTTACTGTCTTCTTCAGCAGGTGGTACTTGCTGGGTAAGTCAAGTCCTAGAGTCATGGCTCTCCAGGGTGTGGTTACGAATGTGACTTAGCAAACTGGTTTGCAATCTCCCGTTTCATCATTAGCAATGTCGTGCCCCACTTCTGCTGGCATTTCAAGACACTTTCTGTCCTGCAAGTGATGGCACAGACATCAGAAGTTTATCTGTGCTGCTCTTGCAGAATTTCAATTTCTCTGAGTTTTCACCGAGTCTCTAATCTAGATTATAAAGGAGAGTATGGTAAGGCTAGATAATTAGTTGTTAGTATCTATTACTGAAGTATTTGGGCTAACCTAGTCTGGAAGAAACTGCCTCAGTGAGTCATAGGAGAAAAAGAGACATTTCTACTTACTGACCCCCTGTGTGTGGTAAAAAAAAATACCAGCTGGGCGGTGGTGGTGCATGCCTTTAATCTTAGCACTTGGGAGGCAAACTCACTCTGTGAGTTTGAGGCTAGCCTGGTCTACGAAGCAAGTTCCAGGGCAACAAAGGCTGTTACACAGAGAAATACTGTCTTGGGAGAAGAAAAAACAATAAATAAAACAACTGGAAACATATATTTATATAATGTAACATAATGTTCAAAGCAGCAGTATTCACAAAGCTCAGATGGATAAATAATCTGGTGCTTCGGATCAATGAATGGACAAACAATATGTGACATATTTACACACAGTGTTTAACTGTCAATAAAAATTAATAAATCTCTGCAGGCCAATTCCAGAGATAGAAAAGCTGAGTAATGGGTTCTGAGAAGGAACAGGTTAGGAGAAATAGGGAGTGATAATAGATACAGAAATTTTTTACATTTAAATCTATATACTACTCTTAAATAAGCTTACAATGGTGTCTTTGACAGCTTGACAGAATATAGAATCACCTGGGAAGAGGTTCTCAAGGAGGGAGTATCCAGATGCTCTTGGCTTTTGGGCATGTCTGTTGGGGATTGCTTCAGTTGTGTTAGAACAGGAAGACATGCCCACTGTGTGTACCATTCTCTGGGTTTAGGTACTGTGATTGTTTGAATGAGAGAATGACCACTATAAGCTCATATGTTTGAATACTGGTCCCCAGTTGATGGAATTATTTGGGAAGAATTAGGGAGGTGTGGCTTCATAGGACGAGGTTTGTCACTGGGGACAGAGGCTTTGAGGTTTCAAAAACACTTATGCTGGCTGGGCAGTAGTGGTGCAGGCCTTTAATCCTAGCACTTGGGAGGCAGAGGCAGGCAGATCTCTGTGAGTTCGAGGCCAGCCTGTTCTAGTGTTTCTCTCTGCCTTTTAGTTGAGTCTCAAGATGTGAGCTCCCAGCTACTGTTTCAGCACCATGTTCTCCTGCCTGTTGCCGTGCTGCCTGTCACGATGGTCATGGATTCTAACTCTGGAACTGTGAACCTCAAATAAATACTCCCATTTATAAATTGCCTTTGTCTCAGCATAGCAACAGAAAATTAACTAAGACAGGTTTAGAACTCTGTATGTGTAGAGGGGAATCAGGTCATTTCTCTCTGCTCTGAACCATGGTGTGATGTGACTAGCTCTTTTAAGTTCCTGTCAACATCTCTGCCTTGGTGGACTATAGCTTAGAATTATTAAAGTTGCTTTGTATCACAGCAACAGAAATGAATCTAAGATAAGATTTACTATTGCTTGTTTGTTTGAGAGGATCTCAGGTAGTCTAGGCTGGTCTTGAACTCACTGTGTAGCTGAGGACTACCCAGAACTTCTGATCCAGCTGCCTTCCTCTCCAAGAATGTACCACTGCATCTGACAAAAAACCTTGATTTTTTTTAGCAGTTTTTTTGTTTTTATTGAGCTTTACATTTTCTCCACTCCCCTTTCTTCCTCCTTTCCAGCAGTTTTGTGCAAGAGTTATGAAAATTTCTCATGTGTTCCTCGTTCTCACTGCAATCTCCCAGAAGAGTGACATATCATTACAACTTAGATAGATAGATACCTACATAGATACTGTCATTACCGTGCACTACATAGGAGAGATTCCTCTGGGGGAGGGGTGATGGAAATGTTTTTAAAGACACATGATGACGGCTTCCCAAGTCTTTGACTGTGCACTCCTGAATCAGACACTTCAAGTGGGTTAACAGGATGTGACAGGAATTACTTCTCAGGAAATCTGGCAGCAAAAAACTTGATGAGACTATTAGGAACCTTTGAAGATGGGCAGGATCCAGTTGACCCCTGTGCAGGATCCAGTTGATCCCTGTGCTGATTATTAGTCTTTTTGTCAACTTACAAACCTAGACATGGCTGGGAAGAGGGAGTCTTAATTGAGACAATGCTTCTGTAAGATTGGTCTGAAGGCAGATCTTTGGGGCATTTTCTAGATTGATGGTTGATAGGGGAGGGCAGTGCCACCCCTGGGCAGATGGTCCTGGGTGCTGTAGAAAAGCAAGCTGAGCAAGTCATGAGGAGCTAGCCAGTCTGCAGCACCCCTTCGTGGTCTCTGCTTTGATTTATACCCTCTATGCGTTCCTCCTCAGACTTCCTTAAGTGATCGACTGTGATGAGAACCATAAGCCGAAACAACCCCTTTCTTCCTCAACTTGCTTTTAGTCATGATTTTTTTTAAAAAAATGTTTTTAATTTTATATGCATTGGTGTTTTGCCTGCATGTATGTGACAGTGTTAGGTCCCCTGGAACTGGAGTTACAGACAGCTATAAGCTGCCATGTGGTTGTTGGACACTGAACCCCAGTCCTCTGGAAGAGCAGCCATGTTCTTAACTGCTGAACCATCTCTCCAGCCCAGGTCAGGGTGTTTTGTCACAGCAATAGAAACTCTGGGACAGAGATGGATAGTAGGTAACGGAATATAGATGTGACAGACCCGACTGTGTGTTCTGGGAGGATTATATGAGGACTTTAGAACATTGGTGTCTTGGTGATTGTTGTGATGACACCATGGCCAAGACAATTCTTTTTCCCATTTCATTTTTATGTGTATTGGTGTTTTTCATGCATGCATACCTATGTAAGGATGTCAGATCCTGGAACTGAAGTCACAGACAGCTGTGAACTGCCATGTGGGTTCTGGGAATTGAACCTGGGTCCTTTGGAAGAGTGGCCAGTGCTCTTAA
This sequence comes from Arvicola amphibius, assembly GCF_903992535.2. Lineage (NCBI taxonomy): Eukaryota > Metazoa > Chordata > Mammalia > Rodentia > Cricetidae > Arvicola > Arvicola amphibius. The sequence goes on along the minus strand of NC_052058.2, from coordinate 101,793,718 downwards.
TCACGGAGCCATCTCTCCAGCCCTAAGGCAACTTTTGTTTTGTTTTTTCAAGACAGGGTTTCTCTGTGTAGCTTGGTAGCCTGTCCTGGATCTTGCTTTGTAGACTAGCCTGGCCTTGAGCTCACAGAGATCTACCTGCCTCCCAAGTGCTAGGATTAAAGGTGTGCGCCACTACTGCCTGGCTCCCAAGGCAACTCTAAAGGAAGGCATTCAATTGGGACTTGCTTACAGTTTCAGAGTTTTAATCCATTATTACCATGGCAGGGAGCATGGCGGCAGGCATGGTAGGCATGGTGCTGAAGTAGTTATTGAGGGCTACATCCTGACCAGTAGGCAGAGTGAGACAGACTGGGCCTGACATGGGCTTTTGAAACATCAAAGGCCACCTCCTGTGACACACCTCCTCCAGGAAGGCCACATCTCCTATGACTAAGCATTCAAATATATGAGCCTATGGGGACTACTCTTTTTTGGCGGGAGAGGAGGTGGTGGTTTTGAGACAGGATTTCTCTGTGTAGCCTTACCTATCCTTGACCTCATTCCATAGACCGGGTCAGCCTTGAACTCAGAGATCCACTTGCCTCTGCCTTCCGAGTGCTGGTATTAAAGGGGTGCACATCACCACCAGACTGGTAGGGACCATTCTTACTCAAACCACCACAGACGGACTAGAAAAGCCGCTGGGTGCTTGGAGCTTAATGAGCCGTTGTGAGAACTTAGACTGGAATGTAGAGAGCGGTACAGATGACGGAAGCCTGGCCTGTGAGGCTTCAGAGGACAGCAAAGACTCTACTCGGGTCTTTGTGTGATATTTTTCATTAATGATCTGTAGTGTTTAGTCTGCAGGAACTACAGATTCAGCTGTGCTTAAGAAGAGACAAGCATCGTTAAAGACCATAAATCTGGGAGACTTTTTTCTCAGAGTCAGCTCATAGAAACTGTAGTCCAAGAAGGGATCAAGATTACATCTAATGCTGGTAGTCAAATTTGGCAATCTATGAGTCACCTAGGTGGTACTTGTTTTGAAAGCATGAAAGGATCATGGAGAGCAGCCAAGGCTTGGTCCTGTGTGAAAAGGTTGGAGTCCCTGAAGAGAGGCCAGGAGAGGCCACTGGTGAAGGTGCAGGCTCTGTTGCCATTGAAGCCCCAAGGTCGAAGGGGATCATTGAGAAAAGTTGAGTCTTGCCACCATGTGGCAGGATTAGAGTCCCTGAAGAGAGCCCAGGAGAGGCTATTGGTGAAGGTGCATCCCAGTTACAGCAGAGATGCTAGCATTTAGAAGATGCAAGTAGCATGGGTCAACCACCAAGAACAGCAGCAGCTATGGAGTAGAGCTGCCATGAGTAGATCCTGCCTTGAGTTCCTGTCCTGATTTCCTTCAGTGATGGACAGCAACGCTGAAGTGTAAGCCAAACAAATCCTTCCCTCCCCAACTTGCTTTTTGGTTGTGGTGTTTCCTCGTAGCAATAGAAACCCTGACTAACACAAATTGGTAGCGCACAGTGCGGTGTAGCTGTGACAGACCTGACCATGTTTTCGGGAGGACTGTGGAAGGACATGGCTAGAAGAGCCACTGAGTGTTAAGAGCTCTGTGGCATGTTCTGTGGGAACGTGGAGGATAAGAATGTTGAGAGCAGTGTAGAGGACAGAGGCCTGGCTTGTGAAATTTCAGAGGGAAGTTTAAAGACTCTATCGGGGCCATTTGCTGTTTTGATTTAAGATCCTGTGGTTCTGGTTAGCTGGGGCTGAAGAATCAGCTGTGATTAACAGGCTACCAGAACTACAGAAGTAAAACCTCTGTTTTATGAGACAATTGATGTTGGTTGGCTGGAGCTAAGAAATTAGCAGTGATTAAGAAGAAACTGACTTAACCGAGGTGAAATCTTCTGCCAAGTGTTTCCTGAGAGCACAGAGAAGCTATGTTCCATAGACGGCCAAGGTTGTGCCTGGTGCTGGCAGCTGGATGGTACTGGTTTTGAAGACATGAAGGGGTCATGGAGAGCAGCTGAGGCTTGGCCCTGTGGGAGGCCAGGAAAGGTCATTGGTGAAGGTGCAGCCTCAGTGGCAGTCGAAGGCCCAGGACTGACAGGTTCATGGGAAGAAGTTGGGGCTTTCTACCATGGAGACAGACGATGAGAGGCTATTGGTGGAAGCGCAGCCCAGTTGCAGCAAGGGACCTCAACATTTTGGAGATGCCAGTACCTTGGATAACCCCCAAGAAGTGGAGTGGAGCCAGCCAGAGCCTAGAAGACAAGTTGTGTATACTGCAGTGGGCAGAGCTGGAGAAGCGACCCAAGCCATATACAGGAATTCAGAATATTGTGAGTGAATCTCAGATAATGGGACACTGGGTTATTTATACTGTCGGCATTTGGTTTTGCTTGGTTCAGATGGTGCCCAGGTTCTTCCCTCTTGAAAAAGGTATTTAATTTTGATTTTTAAAGGAGTCCACAGATGAAAAGACTTGAACATTTTTTTTCCCAAATTTTTCTTTAAAGTTTATTCAATACAACACAATCTTCCAATCTACCATGTCCTTGACCAAAGCCACCTCTAAACTGGAGCTCAGTTGCTGAGCCAGCCTCAGATTTCTTGTCAGCACAATCCTTCTGTAGGTGGAGGAGGGCACAGCACTCCTCCTGTAGGTGGGCAGGGGACACAGCGCTCCTTCTGTAGGCGGGCAGGGGACACAGCGCTCCTTCTGTAGGCAGGTAGGGGGCACAGCGCTCCTTCTGTGTTTCTGTCTGCCTCCCTGCTTGTAAATCTTGTAGGTCACCTATCCTCTGAACCTTTGGACTAGGGCCTGCCAGTTTTAGGATGGCTGTGGCTCAGGGTGGCAGGCATGATCTCAAGAGGTAGCTGGAGGTAATTTCAGAGATACTGGATGTCCTTGTAAGGTACAAATAGAAATGTCTCCAGGGAAACTGCTCCTTTACAAAGCCTTGAGACTTCAGAGACTGCATGGCCTTCATTACATGAAAGGTGGGCACATTCTTGTTGCCAGTTCAGGGTATTTGGGCACGTAGACATTTTCTCTTGGCAACCATCACTCCTTTCTGAAAGAGTTCGTAATCTAGTCCTTAAGGATCAACATCACGGCAGCTGCAGGGTCTGAGACGGAGGCTGGAAGGGAATACTTGAACTTTTAAGAGTTTGTATATTTTAAAGAGACTGAAATTTTAAAGACTGAATTTGTAAAGACTGTAGGACTTAAAAGATTATTTTCATGCGAGGTCGTGGGGATGAATGACAAAGAAAGGTGTGTGGCTTAATAGAGATGTGTTTGTGTGTCAAGTTGACAAAGGGTCAGTTAGTTGTACTGGCTGGTCTTGTGTGTCAACTTGACACAAGCTAGAGTCATCAGAGGAAGGAGCCTCAGTTGAGGAAATGCCTCAGTGAGATCCAGCTGTAAGGCATTTTCTTACTTAGTGATCAATTGGGGAGGGTCCGGCCCATGGTAGGTGGTGCCATCCCTGGTCTGGTGGTCCTGAGTTTTATAAGAAAGCAGGTTGAGCAAGCCATGGGAAGCAAGCCAGTAAGCAGCTCCCTTCCATGGCCTCTGCATCAGTTTCTACCTTTGGGATCCTGCCGTTTGATTTCCTGTCCTGATTTCCTTCAGTGATGAGCAGCAATGTTGAGGTGTAAGCCAAACAAACCCTTTCCTCCCCAACTTGCTTTTTGGTCATGGTGTTTCATTGCAGCAATAGAAACCCTAACTATGACACTATATTAATACATTTTGGTTTCCGTGTGTGTGTGTGTGTGTGTCTTGGAACCATGCCTGAGGATGTGAGGGAAGACTGTAGTTATCTGTGTATGTTTATGTATGATGTGCTTGTGTATATGCATGTTCACATAACACGTGCTCATGTGTGTACGTCCAGATCAGACTTTGTTGGATGTTTTTCTTGACTACATTCTATATTTAGGCATGGTCTCTGGATAACCTAGAGGTCACTAATTAGGGTAATCTAGAGAGTCAGCCTTCCTGAGAATGCCATCTCCACCTCTGAAGTGCTAAGACTGTAAGTAGGCTGACACACCAACCTGGCATTTACTTTGGTCCTCAGCACTTTATCCACTGAGCCGTGTCCCCAGCTCTGGAATTTATTTTTAAGATGTGATAGTATTAAGGGAGGTCACTATTTTTCTTTTCTTTCTTTTGTTTTTGAGACTAAGCCTAACTGTGTATCCCTACCTGGCCTGGAACTCACCCTGATACATAGACCAGGCTGGTTCAGAATTCAGAGATCTTGGAACGGAAGGCCTACACCACCACATCTGGCGGAGGTTCTTTCTTATTGGAAATTCATCTTCTCAGTGGGGTCCCCATGGTGTATTTAACACTTCTTTCCCATCCCCGAGCACCCCTACTTCTGCTTCACACTTCACCTTCACCACGAATACACATCTTTTCTGTCACATCACCGAATCTACTCATCTCCTTACTGTTTCCTCGGTGGCATCGGGAGTGCGCCCTCGGCAACTGTTTGACACTTTGTACAGAAGTTTCAGGGTGAGTGCTACTTATGATGCACTCATTCTCTCTCCTGGCTTTGCTGATAGTAGTTTCATTGGCGTTTAGGCCAGGATTCCGGAGGAAGATGAGGCAGGCTGAATAGACACGCTGTCCATTCACCGAGTATAGAACTCATCTCTCCAAGGACCAAAGCAGAGTGGGAACCCTGAAGCTCTTGATTTTCTCACCTGCTAAGTAGCCTCAAAGTACTCCGAGAGGACAGATGGAAGATGCAGTGCTGAGGAGTTAACTTCTCTACGATGTACAAAGATCGGGTTTTTACCTAACAGAAGTTAAAAACCGTATTTCTGCCTGACACCTGGGATTTGTTAAAGGCAAGACCTGAAATCAAGTCCAGGTTTGTTCTAGGGATTTGGCAGATGCAATTTTGCTGTACTGAGTCTTTATGCACACCAGTACTAAGAAGTGAAGGGCTGGAGAGATGGCTAGAAGCTTCAGGGCACATATTGCTGCAGCACAGGATCCGAGTTCTGTTCCCAGCATTCACATCCATCAGCTCACAATGATCTCCAGGGATCCAAAAATTTATTCTGACTTCTACAGGTACCTGAATACTCAGCCTAGACACACATACACACTAAAAAACAAAACAAACAAACAAAACGAGCCAGGCAGTAGCGCTGCACACCTTTCATCCCAGCACTCGGGAGGCAGAGGCAGGCAGATTTCTGAGTTTGAAGCCAGCCTGGTCTACAGAGTGAGTTCCAGGACAGCCAGGGCTATACAGAGAAACCCCTTAAGGAAAAAAAAAAAAACCAACAAAAATAAAAATAAAAAATCCAAACAACACCCCCCAAACCCACGAAACAACCAACTAAACAAACAAACAAAAAAATCCCCCAAACAAGACAGTTTTTGGTGTCAAGTTTTGACTTCTGCTGGGTAATGTGATGAGCATGGCAGAGCATGCCCAAGCCCTCAGTTTGATGCTCAGCACAGGCTCTCCACCATGCAAAATGCCACTCATATGTGTTTTCTCTCAACATCCTTGCCCTCAGCTGCGACCTGTCAGTACCAAGGTGCCCAGTTCTTTCCTAACTGCTAGTGGAACGCACGGCTCTCAGGTCTTCTCTTGGTCTATCTGTAACACGACCTTGCTTAGCTCACCAGAAAATGAGGTGATAAAAACTGTCTCAAATTTACTGATGAACTCAATGACATGGATAATTTACAGAAAGCACAATCTCTGGTTATGGTACAGGCTTCCATAAATGCTTTGTATAATATCTATTTAGTTTCCCGACTTCTGGGTGAGTCACTTTCTAACAGTGCTTGAGGCTGGGGTCCAGCTCAATCTTAGAGCACTTGCTTAGCAAGTGTTGGCCCTGTTAGTCCCCAGCATTGCAAACAATGCAACACCCCCTCCCACTATCTCATCATCTCCCAGTTAAGGTATGGGTAACAATATGAATCAAGTGTGAATTTCTTCACTTGGTTTCCAGTTTTCCTATTAAAAATGACTTAAAAAACACGTTTGTTTATTTAATATGTGTCGAGTTTATGGGCCATAGTGCCCGTGTGGAAGTGAGGGGATAACCTGCAGGGGTGGGCTCTCCTCTTCACTATGGAGCGGTAACCAGGCTTGTAAAAAACAAGCCTTTACTCAGAGTCATCTCCCTCCTGGGCCCCTAAAAGCAGGATCCAAACGAGAGCTCCACATTCATCTTCACAACACGGGCGGACGATTGCAAATGATGAAGTAGCCCAGGCGGTAAACACACTGGAGAATTCCACAGCTTTAAAGAAGGCACTCTGGCATCTGCTGCAACATGCACTGACGAATCTAGGGCTTATCAGGCTGTGGGAAATGACCCAGTCACAAAAAGACCAACACAATGTGAAGCCACTTTCAAAGGACTCAGTCTTCAAATCCATAGAAAGTAGAATGGCTGTTACAGAGCCAGAGGTAAAAACTTGGGGGATTACGATTTAACCGGTGCAGGCTTGTTTCGCATGTCAAAAGAAAGGTGGAGGGAGGCTGGCTACACAACAATGTAACCTCACTGAATTATACAATAAAAACAAATTAGCCGTGGTTAATTTTGTTAATAAGAAAACATTCAGAACATTCCCTTTCGTTGTACTTATCAAACTTAGGGTTTCCCTTTTCTTTCCCTCTCCCGCAGAATTCTCTTCACACATTGTTCTCCCAACACATCACCCACTTCCGCTTGGCCCGGAGGTGTTTCTTTTCTAGGATGGTCTTCACGATCCCCGCACTATCAATAAACTTGCTTGCATTTGCATCTTAAAGATGCTACTTCTATATCCGATCACGAGTCCCACTCAGCATAGGGATGAATCCTAGTCTTCCGAACCAATCCTCTAGTCTTTCTGCACCACACAGAAGGTCTCACTTGGCTTTATTGTTTTTAGCTTGTCTTTCCAACCTAACTCCCAAGTCCTGAGTACCAGACTGCGTTATCGCACATCTCCCAATACAAACACATTCCCGCTCAGAAGACTCCCCGTAAACACCCAATCGCGATGGAGGAAGCCAATCGACACTTTAAAGGTGATTTAAACCAGTGTGCAACTTCAACACAAAAGCTTTCAAAGCCAAATTGTTGGGGAGCACACCGGCGTAAGGCGGCAAAACTGGGCATCCTTAGGCTCCTTGAAGGCAGCGCTGTAGTTTGCAAAGCCCGAAAACTTCACAGACATTGTTGAGGGCCACGCGGGAGGGCGAGGCAACACTGACTGTAGTGAAGAAACTTAGAAAAGAAACAGATACGAGCTCACTGGAGTCGCCGAAGCCTTCAATTTGCGGCTCGGTTTGCAAAAGCGCGAAGAACGGTTTAAAAAGCTGTGCTTCCGGTAGCGGCCCTTGCCCGCATGCTCAGAAAAGCGAACCGAAGGGCACTGCCAGCTACGGGAAGTCGTGGGGGACAATTTCCTTCACCGAAATCGTCCGATGAATAGCGGGCACCCATAACCCAGAAGTGAAAGACTGTTCGCTTCACTATCAGACACCCCGACGATCAAAGGAAGTTCCGCTGGAAGACTTGTCCACGCTCTCCTGACTCCTCTCTAGCTCTTTTATCTCACAGCCTTCTCCAAGTCTTGCTTGAGTTTTGCTTCCACTACTCAGATGGCCTAAATATTCCTTGGTCACCTTTTCCATTAAAGCACCTTTATGCTACGGGTCGCCATTAGAGTCAATCAACATCCTAGTGCGGAAAGGGAGCCTGGAGCGGCCAGTGCGCCGGGCGTTACCATAGAGAGGAAGCCACCTCTCTGGGCTGAGTTTGCAGTCTCTATGGTTTAGCTGAGCTGGTGGCGGTAAGGGGAACACAGTAAGGCCGCACTGCGCAGGCGCAGTCGGCTTCTCACTTTTTTTTTTTTTTTTTTTTTTAATCCCCGCACCAAGCGCTTAACCTCATTGGGGTGGAGGAGAAGGCGGCGGCTGTCCGGTCCGCAGCCCCAACAGTTGTGAATAATAGAGCTGTAAGTACCGGGTTAAAGACGAAGAATGTTCAAACTGGAGTCCACCCGAGGGCCCTGCTCTCTTTCCGGGCGGCGGCGGGCGCAGGGTCCGGGTGGGGACAGTGTCCGGCGCTGTCAGTCGCTCTGGGGTGCACTTTTGGGGGAGGGGGCGGCCCTGGGATGGGATCGGGGTGAGAACCCAGGATGCGCGACTGCTAGGTCCAATCCTGATCGCAGGCTGCTTTGCAGAGGGGAGGTGGGGCGGCTGTGGGGTCAAGCCTGGCTTTGTGTGCCTGTCTCTTTCAGACCCCACCCCGGGGCCCCTTCTTGACCCGGAGTCTCCCTGGCCGTCTTGGGAGACGCCAAAGCAGTCTGGGGTCTCTTTGAAAAGAACCCACATTGCACAGAGCGGGAAGGGGCTCCAGGAGAAGAAACCCCACTCCAACTAGTCATCGGCGAGTGATGGGTGTGGAGAAAGATTCAGAGGGAAGAAGGGGTTGTCGGGGAGGCAGGCCGGGCGGCCGGGGCTCCCAGCCCGGGCCAGACAAAAGCGGAGCAGCCGGGGCCCAGCGGGATGCAAAAGGTCCCCTTGGTCCCCAGGAGGGCCCCTCTGCGAGGGTCTTGGCTAAGCTGGAAAAAGCGGACAAGTGCTGAGTTAAGGCTGTTCAGCCTCCTCAACTTGCCTTTGTTGTTCTTTGGTATTGGCAGAGCCGCTCTGACGAAGATGAGTGTGTGATCTTGCATGTTAGTCTGGTTGGGTACAATGGAGCAGATTGAATTTTGCTTTCCATTTTATGAGCTGCTTGGATGAGTGTGGGGTTTTCCAAAGTCAAACTCATTATATAAATCTCTATAGATTTAAAAAATAGTTGTGTTTATTTCTTGAAAGAATAGTTAGATGGAGCCTAATTAAAGCTTGTTGTGTCGCATCGAGTGGATTTCTGTTAGGGGATTCGTTCATGAGACACTGACCTAATGGTGGAACCTGTGAGTTCTTTAAACCTGATACTTTAATTTGTGATGTGGCGCTGAGTGCTTTGGATGCTCTAGTCCTTTGGGAGTCAGTGATGCGGGAGAGTCAAGAGTGATGCAGTTGCCTGCTACCCCGCACCTTGCACCAGATTCAGGTGCCACTGGCTAGTATCAATTCTAGCCTTAGAAATTATTTATTGCTATTCATGACATTTATGGAACTCTTGGTCTGAGAGATCCGAAACAGAGGGGTCTGGTTGCTCATTCACGGAGTAGGAGGGAGAATAGCAACATTGATGCAGAGACATAGAGATAGGGAAAATAACACAGCGCCCAGAGAACTGAATATTATTTATCTTTTTTACTTGCTAAGAAAGATTTAAGTTTTAATGAGCTATTTGTTCATTCATCTTTGTAAAGTTGGCTAATTGCAGCCTTGTTGCAGGACTCAAATTTCAGTTTCTGTAAGTCATTGTTTATTACCGGTAACATGTAACTGCTAGTTTTTATTGTCAACTTGACACAACCTCCTCACCCAGGAATTTCCCAGATCAGATTGACCTGTGGCCATGTCTATAAGAGATTGTCTTGATTGGTGGTTGATGTGGGAGTGCCTAGCCCACTGTGGGTGGCATTGTTCCTAGGCAGGTAGGTCTGGGCTGTATAAGAAAGATAGCTGAAGTGTCTGTTTTCTCTTTTCTCCTGCTTCTTGATCTGAAGCCATGAAACTCTCTGTCTTGCTTTGAGGACTCCTTGTGCTTTGTGTGCCAATTTATACTAATGAAAATTTGTTTGTAGACTTCTGGCAAGATGCTACCCCAGTTTTATGAGTTGTAGGTAGGGACAGGCTTCTTTGAATTTAGTCAGATTCATGCCTGACTTTTTTGAATTTATTTACTCTCTTACCTCTTATGAACTCAGGACACATTTCTTTTTTCTTTTTTCTTTTTTTTTCTTTTTTTCTTTTCTTTTTTCTTTTTTTTTTTTTTTTTTTTTTTTTCGAGACAGGTTTTCTCTGCAGCTTTTTTTTTTTTTTTTTAGAGCCTGTCCTGGAACTAGCTCTTGTAGACCAGGCTGGCCTCGAACTCACATTTCTTACACGGAGTGCTCTCATTCCCCCCGTCCCCCCCCCCCCCCCCCGAGAACCATAGAAATGCGTGTAAATGGAAGAGCCAGCATCATTTCAAATGCAGACTTTGGGGATCTAACCATGATGTTAATTTTGAATATTTGCTACTTTATTGGATTTTTTTCTTCTGGCTTAAGTGGAGGAATGAAGCTGTAAATTTGGGTGATTAAGGCAGCCTTGATACCAACTTCCTCAGGATGGCACACCCCTCAAAAGTTGGATGCATGTCTATAGACAGTTTTTACTCTTTCAAAGTTTTAAAATGAATTTTCTCTTCTGTATATGCTTATTAACTTTTGGGGTTATGATTTTAAAAAGCCTTTTCAAACTCTAAAACTGTAGTGAAGACATTTTTTTTTACATAAAAGTTTTTTAAATATTAAAAAAACGAAAGAAAAAGAAAGTCAGAGAGCAAGCTAGTAAGCAGCGGTTGTCATGGGTCCTGCTGGGAGTTCCTTCTTAAGTTCCTGCCTTGACTTCAATAATGGATTGTGACCTAGAGGTGCAACTCAAATGTGCCCTTTTCTCCCCTAAGTTGCTTTTGTTGGTGTGTTTGTCATAACAGAAGGCAAACCAGAACTATAACTGGTTTAAATCTTTAAAGTTTTAATTATTTAGCTTACTTATTGACAGTGCTAGGAATTGACCCCAGGGTTTAGTCTGTACTGGACAAGTTCTCTGTCAATGAGCTACGTCCCAGCCTTTAAGTTTTTAATTTTTTTACATGTATTGTTTATTTGTATATGTTTGCATGATTCTGTATATGTGAGTGTGCATGTGCCGTACACAGCAGGCATGTGGCAGTTAAAGGACAATTTGTAGGACTAGGTTTTCTTCTGCTGTGTAGGACCCTCTGGTCCTCAGGCTTGGCAACAAGTCTTTCCTCATGGAGGATTCTCACTGCCCCCAGCATTTCTTTTTGTATTGATAGCAAGCAAAAATCTACAGCATGAGTTTACTTGCCCCAGTAACAACTGTGGTAGACGCTGAAGTATAGCACAGACAATGGAACTGGCTTTTTATAGAGCAGGATTCAGATCCTTAAAATAGTTTATGTGGATGGTGAGGAAGGATTGGTCAGAAGGACATTAGGATTATAATTTGAATGTGTTTCATTTTGTTTGGTTTTTGATTTTGATTTTTTTCCAGTGTTCTGTTACTTTTATTTTCTTGAGCAGCTCAATGTCTTGGTTTAGAAATTTGGGCAGATAATTTATGTACTTGATTGTCTTTATTCTTAGTAATCTACTTTAAATCAGTTTCTATTACATTTATCTATTGGCATATATTTATTAGTGTGTGTATGTGTACCAGGTACATGATATGATTGAGGACAATTTTCTTTCTTTTTCTGTTTTTTTTTTTCTTTTCTTTCTTTTTGTTTTTTGAGACAGGATTTGGCTGACCTAGAACTTGCTTTGTAGACCAGGCTGTCCTCGAACTCACAGAGATCCGCCTCCCTCTGCCTCCCAAGTGCTGGGATTAAAGGCATGCGCCACTATGACTGGCTCAGAGGACAGTTATTGAGTGTCAGATCTGTCCTTCCTCCTTGTGTGTTCTAGGGACTGAATTTAGGCTTGGTGTCAAGTGCCTTTACCCACTGAGCCATTTTAAGCCATTTTAAAATTAATTTTTAAATAACAGTATTTTTTAAAGATTTATTTATTTATTATGCATACAATGTTCTGTTAACATATATACACCAGAAGAGGCACCAGATCTCATTTCATGTGGTTGTGAGCCACCATGTGGTTGCTGGGAATTGAACTCAGGACCTCTGGAAGAGCAGCTAGTGCTCTTAACCTCTGAGCCATCTCTCCAGCCCTAATAATAGTATTTTTAATTGTGCAGTATGATTGCAAATATAGCCATCTAAGGGTTAATATTAGTCCCAGAGTTGAGTTTCAATAGCTGTTAGTTGTGATAAGTGCCAATCTGGTTCCCAAACTACATGGCAGTGGTAAATGGTAGATAATAGTAAAACATGTTTAAAATCAGAACCAACTAGAGATTTTCTTGAAGATAAGAGAAAGGTCTAATTTTAATTAAAACAAAAACTACAGAGAGAAGAAATCACAGGTGATACATCTCTTGATTTGTAAAATTTAGTTGTCAAAAATGAACCATGCTTCCTTTGCTTGGTGCCTGGCAGAGCATCGCCCATAAGACATGCATACCTATAAGAGAGAGAGATTAACTGATGAATCCATACCTATGAGAGAGAGATTAACTGATGAATGCATACCTATCAGAGAGAGAGAGAGAGAGAGAGAGAGAGATTAACTGATGAATGAAACTGATAGTTTTTAACTGGTTTCTTTGCTGCCATACCTGGTGATATTTGTCCCCAGATTTGTGCTGTGTCGTGTCTTATCCCACCACCCCGGGTCCCAACAGTACCGAGATGGTGGCATTACTGACACAACGCCTTGTTTGTTGCCCTCCGCTCTCTTCCTGCTGGAAGTTTCTTCAATCCTTGCTATTTCTGGTTTTATTTCTCAACTTCCCCGTCACACTGCTTCCCTCCTGGACATTTACTCTTCTTTAGATCCTTGGATATAGGGAGTTTGAGAACATTCTGTGATGTCGGCTAGTGTGACCCGTGGGACTTGTCTTCTAGTGGGAGTTGTTGATTGTGTGAAAGAATAAGGAAGTGTGTCGTGGAGCTGGAGAGAGGCCTCTCTTCCAGAGGACCTGGGTTTGATTCCTAGCGCAACATGGTGGCTCACAGCAGTTTGTTACTTGAGTTTCAGGGCTGCTTCTTCTGTCTTCTGGTCTCTAAGGGCACCAGGGACTCCTGTGGTGCATAGACATATATAGGCCAATACACTCAAACACAATAAAATAAATACCGCCTCCCCCCCCCCACCCCCCAGCTTGGTAGAGCTCCTAAAGGCCCCCGGGCCACTGTCTCACCTGACATCTGCAGCATTCTGCTCTCCAGCCTCAAACTGCAGGCGAACCTCTTTGTTTCAGGACAGGCTTTGTTGACCACAAATATTTTACACTGCATCAAATCTGGCCTCTGCTTTTACTTGATGACATTAGTTATCCCCCAAAGCAGGATGGTTTAAGTCTGTTTTTTTCCTACCACTAGCTCTCTTCATAGTCCCATGGGCAGTCAGCAGGCTTTCCTTGGATTTAGATTAGGTTTTCTTGAACAACTCTTTCATGAGTTGGGTACCAGCTCCCCAGAGGTCCAGTTACAGAGACCTATAAGCATGCTAGGGGCTCACAGTCTGGGAGGGGAGGCGATAGCCTGAGTCGGTGCTACATGTATTAGGTGTATGCAGACACATCTGTGTCTGTCCCCTCCTAGTTCATCACCTGGTGTTCAGCATCAGACCCGTAGCTGCTGCTCTTCACACATGTGTTCTGACATAGCACTACATCCCAATATTCCTCCTGGTTTAATGGAAGCTCACTGTGCTTTTAAAAAATATATTGTCAATTTATTTCTAGATAATTTCACATATGTTCACCATGCTTTTTAAAAGCAGCTTTTTTTTTGTGTGTGTGTGTTGGCATGCATACGTTTGCAGGAGCTTGCGGAGGTCAGAGGTCAGCACCAGCTATCTTTATCAATACTCTCTACCTTATGTTTTGAGACAGTTTCTACTGACACAGGAGCTTGCTGATTTAGATAGACTGGTTGGCCAACATACCCCAGGGTTCCTCCTCCTGCCTCCACCTCCCCAGGGTTAGATTATGCTTTGTACGATACCTACTGCCTTCCTACTACTTTTCTTCCTCCTCCTCCTTTTCCTCCTCTTCCTCCTCCTCCTCCTTTTCCTCCTCTTCCTCCTCCTCCTCCTTTTCCTCCTCTTCCTCCTCTTCCTCCTCTTCTTCCTCTTCCTCCTCCTCCTCCTCTTTTTCTGTGGGCTTTTAGAGGGTGGAACTCAGGTTCTCATACCTGTGTAGATAGAGCCATCACCCCAGCCCGCTCTGGTTTTTTTTTTTTTTTTTTTTTTTTTTTTTTTTTTTTTTGGCTTTTTGAGACAGGGTTTCTCTGTGTAGCCTTGGCTGTCCTAGTACTCACTCTGTAGACCAGGCTGGCTTCAAACTCAGAGATCCTCCTGCCTCTGCCTCCCAAGTGCTGGGATTAAAAGTGTGTGCCACCACTGCCCACTATACCTCTCTGTTTTTAAAGTGTTCTTTATTTCATTAATTTTTTTAAGCATTACCTTTTTTTCCTTTTCTCTTTTCTTTTTTTTTTTTTTTGTGTGTATGTGTTAGGTCAGAGGACAGCTTGTGGGAATTGGTTCTCTTCTTCTACCATATGGATCAAACCTAGGTAGTTAGGCTTGGTGGCAAGTGCCCTTCTAAGCTAAGGTATCTTGTCGGCCTTAGGGCATCTTTAAATGCTCTCTATCTTTCATTGTATTTTGTCAGAATACACAGCTGTTTCCTCAAGTTTGAAAACCACAGCAACCAATTTCAAACTCTGCTGTGCATTCTGGCTCTGCTTTGAGCTAGTAGTTCCTTTGTATTTTAGAGTCTTTTTCTATAAAAGAAACAATGGGGGTGCAGTGGGTTGGGGTGGGGAGGACCAGTATTTATATGGTTGCTGTAAGGATGAAATGAGATCATACATATAGAGTAGGAAGGGTGACCAATCCACATGGCAGGAAGAAGAAGCTTATACTAGAAGTGCTATAGTGGTAAGGAGTTCACCATGCTCACTTGGGGAGCCTGTTGAATTATGATTGACCAGGCTCTACTTTCTCTTGTCTATCCAGAGCTTTGGTCAGCTCTGTATCAATGGGATCTGGGCAGCCCCAGTGTCCACTACCCCCTGATGATTCTGGCATGTCTTGCAGGTTGAAAGCTCTGCACTTTGTTAATGCTGCTATAATGACATTAAAAAGTTAACATGTAACCACTCACCCAAGCAATAGCTGAGTAAAGCAAGAAGATGACTCCTGCTGGCGTGGCGAGGTGTGGCCCCCGCTCTCAAGCTCCCCTGGAGACCTGTGTTGCTGTGTTTGAAAGAAAATGGTACCCAAAGGGAGTGGCACGATTAGGAGGTGTAGTCTTCTTCCTGGAGGACACATGTCACTGAAGGGGCAGGCTTGAGGTCTCTTCTCTCAAGCTTCACTCAGTGTGACAGTCAGTGGACTTCTTGGTGCCTGCAGGATGTATGATTCTCATCTATTTGTCCAGCACCATGCCTCCCACATGTTTCCATGCTTCCCGCCATGATGGTAGGTAATGGACGGAACCTCTGAAATGTAAGCGAGCACTACAGTTGAATGTTTCCTTTATGAGAGTTGCCCTTCTCGTGGAGTCTCGGCACAGCAATAACCCTAAGGCTCAGTGGAATGGGGTGGGTAAGTGCCTGTAGAGACCAGAAGACAATCCAAGCTTGTCTGCAGGAGCTGTCCACGTGAGTTTTTGAAACGGGCTTTCTTACTGGCGTGGGACTCACTGATTTGGCTAGACTGGCTGGCCAGCAAGCTCCAGGATCTGCCTATCTCTGCCTCCTGAGTTGTTGGGGTTACAAATGTGAACCATCATGCCCAGCTTTCTTCATGTGGGCTCTAGGATTCAATTCAGAATCTCATGCATACAGGCCAAGCATTTTACTGGTTACGCTGTCTCCTTAGACTGCAGACTCTTTAAAAACACATTTTTTACACCTTTTTATTTATTGTGTGTGTGTGTGTGTGTGTGTCTCATTTGCACACATGCCGAGGTCAGGAGACGACCTGCAGGAGTGAGTTCTCTCTGCCGTGTGGCTTCTGAGGCTGAGCTCTGGTCGTCATTGTTGATAGCAGGTGCTTGTTTTTACCCACTGACCCATCTCGTCAGCTCCCGCCCCCCTCCTCCCTGCCCCTCTAATCAGTTTGCAATGTATCCTTCTAAATGCTTTGCCACTTTTGTAGAGATATAAATGGATGACTTCATAATGGCAACAGCCAGCTTTTGAAAATGAAAGTGATTTTGAAAGCATTTTAATCCTTTTTGCTCCTTTCTAAGCTCCGAGGAGCAACAGGGAGAGAGTGGCCATGCTGGCACTTTGCAGATGAGACATTGGGGTCCGGTTCTCAGCAGCAGGAGGCACAGGCCTCGGGTTGCCTGTCCTGTTCTCTTCTCATAGGCTTGCTTTTTTCAATTTTATTGAAGTTGTGGCTCATGGGGCTTTCTGATCCTTTGGCCATGTGAGTGGCTGCCATACTGGATTTTCTCCTTTCCTTTAGTGCATATATACTTGCCTTAAAAAACAAAACAAAAAACAACAACAAAAAAATTGCTGGGCGGTGGTGGCGCACACCTTTAATCCCAGCACTTGGGAGGCAGAGGCAGGCATATCTCTGAGTTCAAGGTAGCCTGGTCTAGAGTGAGTTCCAGGACAGGACAGGGCTATGAAGAGAAATTCTGTCTCAAAAAACAGAAAAATCGAGTTGGGTGTGATGGTGCATGCCTTTAATCCCAGCACTTGGGAGACAGAGACAGGTGAATTTCTGTGAGTTCGAGGACAGGCTGGTCTATAGCCTGAGTTCCAGGGTAGACATGCTCCAATACAACACAGAGAAACCCTGTCTCGAAAAACAAAAAACAAAAAAAAAAAAAGAAAGAAAAGAAAAGGAAAAGAAAAGAAAAGAAAGAAAAAACCAAGAACAAAACAAGCCACCAAAAAATGAAACGAAACAAAAGTGTGAATTCAGCCAGTTGTTGGGATATTATCATTTATAATCCCAAACCCAGGAGGCTTCGGCTAGCCTGGATATATGGGACATTTTTAATCTCAATCTCCATCCCCCCCAAAAAAGCAATACAAAAGTAAATTTAAAGTTTTATACTCACATCTATTTGTGTCTAGGATGTATCTTTCAGGTGAAAAAAGTCTAGGATGCGGGTCTTGACCACTTGTTACTGTGGCCCATTTGGGTATCTGTCTCTGATCCGGGTAGCTTAAGTCAGTGTTTACACTTCCTGCCTGTATCTGTAACTTGTTCAAGTAACCTTCCAGGTAGAATCTACTGAATCAGTTGACAGCGGCATTGCTGTACTGTAGCAACAGTACATACAGTTGAGATTGGAAGGGGTGAACCACACTTAACCGTCTTAGAGCTGTGTGTGGCTCGGATTGAGTTCAAGACCTTAGGATGCTCAGCAAACACTCTTCCACAGCGCCCTACTCAGCCCTACACACTATTTCTTTTTTCATTTTTGAGTAAGAGTCTTTTATATCCCAGGTAGGCTTTGAAACTACAATGTAGTGGACGATGGCTTTGAACTCTTGAATGTTCTGCTTCCACCTCACATGTGTGTACATTCTTGGCAAGCTCTCTACCAACTGCGCATGTGTGTGCATTTTTGGCATGCTCTCTGCCAACTGCACATGTGTGTGCGTTCTTGGCAAGCTCTACCAACTGCGCATGTGTGTGCGTTCTTGGCAAGCTCTCTGCCAACCGCACCTCCTTCCAAACCCCTGTCAAGTTTTCTTTGCTTTAAAAAAAGAGATATTTACTTTCTGAGAGAGAGAGAGAGAGAGAGAGAGAGAGAGAGAGACAGAGACAGAGAGACAGAGACAGAGAGAAACAGAGAGACAGAGAGAGACAGAGAGAGAGTTTGCTCGCTCACACGCATGCGATGTGTGCATTTGCCACATGGTGCAGGTGTAGAAGTCAGAGGACCACTTGGAGACATCAGCTCCTTTCTTCCACCATGTGGGCCCTGGGATGGACTTGGCAACAGCCTTGTCAGCAGATGCCCACACCTGCTGAACCGCCTCACTGGTATATGTAAATAACTGTCCTGCTGTTATTTCTTAAGGCACCACCTTTGAGATTGCCCTCCTAGCCATACTAAATTATCCATAGTAAATAATTAAGGTTGGATGATCTTTCTGATGGTAATATATATTATTTTAACTCTTAATTGGTAAACTAAGGTTCTTTAGAGAAGATTTTTTAAATTGTTTTATATACATGTTTGTGTGTGTATGTACCAAGGTGTACATGTGCAGGCCAGAAGATAACATATGGTGATTGATTCTCTCCTTCCATCTCATGGATCTTGGTGGTCAAACTAACTCAAGTTAGCGAACCATCTCAGAGGCCCTTTCTCTCTTATCTTCTTGTTGCCAATAGTATTTCCAAAGGGATAGGAAGAGTATATAACTCTTGCCCTGTGAGAGAGATCAGTGTTTGTCCACATTAGAATGTGATCATATAACATTTCTGTGGACTACCTTCAAGTATTTCTTTAAATAGTGTGCACTAGTGTCCAGCTTAAAATATTTACTAGTCAGGATGGTTGTGGGTGGAGCCAAGGTTTCTGTTTTTTCAAACACATTCCCCAAGTGATTCCGAGGCCACTAAAGTTTGAGAGCAGCCCCTGGGGACTACCTTCCGGGTAATTTCACAGATTGTGTCTTTCCTGTGAGTCCAGGCTGAGTCTGTTATGAACGGGTGC